>NC_046664.1:21046305-21050249 GCF_010883055.1 Belonocnema kinseyi
CCCATTTTCCAAAATTTCAGTACCACATCGACATTTTTCCAATCATAAACCAGGTTTTAGTGTTTTTCTATAGTTTATAATTTCAACTTCAATGTGACGTTATCAAAATTCGATTATCTGAAAAATTACCCTTAATAATAATTGCAAAGTTTCCTTCCCCACTACCGGAAAACAGACAGTTTTCAACAGTCCGTCCTGTGAAGTTTGGCTCTGCAGAACAAGGTAACTGCTCACGGATCACGTAACATATACAGGACACCTAAAGAGTCTGAAAAGACATAAAAAATTGTCCAAATCAAATATTATTAAAATGGGTCATGGTCATTCTTGGAGTAACTTCCAACGAGAAATCCAATGGTGACCTTCAATTTGACCTTCAAGGTCAACTTTGTGTTTTCAAATTGGAGCCCCTGCTTTTGACATCAGCAATCTAAAGAGCGAGAAATTTTACGTTTAAATATGTACTGCGGTCATGCGGAACTTTGCAGGTTATTCTTGATGTAAATTTTCACGAAAAAAGCAATTGTTATCTTTAATTTGACCTTGACCTTGATCTTGTTCTTAAAGGTCATTCCAAGATAATTCTTTTTGTCAAATTAGAGGTCTCCATTCGATTTTTGGTTGAAAGTTACTCCAAAAATACAACTGATCTATATGAATTAAATTTTATCTGGGCCGTTATTCAGGTGTTTCCAAAATTTTTTATTAACAGAAACGGGATTTGGACTCAGGCCACTATTGGCACTAAGTACCCCTAAGAATCTACAGTCTCTCTGAAAGGTCAAACCAAATGTTCCTTACGAGAACCGTTTGTATTCCGATTTTTCCTAGTTTCATCTACCTTCGCAAACTCTTTTCAATTTTAAATTGAAAAATTATTTTCTCCAGGGTTTTTAAGTTGTCTCTTATGCCCCATTTGCTAAGTAATAGCTTCGAATTTTCTGACCATAGTGCTTGCGTATATTTACGTTAGTTTATTTGCTGACAACTAATTTTGGAAAAAAAATATCTTAAAAAGTGTACTTGATTCAAAAACTACAAAATAAAAATATATTTCTAATGCTAATTTAAACACAAGTCAACTTTTATTTGATACATGTAGCATTTTAATACTATGAGTCCATATTGTAGTTATTCGATACTACTAGGCTAGTACTACTCTATTAACTATACATTAGTAGCCTGCAATACAGACTTTAGTCATTATCATCTACCAGGAGGTATTTCAGCAAAATACCAGTCAACACTCATTGCTAAGTTTAAAATGTACGAAAGCTAAGCTTGTGTCCTTATATTCTAAGACTAATTCTATGATTCGAAGGAAGACTCTTGGTTCGTATCATTTTCCTTACGGGTGTTTTCGCCTTGAAAGAAGGAATTATCTTGGCGATGTCAACGTTGTGGCAAGTATCCGGAATCTTCAAAGTAGGTTGCCAAACTTGGTCTTTAGGTTTCGGTTTGAAGCTTGTTTTAAGGGCTGATGTAATTAGCCAACCCTTGTACAAGCGACGAAGATGATGTCTTGCTCGTCGCCTTAGCTGATTATCAGACTGGCAAATTGATAGCCACTTACGAGATACCTGAGCAGCATTTAAAAGTGATCTGCTGTCCAGGTTTCGTAGTATCAACTGGCTTATTTCTAAGGGAACATTACTGATAATGTCAGTATTTTTCTGATTAACGCCGAAGAAGCTCATCAGTTTTCTAAAGTACTCCATGTTAGCAGTAGCAGCGAAAATTAGGAAGTGAGTAGTTAGTGTTGACCTAGAAAGCTTTTATACACCCTGAGCAGCGGGGAGCCTCACTCTGATTGGTCGGATTCCGGAACTTGACCAGCACCCCGCTGGGCTACGTATACAAAAGCCTAATGGGTCCTCAATTATCCTTCACTTCCAACTGTTCGCTCCTATCAACAAAAATTTTAATATTTTATAGATATCCGATTGAAAGCTAAGAGTATTTATCTACAAAAGTGTAAACGCCTAATTTTCGAACAATTAATATTGATACTTATATATGTTCTTTCAAGAAAAGTATTTGAAATAAACAAAAATGTTGATTGAATTTTTGAATTTAGTGCTATTTCTTAGGACAATCAATTACGATTTTCATTTCACGTTTTTTTTATTACTGAAATGATTTAGAACAAATGTGCCGTTACAGTACATTTGCTGCGGGGTCCTATTGTTTAAAAATTTATTCTTTTTGGTTAAAAATGTGACTGCGTGTTTGAAAAGTAAGACGTTTCAGTTGATTATTTGATTATTTTGTTGAAAATATGTCTTTTTTGGATGAATTTAACTATTTATATCTTTGAAATAAAATTCTTTTTGCTCAAAATTGCATTTTTTATTAAGCATTTATATTTTCTGCTAGAAAATAAGTCCTTCGTTTGAAATTCAGCCACTGTAAAAACTAATTTTTTATGTCTGAACAATTTTCTTGTAAGTAAACTTTTTTTTGTTTAAACTACATAGTTGAAAATTCATATTTTTTCGTTGAAATTTGAACTGCTTGACCCCGCACAAAGTGTACATGATATGCCTTGCGGTCTATTTTGATTCAATTTCGTAAAATTGTAGTTCTCAATGTCTCGATCAAAATTTTTATGGGGCACAAAGTCCAAAAATGGACAGTTTTCAAGTTATAGAGGGTTAAACATCAAATCCTTTTAAGAAACATTACAAAATATCAAGAAAACTGCAGCTCTGCTAAAAAAATGTTCCCTATGAAAGTTATTGGGCTCTAACGTGAAAATGCAAAGAAAGTCATGGCCTTAAGAAACACGTCGTTTTTCAGGGTCATTCATTGTGAACTTGTCATTTCTTGCTAATATTCAGCAAACAAAGAATCAATATAGAACCCATAAAGGCAGAAATGGGAATGACTTAGTAAACAGCCAGCGAATGAAAGCAAGTCGTGAGTGCGATATAGCCATTATCTAGTCGATGAGGGCAAGACATGAGCACTCATGACTTGCCTTCATTGGCTGGCTATTGATTAAGTCATTCTCATTTCTTGTCTTTTTGGCGCGGGGTCCTATGAAATTACAAAACTATATTTTTTCTTACGGGAAATAGATTTTAAAAAGTCACGGTGAGCGGCTAACTTCAAATATTACCCTCGTATAATTTAGACAATTTTAATATTGTGTCGAAATTTTGGAAAACGAATGAAAATATATAAGGATACATCTGTATGAAAAAAGCAATCGTTATCTTTAATTTGACCTTGGCCTTGTCCATGAAGGTCATTACAAGGTGTCTTTTTGTCAAATTAAAGGTCTCCATTCGATTTTTGGTTGAAAGCTGCTCCAAAAATAAAACTGAGCTATATGAATTAAATTTTATCTGGGCCGTTATTCAGATGTTTCCAAAATTTTTTATTAACAGCAACGGGATTTGGATTCAGGCCACTATTAGCACTAAGTACCCCTAAGAATCTACAGTCTCTCTGAAAGGTTAAACCAAATGTTCCTTACGAGAACCATTTGGATTCCGATTTTTTATAGTTTCATCTACCTTCGCAAAATCTTTTCAATTTTAAATTGGAAAATTATTTTCTCCAGGGTTTCTAAGTTGTCTCTTATGCACCATTTGTTAAGTAATAGCTTCGAATTTTCTGACCATGGTGCTTGCGTATATTTACATTAGTTTATTTGCAGACAACTAATTTTGGAAAAAAATATCTTAAAAAGTGTACATGATTCAAAAACTATAAAATAAAAATATATTTCTAATGCTAATTTACACACAAGTCAACTTTTATTTGATACAGGTAGCATTTTAATACTATGAGTCCATATTGTATTTAGTTGATACTACTAGGCTAGTACTCCTCTGTTAACTATACATTAGTAGCCTGCAATACAGACTTTAGTCATTCTCATCTACCGGGAGGTATTTGAGCAAAATACCAGTCAACACTTAATGCTAAGTTTAAAA
>NC_046664.1:21050349-21052739 GCF_010883055.1 Belonocnema kinseyi
CATCAGCCTTTAAGACAAGCTTCAAACCGAAGTCTAAACACCAAGTTTCTCAACCTATTTAAAGATTCCGGTTACTTGCCACAACTTTGACGTCGGCAAGATAATTCCTTCTTTCAAGGTGAAAACACCCGTAAGGAAAATTATACGAACCCAGAGTCTTCCTTCGAATCATAGAATTAGTCTTAGAATATAAGGATACAAGCTTAGCTTTCGTAGTTTTTAAACTTAGCATTAAGTGTTGACTGGTATTTTGCTCAAATACCTCCCGGTAGATGAGAATGACTAAAGTCTGTATTGCAGGCTACTAATATGTAGTTAATAGAGGAGTACTAGCCTAGTAGTATCAACTAATTACAATATGGACTCATAGTATTAAAATGCTACCTGTATGAAATAAAAGTTGACTTGTGTTTAAATTAGCATTAGAAATATATTTTTATTTTATACTTTTTGACTAAAGTACACTTTTTAAGATATTTTTTTCCAAAACTAGTTGTCAGCAAATAAACTAATGTAAATATATGCAAGCACTATGGTCAGAAAATTCGAAGCTATTACTTAGCAAATGGTGCATAAGAGACAACTTAAAAACCCTGGAGAAAATAATTTTTCAATTTAAAATTGAAAAGATTTTGCGAAGGTAGATGAAACTATAAAAAATCGGAATCCAAAGGGTTCTCGTAAGGAACATTTGGTTTAACCTTTCAGAGAGACTGTAGATTCTTAGGGGTACTTAGTGCTAATAGTGGCCTAAATCCAAATCCCGTTGCTGTTAATAAAAAATTTTGGAAACATCTGAATAACGGCCCAGATAAAATTTAATTCATATAGGTCAGTTTTATTTTTGGAGTAGCTTTCAACCAAAAATCGAATGGAGACCTTTAGTTTGACAAAAAGTTACCTTGGAATGACCTTCATGGACAAGGTCAAGGTCAAATTAAAGATAACGATTGCTTTTTTCATACAGATGTATCCTTATATATTTTCATTCGTTTTCCAAAATTTCGACACAATATTAAAATTGTCTAAATTATACGAGGGTAATATTTGAAGTTACAAAAACCTCTTTCGTTTCTATGGAAAATAAATTTTATGTCTTTTTCGTTTAATATTTATTTATTTCGTTTAAAATTCAACTGTTTTGTTAAAAATTTGTTTTTCTTTGGTTTCAAAATTTAACAATTTGTTTGAAATTGTTTAGGTGTTTGCATTAAAACTGTAACTTCCTGATCAAAAGTTATTCTTTTGTGGTGGAAAATTAAACTTTTTCTTTTTAGCTGATTTCAAAGAAATAAAAACTAAATTGTTTTGTCGAAAATTCATCTTCCTACATTCTTCTAATTTATGATGAAACCTATTAGATTTAGGTAAATTAAGACGTATTCAGTTTTCGTCAACTCTACAAATTCATGAATTTTCTTAAAAATTCGACTTTTTTATGAAAAATTAATTATCTTTATTAAAATTGAATCAATTTGGTAAAAATTGATGTATTTTGAGAAAAATTGTTCTTTCTCGATTGAAAATCCTTTTTTTGTTGTTGTGAATTCCAGTAATTTGTTGAAAACCGAATTTTTTCAGTAAAATTCAGTTGTTCTCGATTTTTAAATAAAATCTATTTTCTGTGGAATATCGACTATTACATTTCTTTACAAAAATTGGGCTTCTTGGTTAAAAGTGGGACATTAAAAGGCAGACTGCGTTGTGACATTTTAAAACCAATTTCCCGTAAGAAAAAATATATTTTTGTAATTTCAAACATTTACCTGACCAGTGCCCAGCTGGCTCCCGACCATGGGATATAACCAGGGTTGGCCCGGCCAGTAACCGGCCGACTCCAGACTATGTGATTCGAGAAAAATGTAGGCTGACCGGCTCCCGCCCGGTTACTGTCCATGAAACCCAGCCAGGGGTAATCCGACCGGGATCCGACCAGAAACCTTGTTGTATTAGGGCCAACCGGGTAAATTTCTACACGGGTATATTCTCCTCCTTTATACAAAGTTGAACTGCTTTGTCAAAAATGCATTTTTTGTTGTTGTTTCAAAATCTTCTTTTTCGCTAAAAATTCAATCTATTTTTTGCAGAGGCGTTTCACTTCTTGTTAAAAATTATTTTTTAACAGAAAATTAATCGATTCCACTTTCTAATTGCAAATTTGTCTTTTTTTCTAGAAAATTATTTATTGTATATTTATTTTTACTTGGTCAAAAATTCATCCTTTAAGGTTAAGAATGTCACTGCTTGGTTAAAAATTAATCTGTTTCAGTTGAGAATTCAAAAAGTCAGTTGAAAATTCTTTTTTCTTGTTTTAATTAGAAAAAAACCATTCATATTTATGGGTTGAAAATTTAACTGTTTTGTAGAAAATTCATCTTTTTGATTGAAAC
>NC_046664.1:21052839-21055621 GCF_010883055.1 Belonocnema kinseyi
AAACTTTAATCTAACATTATTAAATATGTCGCAATATAAAAAAAGTTACAATAGTGGCCTGAGTCCAAATCCCGTTTCTGTTAATGTGCTATACAGGGTTTCCAAAAATTTGGGAAACACCTGAATAACGTCGAAAACAGGGGCTTCCCATTTGAAAACACAAAGTTGCCCTTGAAGTTCAAGGTCAACTTTAAGGTCATCATTGGATGTAAGATGTAAAAAAAACCATGGAAAACCACTAAAACCGGGTTTATGGTTTACTAAAATTTTGGCATAAAATTAAAATTGTTTAAATTATACGGAGGTAATATTTGTAGTTACAAAAACGTCTTTCGTTTATGGGGAATATTTTGCACATATTTTTCGTTTAAGATTGATTTTTTTTTTAAATTGAACTGTTTGGTTAAAAATTCTTTTTTCTTTGGTTTCAAAATTTAACAATTTGTTTTAAATTGTTTTGGTCTTTGGTTTGAAACAGTAACTGTTTGATCAAAAATTATTATTTTATGGTAAAAAATTAAATTTTTTTTTGATAATTAATTTTTTTTGTTTGGCTGATTTAAGAATATAAAAACCCATTTTTTTATCGAAATGTTATGATGAAACCTATTACATGTATATAAATTTGGACTGAAGATTCATTTATTCAAATTTTTAGTTCCAAATTCATCTTATTTCGTAGATAATTATTTATTAGATATTTCTTTTCACTTGCTACAAATGCATCCTTTTTGTTTAAGAATGCCACTGCTTAGTTGGAAATGAATCTGTTTCAGTTGAGAATTCAACCATTTTGTTGAAAATGCGTCTTTCTTGTTTGAATTAGAAAAAAATTCTTCTCTATCTGGTATATAAACCATTACATGTTTCATTCCGAATTCATATTTTCGGTTGGAAAATAATTACTTGGTTTAAAGTTCAACTACTTTTGTAAAAAAGTTCAATTTGTATAATCGAAGAATTTTCTTGTAAATATGCTTATTTTATTGAAAATTCATATTTATGGGTTGAAAATTTAACTGTTTTGTAGAAAATTCATCTTTTCGATTGAAACTATTTGGTTGAATAAATTTATTTATATAATAAAATTTCAATCAATCAATTTATAAAATCAATTTATAAAACAACATCCGAATTTATGAGAAAATATACAAATTCAAATTTACAAATATATATCATTGCTTATAAGGAATACATTTTAAAATGTATGGGGCATGCGGAACCTCTAAATATAATTTATTTTTTATCGAAAAAAGCTCATTTTTCTTTGTAGATTAAAAAATATTTCGGGTTGTATGCATGAAACTGTTTGGTAGACATTTTTCTTTTCTAGCTTAAAAATTTAATCATATTATTCAAAATTCGTATTTCTGGTTTGAAAATTCTATTATTTACACAGAAAAATGAACTATTTAGTTAAAAATTAATTTTTTCGTTGAACATTTATATTTGTTGGTTGTACAAATTATATATTTTCGTTTGTAAATTAATATATTTTTTAAATAAAAATTAAACTATTTGTGTAAGAGTAGAACTCCTCTAGTAAAAATTGATTTTTTTAATGCAACCAATTTTTAATAAAGTCATCTATTTTCTTTCTAAATTCAACTGCATTGTTAAAAAGATCGCATTTTCGGACTGTATATTAATTTCTGTTGGACCTAAAAATTATATTTTATGCTAGAAAAGTTTCAGGTTGAAAATTTTTCATTCCTCTAAAGAATTCGCTTTTTGGGACCGAAAAATAAATAATTTGGCTGAAAAAAATATTATCTCTTTACTAGAAAATCTTTCTGAATTGAAAATTCAACTCTTTGGTTGAAAATTCGTCTTTTGGGAATAAAAATTGTCTCTTTTTGTGAAAATTTTATATTTTTTGTTTATAAATTTTATTTTTTTTCTTATTTTTTAGCTTAAACGTGAACTCAGTTAATGGATTTAAATAAGAAAATTCAACTATTCTTGTTTGAAAGTGCATTTTTTTGCGGAGAATTTATCTTCTGTTCTAGATTTAAAATTAAAATATTTTTTCTGTGGAATATCGATTATTACATTTTTCGTTAAAAAATTGAACTCCTTGGTTGATAGTGGAACTAATTTTTGAAACATTATTTTTTCGGTACTTATTTATAATATCAGGTAAACAATCATCTCTTATCGGAAGAAAATTCAACTATTTCATTGAAAATTAACTGTATTAGTTGCAATTCATATTTTCGGGAAGAGAATACAAAAATGTTGGTCAGAAACTTTGTCCTTTTTGCTTTAAAATTCAACGGTTTTGCTGAAATTGAAAAAATTTCAATTGATGTTTGTGAAGAAAATAAATCTTTTTGGTTAAAAATTTATGTATTTTTTCAAAGAATTCCTCTGTTTTATTTTAGAAAATTAAACTCCCTGGATCAAAATACATATTTTTTATTTAAAAATTCATCTCTTTTTTGGTTGAAATGTTACTTTTTTGTTTTGAAGTGCCACAGCTTATTTAAAAATGAATGTGTTTTATTTGAAGATGCAAATATTTTAAAGAAAATCCTTCCCTTTAAAATTTAACTATCTTTAATTTGAAATGAAAATCTTCTCTTGGTTAAAATATAATCTATTTTTCTTGATAAATATGTATATTTTTTTCACCTCCCTTAAAGAAAGTTGAACTACTTTGTTAATAATGGATTTTTTGTTGTTGTATAAAAATCTTCTTTTTCGTTAAAAATTCAAATTATTTTTTGTATAATCGTTTCACTTTTTGCTAAAAATTAATTTTTTAACGGAAAATTCATCC
>NC_046664.1:21055721-21058239 GCF_010883055.1 Belonocnema kinseyi
AGTTTCAGGTTGAAAATTTTTTATTCCTCTAAAGATATCACTTTTTGGGACTGAAAAATAAATAATTTGGTTGAAAAAAATATTATCTCTTTACTAGAAAATCTTTCTTTATTGAAAACTTAACTCTTTGGTTGAAAATTCGTCTTTTGGAAATAAAAATGATCTGTTTCTGTGAAAATTTTATATTTTTCGTTTATAAATGTGATCTTTTTTGGTTGAGTTCAAGTATTTTTGATTTAAGTTAAAATAGAATTTTAGCTATAATATTAACAATTACATTTTTTTAAATTTAAATAATTTGTTTGAAAATTCATTTTTGTTGATTATTCTTGATGATTTTGTTTAATGTTTCATCTTTTTTGTTTTAACGTTTGTACTATCCATAAACTGCATCATCCATTTTAAGGTTGGGGGGCCGTATGTTCTAAAGATACATTTTTAAAGCTTTATGAAAAACGACACCCCCTCTTTCCAAAAAAAGTTATTTTCCTTTTTTTAAGAAATTTTATTTTTTTCTTATTTTTTAGCTTAAATTTGAACTCAGTTAATGGATCCAAATAAGCAAATTCAACTATTCTTGTTTGAAAGTCCATTTTTTTGCGGAGAATTTATTTTCTGTTCTAGATTTAAAATTAAAATATTTTTTTCTGTGGAATATCGATTATTACATTTTTCGTTAAAAACTGAACTCCTTGGTTGATAGTGGAACTAATTTTTTAAACATTATTTTTTCGGTACTTATTTATAATTTCAGTTAAACAATCATCTCTTATCGGAAGAAAATTCAACTATTTCATTGAAAATTAATTGTATTAGTTTCAATTCATATTTTCGGGAAGAGAATACAAAAATGTTGGTCAGAAACTTTGTCCTTTTTGCTTTAAAATTCAACGGTTTTGCTGAAATTGAAAAAATTTAAATTAATGTTTGTGAAGAAAATAAATCTTTTTGGTTCAAAATCTATGTATTTTTTCAAAGAATTCCTCTGTTTTATTTTAGAAAATTAAACTCCCTGGATCAAAATACATATTTTTTATTTAAAAATTCATCTCTTTTTTGGTAGAAATGTTACTTTTTTGTTTTTAAATGCCTCAGCTTATTTAAAAATGAATGTGTTTTATTTGAAGATGCAAATATTTTAAAGAAAATCCTTCCCTTTACAATTTAACTGTCTTTAATTTAAAATGAAAATCTTCTCTTGGTTAGAATATAATCTATTTTTCTTGATAAATATGTTGTTTTTTTTCACCTCCCTTAAAGAAAGCTGAGCTGCTTTGTTGATAATGCATTTTTTGTTGTTGTTTCAAAATCTTCTTTTCGTTTCACATTTTGTTAAAAATTAATTTTTTAACGGAAAATTCATCCATTCCTCTTTATAACTGCAAATTCGTCTTTTGTTTAGGACATTATTTATTGGATATTTATTTTTACTCGGTCAAAAATTCATCCTTTGTGGTTAAGAATGTCACTGCTTGGTTGAAAATTAATCTGTTTCAGTTGAGAAGTCAACAATTTTGTTTTTATTGTTTGAACTAGAAAAAAAATATTTTTGATTTTAAATATAAACCATAACATTTTTCGTTGCGAATTTATATTTTCCGTTTGAAAATGATTACTTGGTTTAAAGTTAAACTACTTTATGAAAAAGTTCATTTTTTATAATAGAAGAATTTTCTTGCTTAAAATACATTTCTGTCGAAAGATGAAACTCTTTCGCTTGATTAAACTATTTTGAAAATTTTTTTAAATCAATGTATGAAAAAACATACCAACTTACAAGCAAATATAAACGAATGGGAATGTAAAAATGAATACTTTTAAAAGTTTTTCAAACGAAGTAGTTGATGTTTCAACCAAAAAAATAATGATATCTCAAAGAAAGATATAATGTTTAGCATTTCAAATAAGAACAATTTTTATTTATAGAACGTAACAATTTACGACAAATTATACAAAAATTGGAGTAGAAAAGATCAATTTTTAATTTAAAATATCAATTTTAATCGAAAAATGGAATTGTTACATTTTCAGCGAGGAAAATTAATTCTTTTTAAGAAATCACTAAAATACTTTAAGTTTTAACCGAAGAAATGAATTTTTAACCAAACAGTTGAATTTTTAACTAATAGGATGAAATTTTCATCAAAACTGGAATAGTTTGAATTTTAGTTAAAAAATTTAATTTTCACAAAAAATTAAGCAAAATAGTTGAATTATAAACCACTGCCAATATAAGAAAAATAATTTCTACTGAAGGAGTTTAGCCGTCAATCAAGTAGTTTAATTTATACTGAAAAAGAATACTTCTCAACAATGTTGTTAGATTTTAAACAAAAAAATCACATTTTCATCCAAATAATAAAATTTTCAAACAAACAAGATGAATCACGTACCTAAGTATAATGGTAGACATTGTACCTAAACAAGAATTAGCTTTCAACCAAGAATAGTTAGATTTTTTTATTGCCTTCAATTATTTTAGTTCAAATTTAAGTGAAAAAACAAAACAAAAATTGTG
>NC_046664.1:21058339-21060001 GCF_010883055.1 Belonocnema kinseyi
ATTGATATTTTAAATTAAAAATTGATCTTTGCTACTCCAATTTTTGTATAATTTGTCGTAAATTGTTACGTTCTTTAAATAAACATTGTTTTTATTTGAAAAGCTAAACATTATATGTTTCTTTGAGATATTATTATTTTTTGGTTGAAACATCAACTACTTCGTTTGAAAAACTTTTAAAAAGTATTCATTTTTACGTTCCCATTCGTGTATATTTGCTTGTAAGATGGTATGTTTTTTCATACATTGATTTAAAAAATTTTTCAAAATAGTTAAATCAAGCGAAAGAGTTTCATCTTTCGAAAGAAATGTATTTTAAGCAAGAAAATTCTTCAATTATAAAAAATGAACTTTTTTATAAAGCAGTTTAACTTTAAACCAAGTAATTATTTTCAAACGGAAAATATAAATTCGCAACGAAAAATGTTATGGTTTATATTTCAAATCAAAAATATTTTTTTTCTAATTCAAACAATAAAAACAAAATTTGTTGACTTCTCAACTGAAACAGATTAATTTTCAACCAAGCAGTGACATTCTTAACCACAAAGGATGAATTTTTGACCGAGTAAAAATAAATATCCAATAAATAATTTGCTAAACAAAAGACGAGTTTGCAGTTTGAACGTGGAATGGATGAATTTTCCGTTAAAAAATCAATTTTTAGCAAAAAGTGAAGCGATTATACAAAAAATAATTTGAATTTTTAACGAAAAAGAAGATTTTGATACAACAACAAAAAATGCATTATTAACAAAGCAGTTCAACTTTCTTTAAGGGAGGTGAAAAAAATATACATATTTATCAAGAAAAATAGATTATATTTTAGCGAAGAGAAGATTTTCATTTTAAATTAAAGACAGTTAAATTGTAAAGGGAAGGATTTTCTTTAAAATATTTGCATCTTCAAATAAAACACATTCATTTTTAAATAAGCTGTTGCATTCCAAAACAAAAAAGTAACATTTGTACCAAAAAAGAGATGAATTTTCAAATAAAAAATTTTTTTTTTGATCCAGAAAGTTTCATTTTCTAAAATAAAACAGGGAAATTCTTTGAAAAAATACATAAATTTTGAACCAAAAGCATTTATTTTCTTCAAAAACATTAATTTAAATTTTTTCAATTTCAGCAAAACCGTTGAATTTTAAAGCAAAAAGGACAAAGTTTCTGACCAACATTTTTGTATTCTCTTCCCGAAAATATGAATTGAAACTAATACAATTAATTCTCAATGAAATAGTTGAGTTTTCTTCCGATAAGAGATGATTGTTTAACTGAAATTATAAATAAGTACCGAAAAAATAATGTTTCCAAAATTAGTTCCACTATCAACCAAGGAGTTCAATTTTGAGCGAAAAATGTAATAATCGATATTCCACAGAAAAAAGATTTTAATTTTAAATCTAGAACAGAAAATAAATACTCCGCAAAAAAATGCACTTTCAAACAAGAATAGTTGAATTTTCTTATTTGGATCCATTAACTGAGTTCACATTTAAGCTAAAAAATAAGAAAAAAAAATAAAATTTATAAACAAAAAATATAAAATTTTCACAGAAAGAGACAATTTTTATTCCCAAAAGACGAATTTTCAACCAAAGAGTTGAATTTTCAATTCAGAAAGATTTTCTAGTAAAGAGATAATATTTTTTTCAGCCA
>NC_046664.1:21060101-21061281 GCF_010883055.1 Belonocnema kinseyi
TTTAACCAAATAGGCAAATTCTCAACTGAAACAGATTAATTTTTAAACACGCAGTAACATTTTTAACCAAAAAGAATACATTTTTAAACAATACGAATAATTACTAACTACAAATGACGAATTTTTAATAACATAGATTAATTATCCATAAAATTGTTACATTTTTTACTAAAAAAAATGAATTTATGAAGTAGGGTAATTCGTAACCAAAAAAGATAAATTTTCAACCAAAAAGTAAAATAGTTGAATTTGCAATTCAAAAATCAACTTTTAAAAAAATGAAATGATTTTCCAATAATATAAATACATTTTTTAATGAAGAGAAGAATCTTAAAAAAATTAATTTTTTGCAAAGTAGTTCGAATTTATACCAAATAGGTTAATTTCCGACCAACAAATTCTCAACAAAAAATAGTTTATATATTATACAAGCGAAGATTTTCATTTAAAATTAAAGACAATCAAATTGAGTAAAGAAGGATTTTTCTCAATAGCTTGTATCGTCAATTGAAAAAGATTAATTTTCAAATAAAACATTGCATTTTGAACCAAAAAAAAGATGACTTTATTAAAAATTGGTTGCATTTAAAAAAATTTAAGTTTAAACAAAACAGTCGGATTTTTCACAACAATAAAAATAATTGTTGACCAATTAGTTGTATTTATAACCGAAGAGTGGAATTTTTCAGGAAAAGTGATGAATTTTTAATAAAATAATTAAGTTCTTATAGAAGTAGTTAAATTTTTAGTTTACAAAGATGAATTTTTAACCAAATGGTTAAATTGTTAAAGACAAAAGGGTTTAAATACAACCAAAAAGCATTTACATTTTTTGTTAAAATGTGGCAATGAGAGTAATAGAATCTGTATTTATATTCACAAATTATAAAGTAAAATCGCCAATGCTTATTTTTTCAAGCATTTTAGAAAATTTTGATTCACAATATATCTAACTTAACATATATTTCTTTTCTCTAAATTTTCGGTCATAATATTTTTTAAGATTATCAAATTTATAAAAACAGGTCATAAATTAATTAAATGACTAACTGAGAATAATTCGTAGTAGTTTCAATTCAGAAATAATTATTTATGATGTTATAAACAAACAATTGAAAAATTTAATTTTTTTCTTGATGGATAAGCTGTTTTAAGTCTATAGATTTTGTATTCAATATTA
>NC_046664.1:21061381-21065540 GCF_010883055.1 Belonocnema kinseyi
GCCAACCCTTGTACAAGCGACGAAGATGATGTCTTGCTCGTCGCGTTAGCTGATTATCAGACTGGCAAATTGATAGCCACTTACGAGATACCTGAGCAGCATTCAAAAGTGACGTGCTGTCCAGGTCTCGTAGTATCAACTGGCTAATTTCTAAGGGAACATCACTGATAATGTCAGTATTGTTCTTGTTAACGCCGAAGAAGCTCATCAGTTTTCTGAAGTATTCCATGTTTGCAATAGGAGCGAAGAGTAGGAAGTGAGTTGCTAGTGTCGACCCAGAAAGCTTTTATACACCCTGAGCAGCG
The DNA here is from genome assembly GCF_010883055.1 of Belonocnema kinseyi. Taxonomy (NCBI): domain Eukaryota; kingdom Metazoa; phylum Arthropoda; class Insecta; order Hymenoptera; family Cynipidae; genus Belonocnema; species Belonocnema kinseyi. The sequence continues at coordinate 21,061,687 of NC_046664.1, forward strand.
GGGAGCCTCACTCTGATTGGTCGGTTTCCGGAACTTGACCAGCACCCCGCTGGGCTAGGTATACAAAAGCCTAATGGGTCCTCAATTATCCTTCACTTCCAACTGTTCGCTCCTATCAACAAAAATTTTAATAGTTTATTGATATTCGATTGAAAGCTAAGAGTATTTATCTAAAAAAGTGTAAACGCCTAATTTTCGAACAATTAATATTGATACTTATATATGTTCTTTCAAGAAAAGTATTTGAAATAAACAAAAATGTTGATTGAATTTTTTAATTTAGTGCTATTTCTTAGGACAATCAATTACGATTTTCATTTCACGTTTTTCTTATTACTGAAATGATTTATAACAAATGTGCCGTTACAGTTCTTTTTGCCCGTTGGGCACAATTAAATTTGCTAGGAGCAAATGTACTTGTACATTTATTTCATGTACATTTGCTGCAAGGTCCTTTGTATATTTTCTTATAAATTTTGATGCTTTTTTATAAATTGATTTTGTAAATTTAAAAAAAAAGGTAAGTGAAGCAAAAGAGGTCACTCTTTAAAAATAAATGCAACTTTTAATCAAGTAGTTTAAATTTCAACCAAAAATATGAATTTTTAACTATGTAGTTTAAATAAAAAAGTTTATTTACAAGCAATTTGCTCAATTATGAAAAATGCGTTTTTACAGTGGTTGAACTGTGAACGAACGATTTATTTTCCAACAGAAAATATAAATGCTTAATCAAACATGCAAATTTAAGCTAAAGGAATTGCATTTCAAAAAGAAATAGTTAAATCCATTCAAAAAAGACATATTTTCAACGAAATATGCAAAGACGAATTTTCAACTAAAGAGTTGAGTTTTCAATAAAGAAAAATTTTCTAGTAAAGAGATAATATTTTTTCAACCAAATTACTTATTTTACATTCCCAAAAAGCGAATTCTTTAGAGGAATACCAAATTTTCTACATGAAACTTTTCTAGCATAAAATATAAATTTTAGGTCCAACAAAAATTTATTTGCAATCTAAAAATGCGATTTTTTTATCAATGCAGTTAAAGTTACAAAAAAAAAAGATTACTTTATTAAAAATTGGTTGCATTTAAAAAAAATTTAAGTTTAAACAAAACAGTTGGATTTTTCATAACAATAAAAATAATGATTGACCAATTAGTTGTATTTATAACCAAAGAGTAGAATTTTTCAGAAAAAGTGATGAATTTTCAATAAAATAATTAAGTTTTTATAGAAGTAGTTAAATTTTTAGTTTACAAAGATGAAATTTTAACCAAATGGTTAAACTGTTAAAGACAAAAGGGTTTAAATACAACCAAAAAGCATTTACATTTTCTGTTGAAATGTGGAAATGAGAGTAATAGAGGAAAGATTGTAAAGTCTGTATTCATATTCATAAATTATAAAGCGAAATCGCCAATGCTTATTTTTTCAAGCATTTTAGAAAATTTTTATTCACAATATATCTAACTTAACATATATTTCTTATTTAACAACAAACAATAAACCTTTCTTTTCTATAAATTTTCGGTCATAATATTTTTTAAGATTATCAAATTTATAAAAACAGGTCATAAATTAATTGAATGACTAACTGAGAATAATTCGTAGTAGTTTAAAGTAAGCAATAATTATTTATGATATTATAAACAAACAATTAAACAATTTAATTTTTTTCTTGATGGATAAGCTGTTTTAAGTCTATATATTTAGTATTCAATATTAGAGACAATAATGGTGTTTTAACATTCCTTATGAAAAGCTACTGTTTACTAATTATATAAAAAATGTTTATTAACAAATACAGATTTTTACTCACTTTCTTTTGTGGAAGCTGCTCGGAATGTCTTTCTTAGAAACTACTTGTAATCATATTTTTCATACTGATAAAAATTGTTAGTTATGCAAAAATTTTTATAAACGAATGCACACTTTAAACTTTTTTTCATGAACAGGCTTTATTTTTGGCGAAACCAACTCGAAATATTTTACGAATGAATCCTTGCGGTCATATTTTCTAATTTTTTTCTTAATGAACTAGAAATGCCCTTCCAAAGTTTGGTAATAAATATTAATAATAAACTTAAATTATATTTTTCTAAGATACCTAAATGCAGAAAAAAATTTCTGTTTATATCTCTATAATAATCCCATTTTTGCAACAAGCGGTTTATGAATAGACTCGAGGAAAGTCGAGATTTATCTTCACCGGCGATTTTGTTTTTCCAGCGGATTTTCTTTCTATATTTTGTAGCATTATTATGGCTTAGTCTGTCATTTGTTTCTACTGAATCCTCCGATCTGTTTATACTGTCTTGTAAGTAATCACCGATACTACTTACTTTTATAAATTAAAATAGCGAGTGTACACATTAAGGTTATGCAACATTTTTTTCTGGAATTTTCATGCATAACAACCCGAAATATTTTTGAATCCACAAAGAAAAATGCGCTTTTTTCGGGATGTTTTTTTATAAATTGATTTTATAATTTGATTGATTGAAACTTGATTATATAAATAAATTTGTTCAACTATAAAATTTGAATTTCTACCAAATAGTTTCAATCAAAAAGATGAATTTTCTACAAAACAGTTAAATTTTCAACCCATAAATATGAATGGTTTTTTTCTAATTAAAACAAGAAAAAAGAATTTTCAACAAAATTTTTGAATTCTCAACTGAAACAGATTAATTTTTAACCAAGCAGTCGCATTCTTGACCTTAAAGGATGAATTTTTGACCAAGTAAAAATAAATATACAATAAATAATTTTCTAGAAAAAAAGACAGTCATGAGTGCGATTTAGTCATTATCTAGCCGATTAAGGCAAGACGTGAGCACTCATGACTTGCCTTCCTTGCTGGCTATTGACTAAGTCATTCTTATTTCTTGCCTTTTTGGTGTGGGGTCCTTTGAAATTACAAAGATATATTTTTTCTTACGGGAAATAGGTTTTAAAATGTCACGGTGAGCTGCTTGCAAATTTAATTGTGCCCAACGGGCCAAAAAAAAAAACTGTAACGGCACTTTTGTTCGAAATCATTTCAGAAATAAAAAAAAAGTGAAATGAAAATACTAGCTGATTGTCCAAATAAATAGCACTAAATTTGAAAATTCAACCAACATTTTTTTTATTTCAAATACTTTTCTCAAAAAAACATCTATAAGTATCAAAGTTAATTTTTCGAAAATTAGGCGTTCACACTTTTTTAGATAAATACTCTTATCTTTCGACCGAATAACAATGAACTATTAAAAATTTTATTGATAGGAGCGAACAGTTGGAAGTAAAGGAAAATTGAGGACCCATTAGGCTTTTGCATACCCTGCCCAGCGCAGCGGGGGGGGGGGGCTGGTCAACTTTCGGAAAACGAGCAATCAGAGTGAGGCTCCCCGTTGGTCAGGGTGTATAAAAGCTTTGTGGGTCAACACTAGCAACTCACTTCCTACTGTTCGCTCCAACTGCAAACATGGAGTACTCCAGAAAAGTGATGAGCTTCTTCGGCGTTAATAAGAACAATACTGATATTATCAGTGATTTTCCCTTAGAAATTAGCCAGTTGATACTACGACACTTGGACAGCAAGTCACTTGTGAATGCTGCTGAGGTATCTCGTAAGTGGCTATCAATTTGAAAGTCTGATAATCAGCTAAGTGGACGAGCAAGACGTCATCTTCGTTACTTGTATACACCCGTAAGGAACATGATACGAACCGAGAGTCTTCCTTCGAAGAGAGACTGTAGATTCTTAAGGGTACTTAGTGCCAATAGAGGCCTGAGTCCAAATCGCGTTTCTGCTAATGTGCTATACAGGGTTTCCAAAATTTTTGGAAGCATCTAAATC
>NC_046664.1:21065640-21069388 GCF_010883055.1 Belonocnema kinseyi
CTTCCCTACTACCGGAAAACAGACTGTTTTCAACAGTCCGTCCTCTGAAGTTTGGCTCTGCAGAACAAGGTAACTTTTCACGGATCGCGTAACATATACAGGACACCTAAAATGTCTGAAAACACATAAATAATTGTCCAAATCAAATATTATTAAAATGGGTCATGGTGATTCTTAGAGTAACTTCCAACGAGAAATCCAATGGTGACCTTCAATTTGACCTTTAAGGTCAACTTTGTGTTTTCAAATGGGAGCCCCTGTTTTTGACATCAGCAATCTAACGGGCGAGAAATTTTACGTTTAAATATGTACTCCGGTCATGTGTAACTTTGCAGGTTATTTTTGAAGCAACTTTTAACGAGAAATGCAATCGGTATCTTTAATTTGACCTTGATCTTGACCTTAAAGGTCATTCCAAGGTAAATTTTTTGTCAAATTGAAGGTCTCCATTCGATTTTTGGTTGAAAGCTACTCCAAAAATAAAACTGACCTATTTGAATTAGTTTCTATCTCGGCCGTGATTTAGATGCTTCCAAAAATTTTGGAAACCCTGTATAGCACATTAGCAGAAACGGGATTTGGACTCAGGCCTCTATTGGCAATAAGTACCCCTAAGAATCTACAGTCTCTCTGAAAGGTCAGACAAATGCTTCTTACGAGAACCCTTTGGATTCTCATTATTCATAGTTTCATCTACCTTCGCAAAATCTTTTCAATCTTAAATTGAAAAATGATTTTCTCAAGGGATTTTTAAGTTGTCTTCATTAATTATACAATAGTAGTCTGCAAAGCAGACTTTATTCATTCTTATCCACCGGGAGGTATTTGAGCAAAATACCAGTCAAAACTTAATGCTAAGTGTTAAAAATACGAAAGCTAAGCTTGTGTCCTTATATACCAATACTAATTCTATGATTCAAAGGAAGACTCCCGGTTCGTATCATTTTCCTTACGGGTGTATACAAGTAACGAAGATGACGTCTTGCTCGTCGCCTTAGCTGATTATCAGAATGGCAAATTGATAGCCACTTACGAGATACCTGAGCAGCATTCAAAAGTGACTTGCTGTCCAGGTGTCGTAGTATCAACTGGCTAATTTCTAAGGGAACATCACTGATAATGTCAGTATTGTTCTGGTTTGCGCCGAAGAAGCTCATCACTTTTCTGAAGTACTCCATGTTTGCAGTTGGAGCGAACAGTAGGAAGTGAGTTGTTAGTGTTGACCCTCAAAGCTTTTATATACCCTGACCAACGGGGAACCTCACTCTGATTTGTCGTTTTCCGAAAGTTGACCAGCCCCCCCGCTGCGCTGGGACAGGTATGCAAAAGCCTAATGGGTCCTCAATTTTCCTTTACTTCCAACTGTTCGCTCCTATCAATAAAATTTTTAATAGTTCAATGTTATTCGGTTGAAAGATAAGAGTAATTATCTAAAAAAGTGCGAACGCCTAATTTTCGAAGAATTAACTTTGATACTTATAGATGTTTTTTTGAGAAAAGTATTTGAAATAAACAAAAATGTTGGTTGAATTTTTAAATTTAGTGCTATTTATTTGGATAATCAGCTAGTATTTTCATTTAACGTTTCTTTTTATTTCTGAAATTATTTAGAACAAAAGTGCCGTTACAGTTTTTTTTGGTCCGTTGGGCACAATTAAATTTGCTAGCAGCTCACCGTGACATTTTAAAACCTATTTACCGTAGGAAAAAATATACCTTTGTAATTTCAAAGGACCCCACACCAAAAAAGCAAGAAATGAGAATGACTTAGTCAATAGCCAGCCAATGAAGGCAAGTCATGAGTGCTGACGTCTTGCCTTAATCGGCTAGATAATGACTAAATCGCACTCATGACTTGCCACGTGGCGATTTAAGGTTAGGAAGGAAGAAAGTAAAAACTGTATTCACAAGACTATATTTTAATTTAAATAATAATTATTCGCGCACTAAGTGGGGGATTCAAAGCTAATTACTGGAATAAGGTTGATTTTAACTAAGAGTCTCGATTTTATTTGCGAACTTCGAAGAGACGACGCGACGTGAGTGCAAGGAGCATTCTCGTTCCAGGGGCGAAACTGAAAATTATTTAATGTCTATGCAGACTACAGACACAGCAGGCGCTCTATATGGCGGTAAATTTGAAATTATACAGGTTAAACATTGTCTGAATGTAGAGAAGTTTATAAAAATTGTATCATTTATATTGTTGCACATGGCAGAATAGATAACAGTTTAATTTAAAATCTTAAATTATTTGAAAAAATTTAATGTTTTTTTAAAAAGAATTTAAAAAAGCTAATTTTTGTTTCACTGATCTAATAAATCTTTAAATGATAATTTTCAAATAATAATTCATCTAGCATCCATAATTACGTCTTTGATAATATCACGGCTCTTAAAAAATGTGTAATTTCTACAAAAACATTAACCTGACCAGTGCCGAGCTGGCTCCCGACCATGGGATATAACCAGGGTTGGCCCGGCCAATAACCGGCCGGCCCTAGACTACGTGATTCGAGAAAAATGTAGGCTGACCGGCTCCCGCCCGGTTACTGTCCATGAAACCCATCCAGGGGTAGTCCGAACTGCTTTGTCAAAAATGCATTTTTTGTTGTTGTTTCAAAATCTTCTTTTTCGCTAAAAATTCATCCATTCCACTTTCTATTTGCAAATTTGTCTTTTTTTTCTAGAAAATTATTTATTGTATATTTATTTTTACTTGATCAAAAATTCATCCTTTAAGGTTAAGAATGCCACTGCTTGGTTAAAAATTAATCTGTTTCAGTTGAGAATTCAAAAATTTGGTAGAAAATTCTTTTTTTTTGTTTTAATTAGAAAAAAACCATTCATATTTATGGGTTGAAAATTTAACTCTTTTGTAGAAAATTCATCTTTTTGATTGAAACTATTTGGTAGAAATTCAAATTTTATGGTTGAACAAATTTATTTATGTAATCAAATTTCAATCAATCAAATTATAAAATTAATTTATAAAAAAACATCCCGAAAAAAGCGCATTTTTCTTTGTGGATTCAAAAATATTTCGGGTTGTTATGCATGAAAATTCGAGAAAAAAATGTTGCATAAACTTAATGTGGACACTCGCTATTTTAATTTATAAAAGTAAGTAGTATCGGTGATTACTTACAAGACAGTATAAACAGATCGGAGGATTCAGTAGAAACAAATGACAGAGTAAGCCATAATAATGCTACAAAATATAGAAAGAAAATCCGCTGGAAAAACAAAATCGCCGGTGAAGGTAAATCTCGACTTTCCTCGAGTCTATTCATAAACCGCTTGTTGCAAAAATAGGATTATTATAGAGATATAAACAGAAATTTTTTTCTGCATTTAGGTATCTTAGAAAAATATAATTTTTTATTTTATTATTAATATTTATTACCAAACTTTGGAAGGGCATTTCTAGTTCATTAAGAAAAAAATTAGAAAATATGACCGCAAGGATTCATTCGTAAAATATTTCGAGTTGGTTTCGCCAAAAATAAAGCCTGTTCATGAAAAAATGTTTAAAGTGTGCATTCGTTTATAAAAATTGTTAAGATAATTAACAATTTTTGTCACTATGAAAAATATGACTACAAGTAGTTTCTAAGAAAGACATTCTGAGCAGCTTCCGCAAAAGAAAGTGAGGCCTTTTCATGGAAAAATTTTCAAAATGTGCACTTGTTTATATAAAAGAAACTTTTTGCAATTATGTAAAATATGACAGCAAGGAGTCTTTCGA
>NC_046664.1:21069488-21072255 GCF_010883055.1 Belonocnema kinseyi
AAAAATTGGTTGCATTAAAAAAAATTTAAGTTTAAACAAAACAGTCGGATTTTTCACAACAATAAAAATAATTATTGACCAATTAGTTGTATTTATAACCAAAGAGTGGAATTTTTCAGAAAAAGTGATGAATTTTCAATAAAATAATTAAGTTCTTATAGAAGTAGTTAAATTTTTAGTTTACAAAGATGAATTTTTAGCCAAATGGTTAAATTGTTAAAGACAAAAGGGTTTAAATACAACCAAAAAGCATTTACATTTTTTGTTAAAATGTGGCAATGAGAGTAATAGAGTCTGTATTTATATTCACAAATTATAAAGTAAAATCGCCAATGCTTATTTTTTGAAGCATTTTAGAAAATTATGATTCACAATATATCTAACTTAACATATATTTCTTTTCTCTAAATTTTTGGTCATAATATTTTTTAAGATTATCAAATTTATAAAAACAGGTCATAAATTAATTAAATGACTAACTGAGAATAATTCGTAGTAGTTTAAATTAAGAAATAATTATTTATGATGTTATAAACAAACAATTGAAAAATTTAATTTTTTTCTTGATGGATAAGCTGTTTTAAGTCTATAGATTTTGTATTCAATATTAGAGACAATAATGGTATTTTAACATTCCGTAAGAAAAGCTGCTGTTTACTAATTATATAAACAATGTTTATTAACAAATACAGATTTTTACATTTTTTATATAAATAGGTCATATTTTCTAATTTTTTTCTTAATGAACTAGAAATGCCCTTCAGAAGTTTGGTAATAAATATTAATAATAAAATAAAAAATTATATTTTTCTAAGATACCTAAATACAGAAAAAATTTCTGTTTATATCTCTATAATAATCCTATTTTTGCAACAAGCGGTTTATGAATAGACTCGAGGAAAGTCGAGATTTATCTTCACCGGCGATTTTGTTTTTCCTAGCGGATTTGTTTCTATATTTTGTAGCATTATTATGGCTTACTCTGTCATTTGTTTCTACTGAATCCTCCGATCTGTTTATACTGTCTTGTAAGTAATCACCGATACTACTTACTTTTATAAATTAAAATAGCGAGTGTCCACATAAAGGTTATGCAACATTTTTTTCTCGAATTTTCATGCATAACAACCCGAAATATTTTTGAATCCTCAAAGAAAAATGCGCTTTTTTCGGGATGTTTTTTTATAAATTGATTTTATAATTTGATTGATTGAAATTTGATTACACAAATAAATTTGTTCAACCATAAAATTTAAATTTCTACCAAATAGTTTCAATCAAAAAGATGAATTTTCTACAAAAGAGTTAAATTTTCAACCCATAAATATGAATGGTTTTTTTCTAATTAAAACAAAAAAAAAAGAATTTTCAACCAAATTTTTGAATTCTTAACTGAAACAGATTAATTTTTAACCAAGCAGTGGCATTCTTAACCTTAAAGGATGAATTTTTGACCAAGTAAAAATAAATATACAATCAATAATTTTCTAGAAAAAAAAGACAAATTTGCAAATAGAACGTGGAATGGATGAATTTTCTGTTAAAAACAATAATTTTTAATAAGAAGTGAAACGCCTCTGCAAAAAATAAATTGAATTTTTAGCGAAAAAGAAGATTTTGAAACAACAACAAAAAATGCATTTTTGACAAAGCAGTTCAACTTTCTATAAAGAAGGAGAATATACCCGTGTAGAAATTTAGCCGGTTGGCCCTAATACAACAAGGTTTCTGGTCGGATCCCGGTCGGATTACCCCTGGCTGGGTTTCATGGACAGTAACCGGGCGGGAGCCGGTCAGCCTACATTTTTCTCGAATCACGTAGTCTAGGGCCGGCCGGTTATTGGCCGGGCCAACCCTGGTTATATCCTATGGTCGGGAGCCAGCTGGGCACTGGTCAGGTAAATGTTTGAAATTACAAAAATATATTTTTTCTTACGGGAAATAGGTTTTAAAATGTCACGGTGAGCTGCTAGCAAATTTAATTGTGCCCAACGGGCCAAAAAAAACTGCAACGGCACTTTTCTTCTAAATCATTTCAGAAATAAAAAAAAACGTTAAATGAAAATCCTAGCCCTTTGTCCAAATAAATAGCACTAAACTTACAAATTCAACCAACATTTTTGTTTATTTCAAATACTTTTCTTAAAAAAACTTATATGAGTATCAAAATTAATTTTTCGAATATTAGGCGTTTCAACTTTTTTAGATAAATACTCTTATCTTTCAACCGAATAACAATGAACTATTAAAAATTTTATTGATAGGAGCGAACAGTTGGAAGTAAAGGAAAATTGAGGACCCATTAGGCTTTTGTATACCTGGCCCAGAGCAGCGGGGTGCTGGTCAACTTTCGGGAACCGACCAATCAGAGTGAGTCTCCCCACTGGTCAGGGTGTATAAAAGCTTTCTGGGTCAACACTAACAGCTCACGAAATCATTGAATTGAATTCGATATTGAATTGATGAAATGAAATCGATCATTGGCGATTGGAGATCATTGGCGATTGGATTCATTGATTGATGGTGCTTCCTATGATTTTGATTGCGGAGAAACGAATGGATCGATTGGGATTGAAAAACTACCTCTCGCCATGGGTGGCGATTCACCTGGAAACAACCTTTCCAAAAGAAGAAGAACTGGAAGCAACCCCGGTCTTAACAACTGTACGGTACCAATATACAACAGCTTTGGAGCACTAAGCTCACTGAACGAAAAAGACAACGCTGAAAGGATGGATGACGAAGAAGAAAACGGCCCTGCATCTAT
>NC_046664.1:21072355-21077351 GCF_010883055.1 Belonocnema kinseyi
TTTTTCTTAATTTTTCATTTTATTTTCAATTTTTAATTAGATTGAGGCAATAAAGAATTAAAGTTACCAAAAATATTGGTGGAAACAATTTATTATTATCTACAGTAATAATCTTGTACAAACAAGGTAGAAAGTGTCAGCTTTTCTAGAATTTTCCATTTTTTGTCTATTTTTCACTCACAGGGAGGTATTTATTATTTCATTTTAACAAAAATAATTGTTTAAATCATTTATTATTATTTTTAATAATATTTGATTCAAAGAATGCAAGAAAGTTGCGGTTCATTCTGCAATTTTATAGTTTTCGTCAGCTTTCCATTTAGAGTGAGGTGATAATTAATTAAAGGAATTTTTATTGTATATAATTATCTTCTCCTATATCAATACTAGATAGTTGCTCTTTCTTGTGAAATTTTTTACTCTGTGTTAAATTTTTAATTATGTGGTGATGATTGATGCAAGTTAAGAAATAATAAAGTTTCGGTTTTTTTCATTTTTTTTAACATTGATATAACATTGATATCATTTGAAGTTTAACTTAGACGAAAATTGAACTCAACAGATGACGGGTTATTCATGAACCAGATAACTCATTTTCGAGGGTTGAGTGCATTTTCTGAGAATAATTTTTTAGCAATTTTGCGAAAAATTACGCCTTTTTCCAGAATTTTTAGCTTTCTATTTTTCACAATTTTTGTTTTGTTTTTTCACATAAATTTGAACTAAAATAATTGAAGGCAATAAAAAAATCTAACTATTCTTGGTTGAAAGCTAATTCTTGTTTAGGTGCAAAGTCTACCATTATACTTAGGTACGTGATTCATCTTGTTTGTTTGAAAATTTTATTATTTGGATGAAAATGTGATTTTTTTGTTTAAAATCTGACAACATTGTTGAGAAGTATACTAATTATATAAACAATGTTTATTAACAAATACAGATTTTTACATTTTTTATATAAATAGGCTTTATTTTTCGGCCGAATTCACTCGAAATATTTTTTCGAAAGACTCCTTGCTGTCATATTTTACATAATTGCAAAAAGTTTCTTTTATATAAACAAGTGCACATTTTGAAAATTTTTCCATGAAAAGGCCTCACTTTTTTTGCGGAAGCTTTTTTGCGGCATTCTTAACCTTAAAGGATGAATTTTTGACCAAGTAAAAATAAATATACAATAAATAATTTTCTAGAAATAAAAGACAAATTTGCAAATAGAAAGTGGAATGGATGAATTTTCTGCTAAAAAAATAATTTTTAATAAGAAGTGAAACGCCTCTGCAAAAAATAAATTGAATTTTTAGCGAAAAAGAAGATTTTGAAACAACAACAAAAAATGCATTTTTGACGAAGCAGTTCAACTTTCTATAAAGAAGGAGAATATACCCGTGTAGAAATATAGCCGGTTGGCCCTAATACAACAAGGTTTCTGGTCGGATCCCGGTCGGACTACCCCTGGATGGGTTTCATGGACAGTAACCGGGCGGGAGCCGGTCAGCCTACATTTTTCTCGAATCACGTAGTCTAGGGCCGGCCGGTTATTGGCCGGGCCAACCCTGGTTATATCCCATGGTCGGGAGCCAGCTGGGCACTGGTCAGGTTAATGTTTTTGTAGAAATTACACATTTTTTAAGAGCCGTGATATTATCAAAGACGTAATTATGGATGCTAGATGAATTATTATTTGAAAATTATCATTTAAAGATTTATTAGATCAGTGAAACAAAAATTAGCTGTTTTAAATTCTTTTTAAAAAAACATTAAATTTTTTCAAATAATTTAAGATTTTAAATTAAACTGTTATCTATTCTGCCATGTGCAACAACAATATAAATGATACAATTTTTATAAACTTCTCTACATTCAGACAATGTTTAACCTGCATAATTTCAAATTTACCGCCATATAGAGCGTCTGCTGTGTCTGTAGTCTGCATAGACATTAAATAATTTTCAGTTTCGCCCCGGGAACGAGAATGCTCCTTGCACTCACGTCGCGTCGTCTCTTCGAAGTTCGCAAATAAAATCGAGACTAGCAAATTTAATTGTGCCCAACGGGCCAAAAAAAACTGAAACGGCACTTTTGTTCTTAATCATTTCAGAAAAAAAAAACGTTAAATGAAAATCCTAGCCGATTGTCCAAATAAATAGCACTAAATTTACAAATTCAACCAACACTTTTGTTTATTTCAAATACTTTTCTTAAAAAAACTTATATAAGTATCAAAATTAATTTTTCGAAAATTAGGCCTTTCAACTTGTTTAGATAAATACTCTTATCTTCCAACCGAATAACCATGAACTATTAAAAATTTTATTGATAGGAGCGAACAGTTGGAAGTAAAGGAAAATTGAGGACCCATTAGGCTTTTGTATACCTGGCCCAGCGCAGCGGGGTACTGGTCAACTTTCGGAAACCGACCAATCAGAGTGAGGCTCCCCACTGGTCAGGGTGTATAAAAGCTTTCTGGGTCAACACTAATAACTCACTTCCTACTGTTCGCTCCTACTGCAAACATGGAATACTTCATAAAACTGATGAGCTTCTTCGGCGTTAACAAGAACAATACTGACATTCTCAGTGATGTTCCCTTAGAAATTAGCCAGTTGATACTACGACACCTGGACAGCAAGTCACTTTTGCATGCTGCTCGGGTATCTCTTAAGTGGCTATCAATTTGCCAGTCTGATAATCAGCTAAGGCGACGAGCAAGACGTCATCTTCTTTGCTTGTATAAGGATTGGCTCAATACATCAGGTCTCAAGACGAACTTCAAGCCGAAACCTAAAAGCCAAGTTCGGCAACCTACTTTCAAGATTCCGGACACTTGCCGCAACTTTGACATGGCCAAGATGATTCCTTCTTTCAAGGCGAAATCACCCGTAGGGAAAATGATATGAACCAAGAATCTTCCTTCGAATCATAGAATTAGTATTAGAATATAAAGCTTAGCTTTCGTAGTTTTAACACTTAGCATTAAGTCTTGACTGGTATTTTGCTCAAATACCTCCCGGTGGATGAGAATGACTAAAGTCGGCTTTGCAGACTACTATTGTATAATTAATGGAGACAACTTAAAAAAAACCCTGGAGAAAATCATTTTTCAATTTAAAATTGAAAAGATTTTGCGAAGGTAGATGAAACTATGAAAAATGAGAATCCAAAGGGTTCTCGTAAGAAACATTGGGTCTGACCTTTCAGAGACACTGTAGATTCTTAGGGGTACTTAGTGCCAACAGTGGCCTGAGTCGAAATCCCGTTATTGTTAATGTGCTATACTGGGTTTCCAAAAATTTTGGAAACACCTAAATAACGGCCCAGATAGAAATTGATTCAAATAGTTCAGTTTTATTTTTGGAGTAGCCTTCAACCAAAAATCGAATGGAGACCTTCAATTTGACAAAAAAATTTACCTATGAATGACCTTTAAGGTCAGCTTTAAGGTCAAATTAAAGATAACGATTGCATTCCTCGTTAAAAGTTACTTCAAAAATAACCTGCAAAGTTACAAATGACCGGAGTACATATTTAAACGTAAAGTTTCTCGCTCTTTAGATTGCTGATGTCAAAAACAGGGGCTCCCATTTGAAAACACAAAGTTGACCTTGAAGGTCAAATTGAAGGTCACCATTGGATTTCTCGTTGGAAGTTACTCCAAGAATGACCATGACCCATTTTAATAATATTTGATTTGGACAATTATTTATGTGTTTTCAGACATTTTAGGTGTCCTGTATATGTTACGCGGTCCGAGAAAAGTTACCTTGTTTTATCTATATAGTACCACTCTTTTCATTTATAATTTGTAATGTAATTAAAAGCGATCTTTGGTACTCAAACTTGTATCCAATTATTAAAATGTCATAGAAAAGAAACTCGTGTTGCTCATACAGATGTGCCATTATATATTTTCATTCGTTTCCCAAAATTTTGACACAATATTAAAATTCTTTAAACTATACGAGGGTAATATTTGAAGTTACAAAACCGTCTTTCGTTTCTACGGAAAATAAGTTTTACGTATTTTTTGTTTAAAATTTATTTATTTCGTCTAAAATTCAACTGTTTCGTTGAAATTTTTTTTTTGTTTCAAAATTCAACAATTTGTTTGGAATTGTTTAGGTGTTTGCATTAAAACTGTAACTGTCTGATCTAAAGTTACTTTTTTGTTTAGAAAAATTAAAATTTTTTTTCTTCAGCTGATTTAAAAGAAATAAAAACTTCATTGTTTGGTCGAAAATTCATCTTCTTACATTCTTGTAATTTATGATGAAACCTATTAGATTTAGGTAAATTAAGACGTATTCAGTTTTCGTCAACTCTAAAAATTCATCAATTCTCTTAAAAATTAGACTTTTTTATAAAAAATGAATTATCTTTGTTAAAATTAAATCAATTTGGTAAAAATTGATGTATTTTGAGAAAAATATTTCTTTCTCGATTGAAAATCCTTTTTTTTTGTGAATTCCACTAATTTGTTGAAAGATCGACTTTTGCAGTAAAATTCAATTTTTCTCGATTTTAAATTAAAATCTATTTTCTGTGGAACATGGACTATTACATTTCTTTACAAAACTTAAGCTTCTAGGTTAAAAGTGGGACTATTGTTTTTAAAATTATTTTTTTCGATAGGTATTGATAATTTCAAAGTCTTCAGTCTGTCTAGTCCGGAGTAAAAAGAAAACCCGCGGGGTTTACTTTTCCCACTGCACAGTAGGCTGGCTCGAGAATTGAATTTGTCTTCGAATCTAACTTTCATCACTTGATTTTCCGCTTCGTCAGTCATCGTTAAGAATTTTCAAAAACACTGTCGATTTATAAATATTATTCCGAAGCGACAAAAATAACTTATTCGGAAATGTACACTGAAACTCAAACTATACAGTCTGTCAAGTATTCTCATCTTGTTACCACGTTACAAAAAATGAGTTCCGTATACGCTTCGCGCTTCGAGGCTGTGTTCCTTTGTTCCCACCCAAAAGGTCCCAAATTGTCT
>NC_046664.1:21077451-21080547 GCF_010883055.1 Belonocnema kinseyi
TACAACCAAAAGCATTTACATTTTCTACCAAATAATTAAATCCTTAAGAATATCGTTGATTTTTTTCTATAGTTATTAAACTTCCAAGAAAAATGAATTTTTGCTAGAGGAGTTCTACTCCTACACAACTAGTTTAATTGTTATTTAAAAAATATATTAATTTTTAAACGAAAATATATAATTTGTTTAACCAATAAATATAAATGTTTAACAAAAAAATTAATTTTTAACTAAATAGTTCATTTTTCTGTGTAAATAATAGAATTTTCAAACAAGAAATACGAATTTTGAATAATATGATTAAATTTTTAAGCTAGAAAAGAAAAATGTCTTCCAAACAGTTTCATGCATACAACCCGAAATATTTTTCAATATACAAAGAAAAATGAGCTTTTTTCGAGAAAAAATAAATTATATTTATAGGTTCCGCATGCCCCATACATTTTAAAACGTATTCCTCATTAGCAAAGATATATATTTGTAAATTTGAATTTGTATATTTTCTCATAAATTTGGATGTGGTTTTATCAATTGATTTTATAATTTCATTGATTGAAATTTTATTATATAAATAAATTTATTCAACCAAAAAATATGAATTTTTAACCAAATAGTTTTGATCGAAAAGGTGAATTTTCTACAAAACAGTTAAACTTTCAACCCATTAATATGAATTTTCAATAAAATAAGCATATTTGAAAGAAAATTCTTCGAGTAAACAAAATAAACTTTATTAAAAAGTAGTTGAACTTTAAACCAAGTAATTATTTTCCAACCGAAAATATGAATTCGGAATGAAACATGTAATGGTTTATATACCAGAAAAAAAGATCTTTTTTTCTAATTCAAACAAGAAAAACGAATTTTCAACAAAATGGTTGAATTCTCAACTGAAACAGATTAATTTTCAATTAAGCAGTGACATTTTTAAACAAAAAGGATATATTTGTCACAATTAAATTTTCAGTTAAAAATTTAATTTTTCATAAAAAGTGAAACGATTCTACCAAAAATAATGTAAATTTTTAACTAAAATGAAGAATTTCAAGCAACAGCAAAAAATGAATTTTGAACAAAGCATTTGAAATTTCTATAAATTAGGTAAATTAAAAAAAATATATGTACCGCCAAAAAATAGTTTATATTTTAACCAATAGAATATTTTCATTTCATTTTCAAATACAAAATATGTATTTTCAACCAACAAGGTTAATTTTCTAAATAAAACGACCTTTCAACAAAATGTTTAACGAAACATTTGAGTTTTCAACCCGAAAATATCAATTGTCACAATAAAACTAATTTTCAATTAAATAGTTATATTTTCTACAAAACTAAAGATTTTTTAACTAAAATTATGAATATCTGCCGAAAACAATAATTCTCAAGAAAGAATTTCTATTTTCAACCAAGGATTCCAGTTTGGAACAAAAATTTAATAGTTGATATTACACAGAAAATAATGTATTTTTCCTTCAATCAACAGCTAGCTTCACTTTCTAAATTGCTGAAGTTCATTCCGCTCATTCATCAGTTCATTTTTCCTTATTTTGCTAATATCTTCGTAAAAGCTAATTTTTTTCATATAAGTGTATTTGAAAAATAGTTTTCATTTTTTAATTACTATTTAATACAATAATAAAATGATAATAATAATTGTTATTAATTACAAACATGTTAAAGAAATAATGTTTTGTTCCATAAATTTGATCCATTGTTTTCCCCTCAGCTTTGCACAAAGGGAAGTTAGCTCATGGTTAAAGTAAAAATACCTAATAGATATTAATTTTAAATCGAGAACAGTTGAATTTGACTGCAAAAATTCGAATTTTCAACAAGTAACTTGAATTCATAACCAAAAAAGATTAATTTCCAAGAGAAATAGTTGCATTTTTAACAAACAAAAAAAATAGATTTTTAATCGAAAAAGAACAATTTTCCTCAAAACACATCAATCTTTAATCAACTAGGTTCATTTTTAAACAAGATAATTAATTTTTCATGAAAAAGTCAAAATTTTAAGAGAATTAATAAATTGTTTAGAGTTGATGAAAATTTCATACGTCCAAATTTATATACATGTAATAGGTTTCATCATAACATTTCGATTAAAAAATGGGTTTTTATTTTCTTAAATCAGCCAAACAAAAAAAATTAATTATCAAAAAAAAATTTAATTTTTTACCATAAAATAATAATTTTTGATCAAACAGTTACTGTTTCAAACCAAAGACCAAAACAATTTAAAAAAATTGTTAAATTTTGAAACCAAAGAAAAAAGAATTTTTAACCGAACAGTTCAATTTAAAAAAAAAAATCAATTTTAAACGAAAAATATGTGCAAAATATTTCCCATAAACGAAAGACGTTTTTGTAACTACAAATATTAACTCCGTATAATTTAAACATTTTTAATTTTATGCCAAAATTTTAGTAACACCCTGAGCAGCGGGGAGCCTCACTCTGATTGGTCGGTTTCCGGAACTTGACCAGCACCCCGCTGGGCTACGTATACAAAAGCCTAATGGGTCCTCAATTATCCTTCACTTCCAACTGTTCGCTCCTATCAACAAAAATTTTAATAGTTTATTGATATTCAATTGAAAGCTAAGAGTATTTATCTAAAAAAGTGTAAACGCCTAATTTTCGAACAATTAATATTGATACTTATATATGTTCTTTCAAGAAAAGTATTTGAAATAAACAAAAATGTTGATTGAATTTTTTAATTTAGTGCTATTTCTTAGGACAATCAATTACGATTTTCATTTCACGTTTTTCTTATTACTGAAATGATTTAGAACAAATGTGCCGTTACAGTTTTTTTTGCCCGTTGAGCACAATTAAATTTGCTAGGAGCAAATGTACTTGTACATTTATTTCATGTACATTTACTGCGGGGTCCTTTCTATATTTTCTTATAAATTTTGATGTTTTTTTTATAAATTGATTTTGTAAATTTGAAAAAAAAGTTAAGTGAAGCAAAAGAGGTCACTCTTTAAAAATAAATGCAACTTTTAATCAAGCAGTTTAAATTTCAACCAAAAATATGAATTTTTGACTATGTAGTTTAAATAAGAAAGTTTATTTACAAGC
>NC_046664.1:21080647-21090696 GCF_010883055.1 Belonocnema kinseyi
TTAAATCAAAAAGCATGATAGAGGGAGCTCTTCTTAATATTTTGACACCAAAATCATGTCGATACACCTTACCGACTGCGAGTAAAGCCACCCACGCTTTAAGTTGACAGACTGTATATGTATATGTATATATATTAGGGTGGCCCAATAAATCACATTTGAGACATTTTAACGGGCTTGTTGGCCAAATCGTCCTAGTAGGCAAATAAATGTATGCCTATTCTTTTATTTTCGAAAAAAAAATATTTTTAGAACTCGCTCTGGCCATTTTTATATCTTATTGAGTTTAACATGTAAAATGTTTCCAATTTTTATTTCTTCGATTTTGGACAGGAAATTATAAGCCAATTTATTTGATATTCAATATACTTGTTCACTTATCAATGAATATTGCATTTATCGCTATTTTCTATCTCAGAAATACGATGCAAAAGTTTTAGGCATATCAAAAATGGTATATAATGGCAATTTTTGGAGGCTCATTGTGACCCTCAGATATACTTGTGTAACTTTACATTTTAAAGAGACATTCTTTAGACTATTGAGAATAGATTTCTAAAAAAAAATGATTAAAAGTATCATTTAAATTGAGTAAAGCGTAAAAAAAGCATATGAAAAATGGCGCATTTAAGTTGAACACCGGCTGAAGAGACTGCAGGTGAACGGCTGCAAAAAAAGTTGACCCTCGGTCGGTCCGCTCATTGTACACCGTATTTGCTGCTATCCCACGCTGCGGTGACTGACATGAAATTTTTAGGATAACTTATTGAGAACATTTATCCATTTTTTTTTAATATATTTATTTAACGCAAGTTATTTTCTAAAAAGAAAAAGAAAAAAACGCAATATGTATCATATTTAACGTAGATAGACTTAGAAAAGATAAATAATTCATTTTTAATATTTTTGATGTTCTAAAGTGTGAATAGTTTCCGATTTTAAGCCTTTTCAGAAAAAAACCGATTATTTAATGCGAATTCATAAATATATATTCCATACAAGGCACCAGTCTATTACTTGTAATAAATAGATTATTAATAGCAACAATGGTTTATTGTTGATTTATTTGATGAAAAATGATTTCATATACGTGTAAAATACATTCTATCATAAAAGATAAAACGGTAAACTTTTATAGATAAAAAAACTACAATATTTATTGTAAAAACCAACTTTTCAGTAAGAAAGAGCCAGTAATAGGTGTTTCGGTTTTGAAATTATTTATTAACATTTAAAATATTAATTTATTGAGATGGAGAATTGCTGGTTAGACATCGCTACTAAGATTTAGTATGGCAAATAAAAATCTGCCTTCAATTAAAATAGATCAATTGAATATCTGCTTTAAAAATGGTTTAGCAGTAACACTTCAAAACCAAACTTCCTTTTAATTTCGCATTAGTTTCGTAACTAATAAGGAAATGTTATTTCCCCACTCCCTTTCTTCCACCGCCCTTTTATTTGGGGACTGATGCGCTTACTTATTTATCATCAAAACAACAATAGTTTAATCTAGTTACTGACGTGGTCGTCGAAGTTTGGAAGATTTTTAAATAAAAGTTCGGTCACTAATATTGGAAGTATTATGAAAGTAAATTTTTTATTTTATAGTTTGAGTTTCAGTGTACATTTCCGAATAAGTTATTTTTGTCGCTTCGGAATAATATTTATAAATCGACAGTGTTTTTGAAAATTCTTAACGATGACTGACGAAGCGGAAAATCAAGTGATGAAAGTTAGATTCGAAGACAAATTCAATTCTCGAGCCAGCCTACTGTGCACTGGGAAAAGTAAACCCCGCGGGTTTTCTTTTTACTCTGGACTAGACATACTGCGTTGCGACGGCACATCGGACTTTAAAATTATGAATACCTATCGAAAAAAATAATTTTAAAAACAGTAGTCCCACTTTTAACCAAGAAGCTTAATTTTTGTAATGAAATGTAATAGTCCATGTTCCACAGAAAATAGATTTTAATTTAAAATCGAGAAAAATTGAATTTTACTGAAAAAAGTCGATCTTTCAACAAATTAGTGGAATTCAGAAAAAAAAGGATTTTCAATCGAGAAAGAAATATTTTTCTCAAAATACATAAATTTTTACCAAATTGATTTACTTTTAACAAAGATAATTCATTTTTTATAAAAAAGTCTAATTTTTAAGAGAATTGATGAATTTTTAGAGATGACGAAAACTGAATACGTCTTAATTTACCTAAATCTAATAGGTTTCATCATAAATTATAAGAATGTAAGAGGATGAATTTTCGACCAAACAATGAAGTTTTTATTTCTTTTAAACCAGCTGAAGAAAAAAAATTTTAATTTTCCTCCACAAAAAAGTAACATTAGATCAGACAGTTACAGTTTTAATGCAAACACCTAAACAATTCCAAACAAATTGTTGAATTTTGAAGCAAAAAAAAAATTTTAACGAAACAGTTGAATTTTAGACGAAATAAATAAATTTTAAACAAAAAATACGTAAAACTTATTTTCCGTAGAAACGCAAGACGTTTTTGTAACTTCAGATATTACCCTCGTATAGTTTCAAGAATTTTAATATTGTAAAAATTGCAGTTTCCTTCCCTACTACCGGAAAACAGACCGTTTTCAATAGTCCGTCCTGTGAAGTTTGGCTCTGCAGGACAAGGTAACTTTTCACGGACCGCGTAACATATACAGGACACCTAAAATGTCTGAAAACACATAAATAATTGTCCAAATCAAATATTATTAAAATGGATCATGGTCATTCTTGGAGTAACTTCCAACGAGAAATCCAATGGTGACCTTCGATTTGACCTTCAAGGTCAACTTTGTGTTTTCAAATGGGAGCCCCTGTTTTTGACATCAGCAATCTAAAGAGCGAGAAATTTTACGTTTAAATATGTACTCCGGTCATTTGTAACATTGCAGGTTATTTCTGAAGTAACTTTTAACGAGAAATGCAATCGTTATCTTTAATTTGACCTTAATACTGACCTTAAAGGTCAGTCATAGGTAAATTTTTTTGTCAAATTGAAGGTCTCCATTCGATTTTTGCTTGAAAGCTACTCCAAAAATAAAACTGACATATTTGAATCAATTTCTATCTGGGCCGTTATTTAGGTGTTTCCAAAATTTTTGGAAACCCAGTATAGCACATTAACAGTAACGGGATTTCGAATCAGGCCACTGTTGCCACTAAGTACCCCTAAGAATCTACAGTGTCTCTGAAAGGTCAGACCCAATGTTTCTTACGAGAACCCTTTGGATTCTCATTTTTCATAGTTTCATCTACCTTCGCAAAATCTTTTCAATTTTAAATTGAAAAATGATTTTCTCCAGGGTTTTTTTAAGTTGTCTCCATTAATTATACAATAGTAGTCTGCAAAGCCGACTTCAGTCATTCTCATCCACCGGGAGGTATTTGAGCAAAATACCAGTCAAGACTTAATGCTAAGTGTTAAAACTACGAAAGCTAAGCTTTCTATTCTAATACTAATTCTATGATTCGAAGGAAGATTCTTGGTTCGTATCATTTTCCCTACGGGTGATTTCGCCTTGAAAGAAGGAATCATCTTGGCCATGTCAAAGTTGCGGCAAGTGTCCGGAATCTTGAAAGTAGGTTGCCGAACTTGGCCTTTAGGTTTCGGCTTGAAGTTCGTCTTGAGACCTGATGTAGTGAGCCAATCCTTATACAAGCAACGAAGATGACGTCTTGCTCGTCGCCTTAGCTGATTATCAGACTGGCAAATTGATAGCCACTTACGAGATACCCGAGCAGCATTCAAAAGTGACTTGCTGTCCAGGTGTCGTAGTATCAACTGGCTAATTTCTAAGGGAACATCACTGAGAATGTCAGCATTGTTCTTGTTAACGCCGAAGAAGCTCATCAGTTTTCTGAAGTATTCCATATTTGCAGTAGGAGCGAACAATAGGAAGTGAGTTGTTAGTGTTGACCCAGAAAGCTTTTATACACCCTGACCAGTGGGGAGCCTCACTCTGATTGGTCGGTTTCCAAAAGTTGACCAGCACCCCGCTGCGCTGGGCCAGGTATACAAAAGCCTAATGGGTCCTCAATTTTCATTTACTTCCAACTGTTTGCTCATATCTATAAAATTTTTAATAGTTCATGGTTATTCGGTTGAAAGATAAGAGTATTTATCTAAACAAGTTGAAACGCCTAATTTTCGTAAAATTAATTTTGATACTTATATAAGTTTGTTAAAGAAAAGTATTTGAAATAAACAAAAATGTTGGTTGAATTTGTAAATTTAGTGCTATTTATTTGGACAATCGGCTAGGATTTTCATTTAACGTTTTTTTTTATTTCTAAAATGATTTAGAACAAAAGTGCCGTTACAGTTTTTTTTGGCCCGTTGGGCACAATTAAATTTGCTAGCAGCTCACCGTGACATTTTAAAACCTATTTCCCGTAAGAAAAAATATATCTTTATAATTTCAATGGACCCTAAAACAAAAAGGCAAGAAATGAGAATGACTTAGTCAATAGCCAGCCAATGAAGGCAAGTCATGAGTGCGGACGTCTTGCCTTAATCGGCTAGATAATGACTAAATCGCACTCATGACTTGCCACGTGGAGATTTAAGGTTAGGAAGGAAGAAAGTAAAAACTGTATTCCCAAGACTATATTTTAATTTAAATAATAATTATTCGCGCACTAAGTGGGGGATTCAAAGCTAATTACTGGAATTCGAGAAAAAAATGTTGCATAACCTTAATGTGGACACTCGCTATTTTAATTTATAAAAGTAAGTAGTATCGGTGATTACTTACAAGACAGTATAAACAGATCGGAGGATTCAGTAGAAGCAAATGACAGAGTAAGCCATAATAATGCTACAAAATATAGAAAGAAAATCCGCTAGGAAAAACAAAATCGCCGGTGAAGATAAATCTCGACTTTCCTCGAGTCTATTCATAAACCGCTTGTTGCAAAAATAGGATTATTATAGAGATATAAACAGAAATTTTTTTCTGCATTTAGGTATCTTAGAAAAATATAATTTTTTATTTTATTATTAATATTTATTACCAAACTTTGGAAGGGCATTTCTAGTTCATTAAGAAAAAAATTGGAAAATATGTCCGCAAGGATTCATTCGTAAAATATTTCGAGTTGGTTTCGCCAAAAATAAAGCCTGTTCATGAAAAAAAGTTTAAAGTGTGCATTCGTTTATAAAAATTGTTAAGATAATTAACAGCTTTTGTCACTATGAAAAATATGACTGCAAGTAGTTTCTAAGAAAGACATTCTGAGCAGCTTCCGCAAAGGAAGTGAGGCCTTTTCATGGAAAAATTTTCAAAATGTGCACTTGTTTATATAAAAGAAACTTTTTGCAATTATGTAAAATATGACAGAAAGGAGTCTTTCGAAAAAATATTTCAAGTTAATTCGGCCGAAAAATAAAGCCTATTTATATAAAAAATGTAAAAATCTGTATTTGTTAATAAACATTGTTTATATAATTAGTAAACAGCAGTTTTTCTTAAGGAATGTTAAAATACCATTATTGTCTCTAATATTGGATACAAAATCAATAGACTTAAAACAGCTTATCCATCAAGAAAAAAATTAAATTTTTCAATTGTTTGTTTATAACATCATAAATAATTATTTCTTAATTTAAACTACTACGAATTATTCTCAGTTAGTCATTTAATTAATTTATGACCTGTTTTTATAAATTTGATAATCTTAAAAAATATTATGACCGAAAATTTAGAGAAAAGAAAGGTTTATTGTTTGTTGTTAAATAAGAAATATATGTTAAGTTAGATATATTGTGAATCAAAATTTTCTAAAATGCTTGAAAAAATAAGCAGTGGGTTAAAAATATGTCTTTTTTTAATGTATTTAACTATTTCTTTTTGAAATGAAATTCCTTTAGCTTAAATTTGCATGTTTGATTAAGCATTTATATTTTCTGTTGGAAAATAAGTCCTTCGTTCAAAGTTCAACCATTGTAAAAACACATTTTTCATAATTGAGCAAATTGCTTGTAAATAAACTTTCTTATTTAAACTACATATTTAAAAATTCATATTTTTGGTTGAAATTTAAACTGCTTGATTAAAAGTTGCATCTATTTTTAAAAAGTGACCTCTTTTGCTTCACTTAACTTTTTTTTCAAATTTACAAAATCAGTTTATAAAAAAACATCAAAATTTATAGGAAAATATACAAAGGACCCCGCAGTAAAGGTAAATGAAATAAATGTACAAGTACATTTGCTCCTAGCAAATTTAATTGTGCCCAACGGGCAAAAAAAACTGTAACGGCACATTTCTTCTAAATCATTTCAGTAATAAGAAAAACGTGAAATGAAAATCGTAATTGATTGTCCTAAGAAATAGCACTAAATTAAAAAATTCAATCAGCATTTTTGTTTATTTCAAATACTTTTCTTGAAAAAACATATATAAGTATCAATATTAATTCTTCGAAAATTAGGCGTTTAAACTTTTATAGATAAATACTCTTAGCTTTCAATAGAATATCAATAAACTATTAAAATTTTTGTTGATAGGAGCGAACAGTTGGAAGTGAAGGATAATTGAGGACCCATTAGACTTTTGTATACGTAGCCCAGCGGGGTGCTGGTCAAGTTCCGGAAACCGACCAATCAGAGAGAGGCTCCCCGCTGCTCAGGGTGTAGAAAAGCTTTCTGGATCGACACTAGCAACTCACTTCCTACTCTTCGCTCCTATTGCAAGCATGGAATACTTCTGAAAACTGATGAGCTTCTTCGGCGTTAACAAGAACAATACTGACATTATCAGTGATGTTCCCTTAGAAATTAGCCAGTTGATACTACGACACCTGGACAGCAAGTCACTTTTGAATGCTGCTCAGGTATCTCGTAAGTGGCTATCAATTTGCCAGTCTGATAATCAGCTAAGGCGACGAGCAGGACATCATCTTCGTCGCTTGTACAAGGGTTGGCTAACTACATCAGCTTTTAAGACAAGCTTCAAACCAAAACCTAAGGACCAAGTTTGTCAACCTACTTTAAAGATTCCGGATACTTGCCACAACTTTGACATCGCCAAGATGATGCCTTCATTTAAGGAGAAAACACCCGTAAGGAAAATGATACGAACCAAGAGTCTTCCTTCGAATCATAGAATTAGTATTAGAATATAAGGACACAAGCTTAGCTTTCGTAGTTTTTAAACTTAGCATTAAGTCTTGACTGGTATTTTGCTGAAATACCTTCTGGTAGATGATAATGACTAAAGTCTGTTTTGTAGACTACTATTGTATAGTTAATAGAGTAGTACTAGCCTAGTAGTATCAACTAAATACAATATGGACTCATAGTATTAAAATGCTATCTGTATCAAATAAGAGTTGACTTGCGTTTAAATTAGCATTAGAAATATATTTTTATTTTATAGCTTTTGGAACAAGTACACTTTTTAAGATATTTTTTTCCAAAAATTAGTTGTTAGCAAATAAACAACTGCGAATATACTATTGAAAAGGTTTTGCGAAGGCAGGTGAAACTATGAAGAGAGACTGTAGATTTTTAGGAATACATTCAGCTTTGATTGTTTACAGTGTAGAAGACTTTAATCTAACATTATTAAATATGTCGCAATACAAAAAAAAGTTACAATAGTGGCCTGAGTCCAAATCCCGTTTCTGTTAATGTGCTATACAGGGTTTCCAAAAATTTGGGAAACACCTAAATAACGTCGAAAACAGGGCTTCCCATTTGAAAACACAAAGTTGCCCTTGACGTTCAAGGTCAACTTTAAGGTCATCATTGGATGTAAGATGTAAAAAAAAACTATAGAAAACCACTAAAACCGGGTTTATGGTTTACTAAAATTTTGGCATAAAATTAAAATTGTTTAAATTATACGGGGGTAATATTTGTAGTTATAAAAACGTCTTTCGTTTATGGGAAATATTTTGCACATATTTTTCGTTTAAAATTGATTTATGTTTTTAAAAATTGAACTGTTTGGTTAAAAATTCTTTTTTCTTTGGTTTCAAAATTTAACAATTTGTTTTAAATTGTTTTGGTCTTTGGTTT
Source organism: Belonocnema kinseyi (assembly GCF_010883055.1). Lineage (NCBI taxonomy): Eukaryota > Metazoa > Arthropoda > Insecta > Hymenoptera > Cynipidae > Belonocnema > Belonocnema kinseyi. The sequence continues at coordinate 21,088,699 of NC_046664.1, forward strand.
GAAACAGTAACTGTTTGATCAAACATTATTCTTTTATGGTAAAAAATTAAATTTTTTTTTGATAATTAATTTTTTTTTCTTTGGCTGATTTAAGAAAATAAAAACCCATTTTTCTATCGAAATGTTATGATGAAAACTATTACATGTATATAAATTTGGACGTATGAAATTTTCATCAACTCTAAACAATTTATTAATTCTCTTAAAATTTCGACTTTTTCATGAAAAATTAATTATCTTGTTTAAAAATGAACCTATTTGGTTAAAGATTGATGTGTTTTGAGGAAAAATGTTCTCTCTCGATTAAAAATCTATTTTTTTTTTTTTGTTAAAAATGCAACTATTTCTGTTGAAAATTAATCTTTTTTGGTTATGAATTCAAGTTACTTGTTGAAAATTCGAATTTCTGCAGTCAAATTCAACTGTTCTCGATTTAAAATTAAAATCTATTAGGTATTTTTACTTTAACCATGAGCTAACTTCACTTTGTGCAAAGCTGAGGGGAAAACAGTGGTTCAAATTTATGGAACAAAACATTATTGCTTTAACATCTTTGTAATTAATAAAAATTATTATTATCATTTTATTATTTTATTAAATAGTAATTAAAAAATAAAAACTATTTTTCAAATACACTTATATGAAAAAAATTAGCTTTTACGAAGATATTAGCAAAATAAGGAGAAATGAACTGATGAATGAGCTGAATGAACTCCAGCAATTTAGGAAGTGAAGCTAGCTGTTGATTGAAGGAAAAATACCTTATTTTCTGTGTAATATCAACTATTAAATTTTTGCTCCAAACTGAAATCCTTAGTTGAAAATAGAACTTCTTTCTTGAGAATTATTTTTTTCGGCAGATATTCATAATTTTAGTTAAAAAATCTTTAGTTTTGTAGAAAACATAACTATTTAATTGAAAATTAGTTTTATTGTGACAATTGATATTTTCAGGTTGAAAACTCAAATGTTTCGTTAAACATTTTGTTGAAAGGTCGTTTTATTCAGAAAATTGACCTTGTTGGTGGAAAATACATATTTAGTATTTGAAAATGAAAGGAAAATCTTCTATTGGTTAAAATATAAACTATTTTTTGGTGCTACATATATTTTTTTTTAATTTACCTACTTTATAGAAATTTCAAATGCTTTGTTCGAATTTCATTTTTTGCTGTTGTTTGAAATTCTTCGTTTTAGTTAAAAATTTACATTATTTTTGGTAGAATCGTTTCACTTTTGATTAAAAATTAAGTTTTTAACTGAAAATTCATTTATTACAATTTTTAGTTGCAAATTCGTCTTTTTTCATAGATAATTATTTATTAGATATTTCTTTTCACTTGCTACAAATGCATCCTTTTTGTTTAAGAATGCCACTGCTTAGTTGGAAATTAATCTGTTTCAGTTGAGAATTCAACCATTTTGTTGAAAATTCGTCTTTCTTGTTTGAATTAGAAAAAAATTCTTCTTTATCTGGTATATAAACCATTACATGTTTCATTCCGAATTCATATTTTCGATTGGAAAATAATTACTTGGTTTAAAGTTCAACTACTTTGTAAAAAAGTTCATTTTGTATAATCGAAGAATTTTCTTGTAAATATGCTTATTTTATTGAAAATTCATATTTATGGGTTGAAAATTTAACTGTTTTGTGGAAAATTCATCTTTTCGATTGAAACTATTTGGTTGAATAAATTTCTTTATATAATAAAATTTCAATGAATGAAATGATAAAATCAATTTATAAAACCACATCCGAATTTATGAGAAAATATACAAATTCAAATTTACAAATATATATCTTTGCTTATGAGGAATACGTTTTAAAATGTATGGGGCATGCGGAACCTCTAAATATAATTTATTTTTTCTCGAAAAAAGTTCATTTTTCTCTGTAGATTAAAAAATATTTCGGGTTGTATGCATGAAACTGTTTGGTAGACATTTTTCTTTTCTAGCTTAAAAATTTAATCATATTATTCAAAATTCGTATTT
>NC_046664.1:21090796-21097806 GCF_010883055.1 Belonocnema kinseyi
TTGGCTAACTACATCAGCCTTTAAGACAAGCTTCAAACCGAAACCCAAACACCAAGTTTCTCAACCTATTTAACGATTCCGGTTACTTGCCACAACTTTGACATCTCGAAGATGATTCCTTCATTTAAGGCGAAAACACCCGTAAGGAAAATGATACGAACCAAGAGTCTTGCTTCGAATCATAGAATTAGTATTAGAATATAAGGACACAGGCTTAGCTTTCGTCGTTTTTAAACTTAGCATTAAGTCTTGACTGGTATTTTGCTGAAATGCCTTCTGGTAGATGATAACGACTAAAGTCTGTTTTGTAGACTACTATTGTATAGTTAATAGATTAGTACTAGCCTAGTAGTATCAACTAATTACAATATGGACTCATATGGTAGTATTAAAATGCTATCTGTATCAAATAAGAATTGACATGCGTTTAAATTAGCATTCGAAATATATTTTTATTTTATAGCTTTTGAAACAAGTACACTTCTTAAGATATTTTTTTCCAAAAATTAGTTGTTAGCAAATAAACAACTGTAAATATACTATTGAAAAGATTTTGCGAAGGCAGGTGAAACTATGAAGAGAGACTGTAGATTCTTAGGAATACATTCAGCTTTGATTGTTTACAGTGTAGTAAACTTTAATCTAACATTATTAAATTTGTCGCAACGTAAAAAAAAGTTTCAATAGTGGCCTGAGTCCAAATCCCGTTTCTGTTAATGTGCTATACAGGGTTTCCAAAAATTTGGGAAACACCTAAATAACGTCGAAAACAGGGGCTCCCATTTGAAAACATAAAGTTGACCTTGAAGGTCAAGGTCAACTTTAAGGTCATCATTGGATGTAAGATGTAAAAAAAACTATGGAAAACCACTAAAACCGGGTTTATGGTTTACTAAAATTTTGGCATAAAATTAAAATTGTTTAAATTATACGGAGGTAATATTTGTAGTTATAAAAACGTCTTTCGTTTATGGGAAATATTTTGCACATATTTTTCGTTTAAAATTGATTTTTTTTTTTAATTGAACTGTTTGGTTAAAAAATCTTTTTTCTTTGGTTTCAAAATTTAACAATTTGTTTTAAATTGTTTTGGTCTTTGGTTTGAAACAGTAACTGTTTGATCAAAAATTATTATTTTATGGTAAAAAATTAAATTTTTTTTTGATAATTAATTTTTTTTTTTAGCTGATTTAAGAAAATAAAAACCCATTTTTTTATCGAAATGTTATGATGAAACCTATTACATGTATATAAATTTGGACGTATGAAATTTTCATCAACTCTAAACAATTTATTAATTCTCTTAAAATTTTGACTTTTTCATGAAAAATTAATTATCTTGTTTAAAAATGAACCTATTTGGTGAAAGATTGATGTGTTTTGAGGAAAATTGTTCTTTTTCGATTAAAAATCTTTTTTTTTTGTTTGTTAAAGATGCAACTATTTCTGTTGAAAATTAATTTTTTTTGGTTATGAATTCAAGTTACTTGTTGAAAATTCGAATTTTTGCAGTCAAATTCAACTCAACGATATTCTTAAGGATTTAATTATTTGGTAGAAAATGTAAATGCTTTTGCTTGTAATTGAATCCTTTTGTCTTTAACAATTCAATCATTTGGTTAAAAATTCATATATGTAAACTACAAATTTAACTATAACTGTAGAAATTTAATTATTTTATTTAAAATTCATCACTTTTTCTAAAAAATTCCTCTCTTTGGTTATAAATACAACTAGTTGGTCAATAATTCTTTTTATTTTTGTGAAAAATCCAACTGTTTTGTTAAAACTTAATTTTTTTAATGCAACCAATTTTTAATAAAGTCATCTATTTTCTTTCTAAATTCAACTGCATTGTTAAAAAGATCGCATTTTCGGACTGTATATTAATTTTTTTTGGACCTAAAAATTATATTTTATGCTAGAAAAGTTTCAGGTTGAAAATTTATCATTCCTCTAAAGAATTCGCTTTTTGGGACCGAAAAATAAATAATTTGGCTGAAAAAAATATTATCTCTTTACTAGAAAATCTTTCTGAATTGAAAATTCAACTCTTTGGTTGAAAATTCGTCTTTTGGGAATAAAAATTGTCTCTTTTTGTGAAAATTTTATATTTTTTGTTTATAAATTTTATTTTTTTTCTTATTTTTTAGCTTAAATGTGAACTCAGTTAATGGATTTAAATAAGAAAATTCAACTATTATTGTTTGAAAGTGCATTTTTTTGCGGAGAATTTATCTTCTGTTCTAGATTTAAAATTAAAATATTTTTTCTGTGGAATATCGATTATTACGTTTTTCGTTAAAAATTGAACTCCTTGGTTGATAGTGGAACTAATTTTTGAAACATTATTTTTTCGGTACTTATTTATAATTTCAGGTAAACAATCATCTCTTATCGGAAGAAAATTCAACTATTTCATTGAAAATTAATTGTATTAGTTTCAATTCATATTTTCGGGAAGAGAATACAAAAATGTTGGTCAGAAACTTTGTCCTTTTTGCTTTAAAATTCAACGGTTTTGTTGAAATTGAAAAAATTTAAATTAATGTTTGTGAAGAAAATAAATCTTTTTGGTTCAAAATTTATGTATTTTTTCAAAGAATTCCTCTGTTTTATTTTAGAAAATTAAACTCCCTGGATCAAAATACATATTTTTTATTTAAAAATTCATCTCTTTTTTGGTTGAAATGTTACTTTTTTGTTTTGAAGTGCCACAGCTTATTTAAAAATGAATGTGTTTTATTTGAAGATGCAAATATTTTAAAGAAAATCCTTCCCTTTACAATTTAACTGTCTTTAATTTAAAATGAAAATCTTCTCTTGGTTAAAATATAATCTATTTCTCTTGATAAATATGTATATTTTTTTCACCTCCCTTAAAGAAAGTTGAACTACTTTGTTAATAATGCATTTTTTCTTGTTGTATAAAAATCTTCTTTTTCGTTAAAAATTCAAATTATTTTTTGTATAATCGTTTCACTTTTTGCTAAAAATTAATTTTTTAACGGAAAATTCATCCATTCCACTTTATAACTGCAAATTCGTCTTTTGTTTAGCACATTATTTATTGGATATTTATTTTTACTCGGTCAAAAATTCATCCTTTGTGATTAAGAATGTCACTGCTTGGTTGAAAATTACTCTGTTTCAGTTGAGAAGTCAACAATTTTGTTTTTATTGTTTGAACTAGAAAAAAATATTTTTGATTTTAAATATAAAGCATAACATTTTTCTTCGCGAATTTATATTTTCCGTTTGAAAATGATTACTTGGTTTAAAGTTAAACTACTTTATAAAAAAGTTCATTTTTTATAATAGAAGAATTTTCTTGCGTAAAATACATTTCTGTGGAAAGATGAAACTCTTTCGCTTGATTTAACTATTTTGAAAAATTTTTTAAATCAATGCATGAGAAAACATACCAACTTACAAGCAAATATAAACGAATGGGAATGTAAAAATGAATACTTTTAAAAGTTTTTCAAACGAAGTAGTTCATGTTTCAACCAAAAAAATAATAATATCTCAAAGAAAGATATAATGTTTAGCATTTCAAATAAGAACAATTTTTATTTAAAGAACGTAACAATTTACGAAAACTATAAAATTTCAGAAAGAACCGCAACTTTCTTGCATTCTTTAAATCAAATATTATTAATAATAATAATAAATGCTTTAAACAATTATTTTTGTTTAAATGAAATAATAAATACCTCTCTGTGAGTGAAAAATAGACAAAAAATGGAAAGTTCTAGAAAAGCTGACACTTTCTACCTTTTTTGTACAAGATTATTACTATAGATAATAATAAATTGTTTCCACCAATATTTTTGGTAACTTTAATTCTTTACTGCCTCAATCTAATTAAAAATTGAAAATAAAATGAAAAATTAAGAAAAAACTGGACTAACCGGCTCTTTTCTAAGGGAAAGTAACTAAAAACAATAATAAATAACTTAAACAATGTATACAAACAATTTAGGTTCTTAGTAGAAAGTAGTGTTGTTCATAATGGTAATAGTTTGTATTTAAAAAATAGGAAAAAATCCTAAATAAAATCAAAAACTCGCAAGACCCAATTTATCACTTTCGGTGTTTTTTTAGGAGCCTATAAAAATCACATATGGGAAATATATTTGACGAGTATTTAATTATTATTACTCTTTGGCTTACTGTACAGAGTTTTGAGGTTGAGGCAATAATCAATTAAATTTAACAGAAATAATTGTTTAAACGATCTATTATGGTTTATAACTTTAAGAAAGAAAGACGACACCCCTTTTTTCCAAAAAATGTTGTTTCCCTTTTTTAAAGAAATTTTCTCTTTTTCTTACTTTTCGCTTAAATGTGAGCTCAGTTAATGGAACTAAATAAGAAAATTCAACTATTCTTGTTTAAAATTACATTTTTTGTGGAGAATTTTATTTTCTTGACTTATTCTTGATTTATTTTCTTAAAATCGTTTTTTTAATACAGTAGACTCTACAACCGGTGCAGCGACCCTCATTGGTTGCTTTTGGCGCGCTATTCAAACCAAAGAGAATTAAGAATTATCAAAATAAAAATATATACTTATTAGAAATTGCACATTATTATCAGAAATTACGTGAATTGTGATTGAAGGTGAGAGCAAGATAATAACTCGCACATTTTTTATAATTCATAGTTTTTTTTAGATCCAGAGACTAACTTCTATTTCGCCAACGAATTTTTAAATAAATATATTTCTAATATTTAATATAATATGTATGAATATTCACATGATTTCATGTAAAAATTGCCAGTGCACAAAACAATAATACTAGCTAAATACCTGAAAATAACGTTCTCAGCTCGTAACATTTATTTTTAATTCAGAGAAGCCAAATAATGGCGCTCATAATGAGAAAAAAGAAACAAAAATCATCATTACGGATAATAGAAATCCAGTCAGTGTCTATTCCTACTAAAAAATTGCTGCTAAAAAAAAATATGTGTACCAATACTTCGCTATACACATGGATCGTTATATAAATATTTTTGTTGTTTAAAAACCGTTATTAATGAAGTGTAAATTTATCTTTTGAATTAAAACAAAATGTGCTATTGTTTACCAAATATACGCATGGGTATTTTTTTCTAACCTTACACCACGTTTTGCGTTATTTCTGATATTAATGGACAATTTATAAATAAAAATTGCATCATATCAAAAATGACCTATCTTTTTCAATTCCAATGTAATCGAAAATTTGTATTCAAATAGTTTCGAAGTATATTCGATATGTCCTAAATAATTTGATTAAAATTTCTTGATCTATCAGAAAATTTTTTTATTTTTTGAAAATTGGTGCGTGCTTCAAACCCGCATAATTAACAATTATTAAAATTAAAATAGATTATAATTGTAAATTGTCCATTAATATCAGAAATAACGTAATTTGTGGTGTAAGGTTAGAAAAAAACAACAAATCCGTATATTTGGTAAACAATAGCACATTTTGTTTCAATTCAAAAGATGAATTTACACTTCATGGACAAAGGTTTTTGAAGAACAAAAATGTTTATTTAACGAGCCGTGTGTATAGCGAAGTATTGGTACAAATAGCCTCATTTTTAGTAGCAATAGGCACTGGCTGAATTTTTATTAACAACAATGATGAGTTTTGTTCCTTTTTTTCTCATTATAAGCGTCATTATTTGGCTTCTCTGAATTAAAAATAACTGTTCTGAGCTGAAAACGTTATTTTCAGGTATTTAGCTAGTATTATTGTTTATGCACTGGCAATTTGGATATCTGTTTTGTGTTTTAATATGCGAGTTTTGGTTTCCAGGCTAAAAACCAAAACTCTCATATTAAAACACAAAACAGATCTTCAAATATCGATCTTAATCAACTTATCGCCTTACCTTTTCTCAATGAACTCACGAAATTCCACAAAAGAATTTTGATCGATTTCAATATTCTAATTACCTTCCAATGCGATAAAGATCCTTTTCAATGTTTCACAAAACTCAAAGATATAACCCCAATAGAGAAGAAAACTCATATTATTCACAGAATTCCATGTGAGTGCATATGTGAATATGTTGGCCAAACTGATAGACATTTTTAAGATAGAATTAGAGAACACAAGAACGACTGTAAAAAAAATTCTAGAGGTACTGCTCTGGTTTCACACTCACACACTTTAGACCACCAATTTGACTTTTCTAAAGCTAAAATGTTGTGCACCAAAAATAATGATAAAAAACGCACTTTCAAAGAAATGTTCCGAACCGTCAAACATCAAAACTCTGTCAACAAACGTTCCGACGCAGATTTTCCCAGCGATATATACCGTAGTTTTATTCTTTTGACTAACAACGTTTAAAATATTTATATTATTTACGTTATAAAAACAAACTTACCCGCTATATCTTCAATTTTCCAACTGCGACATAGGTGGCTCTAGCGACCATAGAATACATAATGTCTCCACATAACAACGAATGTAACCTCACTCCTGGACATGCAGTCATGGTGATGAGGAGTGCTGCCTACAGTTTTATTTATTTTTCACACTAAAATGCTTTGCATGTCCAGGAGGAAGTGTCGTACTCCTTTCATATTATTTAATTACCAACACAATAATAAACTTTTTAAAAAGTCTTTCTAAACCTGACCTTTATAAATCACAGTTATGTAACCAAACTCCAATAATGCTTATCTTAATTTAGTATTATAACGACAAATGTAAGTAAAATAACACACATAATCGCATACAACATCTTTCCCTATCATTCTTTACGAATGTATCTTATCTTCGAAAATTGTTTTCCACTAGGTAACTAGTTTACTTCCATATGTATCCCTGATAAAGCATGGTGTCACCAAGCGAAAGGTTGTTTTTTAATAAAAAATTTTGATATCGCCAAGATGATTCCTTCTTTTCAGGTGAGAACACCCATACGGTAAATGATACGAACCAACAGTCTTAATTCGAATCATAGAATTAGTCTTCGAATATAAGGACAATAGCTTCTAT
>NC_046664.1:21097906-21100360 GCF_010883055.1 Belonocnema kinseyi
TGTAAAAATTGCCAGTGCACAAAACAATAATACTAGCTAAATACCTGAAAATAACGTTCTCAGCTCAGAACATTTATTTTTAATTCAGAGAAGCCAAATAATCGCGCTCATAATGTGAAAAAAGAAACAAAAATCATCATTGCGGATAATAGAAATCCAGTCAGTGTCTATTCCTACTTAAAAATGCGGCTATGTGTACCAATACTTCGCTATACACATGGTTCGTTATATAAATATTTTTGTTCTTTAAAAGCCGTTATTAATGAAGTGTAAATTTATCTTTTGAATTAAAACAAAATGTGCTATTGTTTGCCAAATATACGCATGGGTATTTTTTTCTAACCTTACACCACGTTTTGCGTTATTTCTGATATTAATGGACAATTTATAAATAAAAATTGCATCATATCAAAAATGACCTATGTTTTTCAATTCCGATGTAACCGAAAATTTGTATTCAGATAGTTTCGAAGTATATTCGATATGTGCTAAATAAGTTGATTAAAATTTCTTGATCTATCAGAAAAATGTTTTATTTTTTGAAATTTGGTGCGTGCTTCAAACCCGCATAATTAACAATTATTGAAATTAAAATAGATTATAATTGTAAATTGTCCATTAATATCAGAAATAACGTAATTTGTGGTGTAAAGTTAGAACAAAATACAAATGCGTATATTTGGTAAACAATAGCACATTTTGTTTCAATTCAAAAGATGAATTTACACTTCATGGACAAAGGTTTTTCAAGAACAAAAATGTTTATTTAACGAGCCATGTGTATAGCGAATTATTGGTACAAATAGCCTCATTTTTAGTATCAATAGGCACTGGCTGAATTTTTATTAGCAACAATGATGATGTTTGTTCTTTTTTTTCTCATCATAAGCGTCATTATTTGGCTTCTCTGAATTAAAAATAACTGTTCTGAGCTGAAAAAGTTATTTTCAGGTATTTAGCTAGTTTTATTGTTTATGCACTTTCAAAGAAATGTTCCAAACTGTCAAGCATCAAAACTCTGTCAACAAACGTTCCGACGCAGATTTTCCCAGCGATATATCCCGTAGTTTTATTCTTTTGACTAACAACGTTTAAAATATTTATATTATTTACGTTACAAAAACAAACTTTCCCGCTATATCTTCAATTTTCCAACTGCGACATAGGTGGCCCTAGCGAACATAGAATACATAATGTCTCCACATAACAACGAATGTAACCTCACTCCTGGACATGCAGTCATGGTGATGAGGAGTGCTGCCCACAGTTTTATTTATTTTTCACACTAAAATGCTTTGCATGTCCAGGAGGAAGTGTCGTACTCCTTTCATCTTATTCAATTACCAACACAATAATAAACTTTTTAAAAAGTCTTTCTGAATCTCACCTTCATAAATAACAGCTATGTAACCAAACTCCAATAATGCTTATCTTAATTTAGTATTATAACGACAAATGTAAGTAAAATAACACACATAATCACATACAACATCTTTCCCTATCATTCTTTACGAATGTATCTTATCTTCGAAAATTGTTTTCCACTAGGTAACTAGTTTACTTCCATATGTATCCCTGATAAAGCATGGTGTCATCAAGCGAAAGGTTGTTTTTTAAAAAAAAATTTTGATATCGCTAAGATGATTCCTTCTTTTCAGGTGAGAACACCCATACGGTAAATGGTACGAACCAACAGTCTTAATTCGAATCATAGAATTAGTCTTCGAATATAAGGACAATAGCTTCTATTTCGTAGCTTCAAAACTGAGGGTTAAGGCTAAACTGGTATTTTGCTCAAGTACCTCCCGGTAGATGATAATAACTCAGGTTTGCTTTGCAGCCTGCTATTATAGGAGCAATAGGTCTGTCTGTAGTACGATCACTAATTAAAATATGGACTTATAGTATTTCAATACTATACGTATCAAATGCAAGTAGACTTATATTAATATTAGCATTATAACTATATTTAATTTATAGTTTTTGGCTCATGTATACATTATATACCACATTCTTTCTATTTTGCAGAACGTAAGTTGTGCATGAGAAGAATAATTAAAAAGTCGTACGAAAATCATTTTTCAAATTCGAATTTATTCATCAGTGGTTCAAAATTAAATTTTGTCTTGATAATTCGTTTTTTTCCTTGGCTGATTTCTTAAAAATAAAAATTTAATTGTATTGTCAAAAAATTATCTTTGTACATTCTCATCATTTATGACGAAACGTAATAGATTTATGCACATTTGGACCTATCTAACTTTAATGAACATTTTTGAAAATTCGACTTATTCGGTTAAATTTAACTGTGCTTGATTTAAAATTAAAATAGTTTTTTTCTGTGGAATATTGATTATTAATTGTGGGTCCGGATGCAATAAGGGCACATAAAATTTTTTCGTGCGAAAACGAAGTCCCCTGGAGGCTTTAGAAAAAATTTTCGAATTTTAATTT
>NC_046664.1:21100460-21104220 GCF_010883055.1 Belonocnema kinseyi
TTTTTATGAATTCCACTAATTTGTTGAAAAATCGACTTTTTTCAGTAAAATTCAATTTTTCTCGATTTTAAATTAAAATCTATTTTCTGTGGAACATGGACTATTACATTTCTTTACAAAAATTAAGCTTCTTGGTTAAAAGTGGGACTAGTGTTTTTAAAATTATTTTTTTCGATAGGTATTCATAATTTCAAAGTCCGATGTGCCGATTTCAAAGTCCGATGTGCCGTCACAACGCAGTCTGCCTTTTAATGTCCCACTTTTAACCAAGAAGCTCAATTTTTGTAAAGAAATGTAATAGTCGATATTCCACAGAAAATAGGTTTTATTTAAAAATCGAGAAGAACTGAATTTTACTGAAAAAATTCGGTTTTTCAACAAATTACTGGAATTCAAAACAAAAAAAAAAGGATTTTCACTCGAGAAATAACAATTTTTCTCAAAATACATCAATTTTTACCAAATTGATTCACTTTTAATAAAGATAATTCATTTTTCATAAAATAGTCGAATTTTTAAGAAAATTCATGAATTTGTAGAGTTGACGAAAACTGAATACGTCTTAATTTACCTAAATCTAATAGGTTTCATCATAAATTAGAAGAATGTAGGAAGATGAATTTTCGACAAAACAATTTAGTTTTTATTTCTTTGAAATCAGCTAAAAAGAAAAAGTTTAATTTTCCACCACAAAAGAATAACTTTTGATCAGGCAGTTACAGTTTTAATGCAAACACCTAAACAATTTCAAACAAATTGTTAAATTTTGAAACCAAAGAAAAACGAATTTTTAACAAAACAGTTGAATTTTTAACGAAATAAATAAATATTAAACAAAAAAGACATAAAATTTATTTTCCATTGAAACGAAAGAGGTTTCTGTAACTTCAAATATTACCCTCGTATAATTTAGACAATTTTAATATTGTGTCGAAATTTTGGAAAACGAATGAAAATATATAAGTATACATCTGTATGAAAAAAGCAATCGTTATCTTTAATTTGACCTTGACCTTGTCCATGAAGGTCATTCCAAGCTAACTTTTTGTCAAATTAAAGGTCTCCATTTGATTTTTGGTTGAAAGCTACTCCAAAAATAAAACTGACCTATATGAATTAAATTTTATATGGGCCGTTATTCAGATGTTTCCAAAATTTTTTATTAACAGCAACGGGATTTGGATTCAGGCCACTATTAGCACTAAGTATCCCTAAGAATCTACATTCTCTCTGAAAGGTTAAACCAAATGTTCCTTACGAGAACCCTTTGGATTCCGATTTTTTATAGTTTCATCTACCTTCGCAAAATCTTTTCAATTTTAAATTGAAAAATTATTTTCTCCAGGGTTTTTAAGTTGTCTCTTATGCACCATTTGCTAAGTAATAGCTTTGAATTTTCTGACCATAGTGCTTGCGTATATTTACATTAGTTTATTTGCTCACAACTAATTTTGGAAAAAAATATCTTAAAAAGTGTACAAGATTCAAAAACTATCAAATAAAAATATATTTCTAATGCTAATATATACACAAGTCAACTTTTATTTGATACATGTAGGATTTTAATACTATGAGTCCATATTGTAATTAGTTGAAACTACTAGGCTAGTACTACTCTATTAACTATACATTAGCAGCCTGCAATACAGACTTTAGTCATTCTCATCTACCAGAAGGTATTTCAGCAAAATACCAGTCAAGACTTAATGCTAAGTTTAAAAACTACGAAAGCTAAGCTTGTATCCTTATATTCTAAGACTAATTCTATGATTCGAAAGAAGACTCTGGGTTCGTATAATTTTCCTTACGGGTGTTTTCACCTTGAAAGAAGGAATCATCTTGCCGACGTCAAAGTTGTGGCAAGTAACCGGAATCTTTAAATAGGTTGAGAAACTTGGTGTTTAGACTTCGGTTTGAAGCTTGTCTTAAAGGCTGATGTAGTTAGCCAACCCTTGTACAAGCGACGAAGATGATGTCTTGCTCGGCGCCTTAGCTGATTATCAGACTGGCAAATTGATAGCCAGTTACGAGACACCTGAGCAGCATGCAAAAGTGACTTGCTGTCCAGGTGTCGTAGTATCAACTGGCTAATTTCTAAGGGAACATCACTGATAATGTCAGTATTGTTCTTGTTTATGCCGAAGAAGCTCATCAGTTTTCTGAAGTGTTCCATGCTTGCAGTAGGAGCGAACAGTAAGAAGTGTAATGTAAGTGTTGACCCAGAAAGCTTTTATACACCCTGAGCAGCGGGGAGCCTCACTCTGATTGGTCGGTTTTCGGAACGTGACCAGCACCCCGCTGGGCTAGGTATACAAAAGCCTAATGGGTTCTCAATCCTTCACTTCCAACTGTTCGCTCCTATCAATAAAATTTTTAATAGTTCATTGTTATTTCTTTGGAAAAGTGTGAAAGTGTGTCAAAAAAATGACCTGTGTCTTAAGGCAATGACCTTCTTTGTTTCTTGAAAGGGTTGGATGTTTAACCCCTTTAAAAACTGTCCATTTTTGGAGTTTGTGCCCCATAACAATTTTGATCGAGACATTGAGAACTAATATTTTACAAAGTTTAATCAAAATCGGATGTTAATTTGAAAAAAAAAATATTTAAGTGAAGCAAAAGAGGTTACTCTTTAAAAATAAATGCAACTTTTAATCAAGCAGTTTGAATTTCAACGAAAAAATATAAATTTTTAACTATGTAGTTTAAACAAAAAAAAGTTTACTTACAAGCAAATTATTCAATTACAAAAAATGTGTTTTTACAGTGGTTGAACTTTGAACGAAGGAATTATTTTCTAGCAGAAAATATAAATGCTTAATAAAACATGCAAATTTGAGCTAAAAGAATTTTTTTTCAAAGATAGAAATTGTTAAATTCATCCAAAAAAAAAACATATTTTCTACAAAATAGTCAAATTCTCAACTGAAACGGCCTACTTTTTAAACACGCAGTCACATTTCGTACAAAAAAAAATTTTAAACAATAGGAATAATTGCCTACAATAAATGACGAGTTTTCAATAACGTAGATAAATTATCCACACATTAGTTGGATTTTCCACTGAAAAAAATGAATTTGTAAAGTAGGGTAATTCGTAACCAAAAAAGATAAATTTTCAACCAAAAAGTGAAATAGTTGGATTTTTAGTTCAAAAATTAATTTGTACAAAAAAATATATTTTTTCAATAATATAGATACATTTTTCAGTGAAGAGAAGAATCTTTAAAAACTGAATTTTTTACGAAAGATTTCGAATTTCTACCAAATAGTTTAAATTTCAACAAAAGTTAAATTTTTAACCCAAAATATGTATTTTGATCCAAGAAGATTGAAAAATACATACAAATTCTTTTAAAAATACATGAATTTTGAACTAAATATTTAATTTTAAATCAAAAAGATTCATTTTCTTCAAAAACATTCATTTAGATTTTTTCAATTTCAACAAAATCGTTCAACTTCAAAGGCAAAAAGTGCGGAGTTTCTAACAAATATTTTTGTAGTTTCTCCCCGAAAATAGGCATTGAAACCAATAAAATTAATTAGTTCCACTATCAATCAAGGAGATCAATTTTTAACAAAAAAATTAATAATCAATATTCCACAGAAAAAAACTATTTTAATTTTAAATCAAGAACAGTTAAATTTAACTGAATAAGTCGAATTTTCAACAATGTTCATTAAAGTTAGATAGGTCCAAATGTGCATAAATCTAATACGTTTCGTCATAAATGATGAGAATGTACAAAGATAATTTTTT
>NC_046664.1:21104320-21108691 GCF_010883055.1 Belonocnema kinseyi
ATGAGAATGTACAAAGATAATTTTTTGACAATACAATTAAATTTTTATTTTTAAGAAATCAGCCAAGGAAAAAAACGAATTATCAAGACAAAATTTAATTTTCAACCACTGATGAATAAAGTCGAATTTGAAAAATGATTTTCGTACGACTTTTTAATTATTCTTCTCATGCACAACTTACGTTCTGCAAACTAGAAAGAATGTGGTATATAATGCATACTTGAGCCAAAAACTATAAAATAAATATAGTTATATTGCTAATATTAATATAGGTCAACTTGTATTTGATACATATAGTATTGAAATACTATAAGTCCATATTTTAATTAGTGATCGTACTACAGATAGACTTATTGCTCCTACAATAGCAGGCTGCAAAGCAAACCTGAGTTATTATCATCTACCGGGAGGTACTTGAGCAAAATGCCAGTTTAGCCTTAACCCTCAGTTTTGAAGCTACGAAATAGAAGCTATTGTCCTTATATTCGGAGACTAATTCTATGATTCGAATTAAGACTGTTGGTTCGTACCATTTACCGTATGGGTGTTCTCACCTGAAAAGAAGGAATCATCTTAGCGATATCAAAATTTTTTATTAAAAAACAACCTTTCGCTTGGTGACACCATGCTTTATCAGGGATACATATGGAAGTAAACTAGTTACCTAGCGGAAAACAATTTTCGAAGATAAGATACATTCGTTAAGAATGATAGGGAAAGATGTTGTATGTGATTATGTGTGTTATTTTACTTACATTTGTCGTTATAATACTAAATTAAGATAAGCATTATTGGAGTATGGTTACATAACTGTTATTTATGAAGGTGAGGTTCAGAAAGACTTTTTAAAAAGTTTATTGTTGTGTTGGTAATTAAATAAGATAAAAGGAGTACGACACTTCCTCCTGGACATGCAAAGCATTCTAGTGTGAAAAATAAATAAAACTGTGGGCAGCACTCCTCATCACCATGACTGCATGTCCAAGAGTGAGGTTACATTCGTTGTTATGTGGAGACATTATGTATTCTATGTTCGCTAGAGCCACCTATGTCGCAGTTGGAAAATTGAAGATATAGCGGGAAATTTTGTTTTTATAACGTAAATAATATAAATATTTTAAACGTTGTTAGTCAAAAGAATTAAACTACGGTATATATCGCTGAGAAAATCTGCTTCGGAACGTTTGTTGACAGAGTTTTGATGTTTGACAGTTTGGAACATTTCTTTGCAAGTGCGTTTTTTATAATTATTTCTGGTGCACAACATTTGAGCTTTAGAAAAGTCAAATTGGTGGTCTAAAGTGTGTGAGTGTGAAACCAGAGCAGTACCTCTAGAATCTTTTTTACAGTCGTTCTTGTGTTCTCTAATTCTATCTTAAAAACGTCGATCAGTTTGGCCAACATATTCACATCTGCACTCACATGGAATTCTGTGAATAATGTGAGTTTTCTTCTCTATTGGGGTTATATCTTTGAGTTTTGTGAAACATTGAAAAGGATCTTTATCGTATTTGAAGGTAATTAGAATTTTGAAATCGATCAAAGTTCTTCTGTAGAATTTCGTGAGTTCATTGATAAAAGGTAAGGCGATAAGTTGGTTAAGATCGATATTTGAAGATCTGTTTTGTGTTTTAATATGAGAGTTTTCGTTTTTAGTCTGTAAACCAAAACTCGCATATTAAAACACAAAACAGATCTCCAAATTGCCAGTGCATAAACAATAATACTAGCTAAATACCTGAAAATAACGTTTTCAGCTCAGAACAGTTATTTTTAATTCAGAGAAGCCAAATAATGACGCTTATAATGAGAAAAAAGGAACAAAAATCATCATTGTTGCTAATAAAAATTCAGCCAGTGCCTATTGCTACTAAAAATGCAGCTATTTGTACCAATACTTCGCTATACACATGACTCGTTAAATAAACATTTTTGTTCTTCAAAAACCTTTGTCCATGAAATGGAAATTCATCTTTTGAATTGAAGCAAAATGTGCTATTGTTTACCAAATATACGGATTGGTATTTTTTCTAACCTTACACCACAAATTACGTTATTTCTGATATTAATGGACAATTTACAATTATAATCTATTTTAATTTTAATAATTGTTAATTATGCGGGTTTGAAGCACGCACCAATTTTCAAAAAATAAAAAAGTTTTCTGATAGATCAAGAAATTTTAATCAAATTATTTAGTACATATCGAATATACTTCGAAACTATTTGAATACAAATTTTCGATTACATCGGAATTGAAAAAGATAGGTCATTTTTGATATGATGCAATTTTTATTTATAAATTGTCCATTAATATCAGAAATAATGCAAAACGTGGTGTAAGGTTAGAAAAAAATACCCATGCATATATTTGGCAAACAAGAGCACATTTTGTTTTAATTCAAAAGATAAATTTACACTTCATTAATAACGGTTTTTAAAGAACAAAAATATTTATATAACGAGCCATGTGTATAGCGAAGTATTGGTACACATATTTTTTTTAGCAGCAATTTTTTATTAGGAATAGACACTGACTGGATTTCTATTATCCGCAATGATGATTTTTGTTTCTCTTTTCTCATTATGAGCGCCATTATTTGGCTTCTCTGAATTAAAAATAAATGTTAGGAGCTAAGAACGTTATTTTTAGGTATTTAGCTAGTATTATTGTTTTGTGCACTGGCAATTTTTACATGAAATCATCTGAATATTCATACATATTATATTAAATTTTAGAAAAATATTTATTTAAAAATTCGTTGGCGAAATAGAAGTTAGTCTCTGGATCTAAAAAAAACTATTAATTATAAAAAATGTGCGAGTTATTATCTTGCTCTCACCTTCAATCACAATTCGCGTAATTTCTGATAATAATGTGCAATTTGTAATAAGTATATATTTTTATTTTGATAATTGTTAATTCTCTTTGGTTCGAATAGCGCGCCAAAAGCAAACAATGAGGGTCCCTGCACCGGTTGTAGAGTCTACTGTATTAAAAAAACTATTTTAAGAAAATAAATCAAGAATAAGTCAAGAAAATAAAATTCTCCACAGAAAATGTACTTTCAAACAAGAATAGTTGAATTTTCTTATTTAGTTCCATTAACTGAGCTCACATTTAAGCCAAAAATAAAAAAAAGTGAAAATTTCTTTAAAAAAGGGAAACAACATTTTTTGGAAAATAGGGGTGTCGTCTTTCTTTCTCAAAGTGATACAACTTTAAGGAATCTAATTAAAAGTCTTCTAGTGCTAAACATTTTCAAAAAGATCGTAACTTTCCAACAACTATCTAAGAGAGAATAGTTATAAATAGAAGTATATTGTTCAAACGATTGTCAACTATCTATTATTGCTATATGAGAAGATATGTATAAACCATAATAAATCGTTTAAACAATTATTTCTGTTAAATTTAATTGATTATTGCCTCAATCTCAAAACTCTGTACAGTAAGCCAAAGAATAATAATAATTAAATACTCGTCAAATATATTTCCCATAAGTGATTTTTATAGGCTCCTAAAAAAACACCGAAAGTGATAAATTGGGTCTTGCGAGTTTTTGATTTTATTTAGGATTTTTTCCTATTTTTTAAATACAAACTATTACCATTACAAAAAACACTACTTTCTACTAAGAACCTAAATTGTTCGTATACATTGTTTAAGTTATTTATTATTGTTTTTAGTTACTTTCCCTTAGAAAAGAGTCGGTTAGTCGCAGTTTTTTCTTAATTTTTCATTTTATTTTCAATTTTTAATTAGATTGAGGCAATAAAGAATTAAAGTTACCAAAAATATTGGTGGAAACAATTTATTATTATCTATAGTAATAATCTTGTACAAAAAAGGTAGAGAGTGTCAGCTTTTTTAGAAATTTCCATTTTTTGTCTTTTTTTCACTCACAGAGAGGTATTTATCACTTCATTTAAACAAAAATAATTGTTTAAAGCATTTATTATTTTTAATAATATTTGATTTAAAGAATGCAAGAAAGTTGAGGTTGTTTCTGAAATTTTATAGTTTTCGTCAGCTTTCCATTTAGAGTGAGGTGATAATTAATTATAGGAATTGTTATTGTATATAATTATCTTCTCCTATATCAATACTAGATAGTTGCTCTTTCTTGTGAATTTTTTTACTCTGTGTTAAATTTTTAATTAATGTGGTGATGATTGATGCAAGTTAAAAAATAATAAAGTTTCGGTTTTTTTCATTTTTTTTAACATTGATATAACATTGATATCATTTGAAGTTTAACTCAGGCAGAAAATCAACTCAACAGATGACGGGTTATTCATGAACTAGATAACTCATTTTAGAGGGTTGAGTGCATTTTCTCAGAATAATTTTTTAGCAATTTTGCGAAA
>NC_046664.1:21108791-21109826 GCF_010883055.1 Belonocnema kinseyi
CGAAAAATAAATAATTTGGCTGAAAAAAATATTATCTCTTTACTAGAAAATCTTTCTGAATTGAAAATTCAACTCTTTGGTTGAAAATTCGTCTTTTGGGAAGAAAAATTGTCTCTTTCTGTGAAAATTTTATATTTTTTGTTTATAGTTTTTATTTTTTTTCTTATTCTTTAGCTTAAATGTGAACTCAGTTAATGGATCCAAATAAGAAAATTCAACTATTCTTGTTTGAAAGTGCATTTTTTTTGCGGAGTATTTATTTTCTGTTCGAGAACTGCTTTGTTAATAATGCATGTTTTGTTGTTGTATCAAAATCTTCTTTTTCGTTAAAAATTCAAATTATTTTTTGTATGATCGCTTCACTTTTTGCTAAAAATTGATTTTTTAACGAAAAATTCATCCATTCCACGTTCTAACTGCAAACTCGTCTTTTGTTTAGCAAATTATTTATTGGATATTTATTTTTACTCGGTCAAAAATTCATCCTTTGTGGTTAAGAATGTCACTGCTTGGTTGAAAATTAATCTGTTTCAGTTGAGAAGTCAACAAATTTTGTTTTTATTGTTTGAATTAAAAAAAAATATTTTTGATTTGAAATATAAACCATAACATTTTGCGTTGCGAATTTATATTTTCCGTTTGAAAATAATTACTTGGTTTAAAGTTAAACTACTTTATAAAAAAGTTCATTTTTTATAATTGAAGAATTTTCTTGCTTAAAATACATTTATTTCGAAAGATGAAACTCTTTCGCTTGATTTAACTATTTTGAAAAATTTTTTAAATCAATGTATGAAAAAACATACCAACTTTCAAGCAAATATACACGAATGGGAACGTAAAAATGAATACTTTTTAAAAGTTTTTTAAACGAAGTAGTTGATGTTTCAACCAAAAAATAATAATATCTCAAAGAAACATATAATGTTTAGTTTTTCAAATAAAAACAATGTTTATTTAAAGAACGTAACAATTTACGACAAATTATACAAAAATTGGAGTAGCAAAGATCAATTTTTAATTTAAAATATCAAT
>NC_046664.1:21109926-21111921 GCF_010883055.1 Belonocnema kinseyi
AAAAAATTATCTTTGTACATTCTCATCATTTATGACGAAACGTATTAGATTTATGCACATTTGGACCTATCTAACTTTAATGAACATTGTTGAAAATTCGACCTATTCAGTTGAATTTAACTGTGCTTGATTTAAAATTAAAATATTTTTTTTCTGTGGAATATTGATTATTAATTTTTTTGTTAAAAATTGATCTCCTTGATTGATAGTGGAACTAATTAATTTTATTGGTTTCAATGCCTATTTTCGGGGAGAAACTACAAAAATATTTGTTAGAAACTCCGCACTTTTTGCCTTTGAAGTTGAACGATTTTATTGAAATTGAAAAAATCTAAATGAATGTTTTTGAAGAAAATTAATCTTTTTGATTTAAAATTAAATATTTAGTTCAAAATTCATGTATTTTTAAAAGAATTTGTATGTATTTTTTAATCTTCTTGGATCAAAATACATATTTTGGGTTAAAAATTTAACTTCTGTTGAAATTAAAACTATTTGGTAGAAATTCGAACTCTTTCGTAAAAAATTCAGTTTTTAAAGATTCTTCTCTTCACTGAAAAATGTATCTATATTATTGAAAAAATATATTTTTTTGTACAAATTAATTTTTGAACTATAAATCCAACTATTTCACTTTTTGGTTGAAAATTTATCTTTTTTGGTTACGAATTACCTTACTTTACAAATTCATTTTTTTCAGTGGAAAATCCAACTAATGTGTGGATAATTTATCTACGTTATTGAAAACTCGTCATTTGTTGTAGGCAATTATTCCTATTGTTTAAAATTTTTTTTTTGTAAGAAATGTGACTGCGTGTTTAAAAAGTAGGCCGTTTCAGTTGAGAATTTGACTATTTTGTAGAAAATATGTTTTTTTTTTTGGATGAATTTAACAATTTCTATCTTTGAAATAAAATTCTTTTAGCTCAAATTTGCATGTTTTATTAAGCATTTATATTTTCTGCTAGAAAATAAGTCCTTCGTTCAAAGTTCAACCACTGTAAAAACACATTTTTTATAATGGAACAATTTGCTTGTAAGTAAACTTTTTTTTGTTTAAACTACATAGTTAAAAATTCATATTTTTTCGTCGAAATTCAAACTGCTTGGTTAAAAGTTGCGTTTATTTTTAAAGAGTAACCTCTTTTGCTTCACTTAAATATTTTTTTTTCAAATTAACATCCGATTGATAGGAGCGAACAGTTGGAAGTGAAGGATAATTGAGGACCCATTAAGCTTTTGTATACCTAGCCCAGCGGGGTGCTGGTCACGTTCCGAAAACCGACCAACCAGAGTGAGGCTCCCCGCTGCTCAGGGTGTATAAAAGCTTTCTGGGTCGACACTAGCAACTCACTTCCTACTCTTCGGTCCTATTGCAAGCATGGAATACTTCAGAAAACTGATGAGCTTCTTCGGCGTTAACAAGAACAATACTGACATTATCAGTGATGTTCCCTTAGAAATTAGCCAGTTGATACTACGACACCTGGACAGCAAGTCACTTTTGTATGCTGTTCAGGTATCTCGTAAGTGGCTATCAGTTTGTCAGTCTGATAATCAGCTAAGGCGACGAGCAAGACATCATCTTCGTCGCTTGTACAAGGGTTGGCTAACTACATCAGCCTTTAAGACAAGCTTCAAACCGAAACCCAAACACCAAGTTTCTCAACCTATTTAACGATTCCGGTTACTTGCCACAACTTTGACGTCGCCAAGATAATTCCTTCTTTCCAGGTGAAAACACCCGTAAGGAAAATGATACGAACCAAGAGTCTTCCTTCAAATCATAGAATTAGTCTTAGAATATAAGGATACAAGCTTAGCTTATGTAGTTTTTAAACTTAGCATTAAGTCTTGACTGGTATTTTGCTGAAATACCTTCTGGTAGATGATAATGACTAAAGTCTGTTTTGCAGACTACTAATGTACAGTTAATAGAGTGGTACTAGCCTAGTAGTATCAACTAAATACAATATGAACTTATAGTATTAAAAT
>NC_046664.1:21112021-21115653 GCF_010883055.1 Belonocnema kinseyi
CTTCCCTACTACCGGAAAACAGACTGTTTTCAACAGTCCGTCCTCTGAAGTTTGGCTCTGCAGAACAAGGTAACTTTTCACGGATCGCGTAACATATACAGGGCACCTAAAATGTCTGAAAACACATAAATAATTGTCCAAATCAAATATTCTTCAATTTGACCTTTAAGGTCAACTTTGTGTTTTCAAATGGGAGCCCCTGTTTTTGACATCAGCAATCTAAAGGGCGAGAAATTTTACGTTTAAATATGTACTCCGGTCATGTGTAACTTTGCAGGTTATTTTTGAAGCAACTTTTAACGAGAAATGCAATCGGTATCTTTAATTTAACCTTGATCTTGACCTTAAAGGTCATTCCAAGGTAAATTTTTTGTCAAATTGAAGGTCTCCATTCGATTTTTGGTTGAAAGCTACTCCAAAAATAAAACTGACATATTTGAATTATTTTCTATCTCGGCCGTGATTTAGATGCTTCCAAAAATTTTGGAAACCCTGTATAGCACATTAGCAGAAACGGAATTTGGACTCAGGCCTCTATTGGCATTAAGTACCCCTAAGAATCTACAGTCTCTCTGAAAGGTCAGACAAATGCTTCTTACGAGAACCCTTTGGATTCTCATTATTCATAGTTTCATCTACCTTCGCAAAATCTTTTCAATCTTAAATTGAAAAATGATTTTCTCGAGGGTTTTTTAAGTTATCTTCATTAATTATACAATAGTAGTCTGCAAAGCAGACTTTATTCATTCTTATCCACCGGGAGGTATTTGAGCAAAATACCAGTCAAAACTTAATGCTAAGTGTTAAAACTACAAAAGCTAAGCTTGTGTCCTTATATTCCAATACTAATTCTATGATTCAAAGGAAGACTCCCGGTTCGTATCATTTTTCTTACGGGTGTATACAAGTAACGAAGATGACGTCTTGCTCGTCGCCTTAGCTGATTATCAGAATGGCAAATTGATAGCCACTTACGAGATACCTGAGCAGCTTTCAAAAGTGAGTTGCTGTCCAGGTATCGTAGTATCAACTGGCTAATTTCTAAGGGAACATCACTGATAATGTCAGTATTGTTCTGGTTTGCGCCGAAGAAGCTCATCACTTTTCTGAAGTACTCCATGTTTG
This sequence comes from Belonocnema kinseyi, assembly GCF_010883055.1. NCBI lineage: Eukaryota > Metazoa > Arthropoda > Insecta > Hymenoptera > Cynipidae > Belonocnema > Belonocnema kinseyi. The sequence continues at coordinate 21,113,147 of NC_046664.1, forward strand.
CAGTTGGAGCGAACAGTAGGAAGTGAGTTGTTAGTGTTGACCCTCAAAGCTTTTATATACCCTGACCAACGGGGAACCTCACTCTGATTGGTCGTTTTCCGAATTTGCCAGTCTAATAATCAGCTCAGGCGACGAGCAAGACATCATCTTCGTCGCTTGTACAAGGGTTGGCTAACTACATCAGCCTTTAAGACAAGCTTCAAACCAAAACCTAAAGACCAAGTTTCTCAACCTACTTTAAAGATTCCGGATACTTGCCACAACTTTGACATCTCGAAGATGATTCCTTCATTTAAGGCGAAAACACCCGTAAGGAAAATGATACGAACCAAGAATCTTGCTTCGAATCATAGAATTAGTATTAGAATATAAGGACACAGGCTTAGCTTTCGTCGTTTTTAAACTTAGCATTAAGTCTTGACTGGTATTTTGCTGAAATGCCTTCTGGTAGATGATAATGACTAAAGTCTGTTTTGTAGACTACTATTGTATAGTTAATAGAGTAGTACTAGCCTACTTTGTAGAACTTTGTAGAACTTTGTAAAAAAGTTCATTTTGTATAATCGAAGAATTTTCTTGTAAATATGCTTATTTTATTGAAAATTCATATTTATGGGTTGAAAATTTAACTGTTTTGTAGAAAATTCATCTTTTCGATTGAAACTATTTGGTTAAATAAATTTATTTATATAATAAAATTTTAATCAATGAAATTATAAAATCAATTTATAAAACCACATCCGAATTTATGAGAAAATATACAAATTCAAATTTACAAATATATATCATTGCTTATGAGGAATATATTTTAAAATGTATGGGGCATGCGGAACCTCTAAATATAATTTATTTTTTCTCGAAAAAAGCTCATTTTTCTTTGTAGATTAAAAAATATTTCGGGTTGTATGCATGAAACTGTTTGGTAGACATTTTTCTTTTCTAGCTTAAAAATTTAATCATATTATTCAAAATTCGTATTTCTGGTTTGAAAATTCTATTATTTACACAGAAAAATGAACTATTTAGTTAAAAATTAATTTTTTCGTTGAACATTTATATTTGTTGGTTGTACAAATTATATATTTTCGTTTGTAAATTAATATATTTTTAAAATAAAAATTAAACTAGTTGTGTAAGATTAGAACTCCTCTAGTAAAAAATGATTTTTCTGGGAAGGTTAATAACTATAGAAAAAAATCAACGATATTATTAAGGATTTAATTATTTGGTAGAAAATGTAAATGCTTTTGGTTGTCATTGAATCCTTTTGTCTTTAACAATTCAGTCATTTGGTTAAAAATTCATATATGTAAACTACAAATTTAACTATAACTCTAGAAATTTAATTATTTTATTTAAAATTCATCACTTTTTCTGAAAAATTCCTCTTTTTGGTTATAAATACAACTAGTTGGTCAATAATTCTTTTTATTTTTGTGAAAAATCCAACTGTTTTGTTAAAACTTAATTTTTTTAATGCAACCAATTTTTAATAAAGTCATCTATTTTCTTTCTAAATTCAACTGCATTGTTAAAAAAATCGCATTTTCGGACTGTATATTAATTTTTGCGGAGAATTTATCTTCTGTTCTAGATTTAAAATTAAAATATTTTTTCTGTGGAATATCGATTATTACATTTTTCGTTAAAAATTGAACTCCTTGGTTGATAGTGGAACTAATTTTTGGAACATTATTTTTTCGGTACTTATTTATAATTTCAGGTAAACAATCATCTCTTATCGGAAGAAAATTCAACTATTTCATTGAAAATTAATTGTATTAGTTTCAATTCATATTTTCGGGAAGAGAATACAAAAATTTTGGTCAGAAACTTTGTCCTTTTTGCTTTAAAATTCAACGGTTTTGCTGAAATTGAAAAAATTTAAATTAATGTTTGTGAAGAAAATAAATCTTTTTGGTTCAAAATTTATGTATTTTTTCAAACAATTCCTCTGTTTTATTTTAAAAAATTAAACTCCCTGGATCAAAATACATATTTTTTATTTAAAAATTCATCTCTTTTTTGGTAGAAATGTTACTTTTTTGTTTTGAAGTGCCACAGCTTATTTAAAAATGAATGTGTTTTATTTGAAGATGCAAATATTTTGAAGAAAATCCTTCCCTTTACAATTTAACTGTCTTTAATTTAAAATGAAAATCTTCTCTTGGTTAAAATATAATCTATTTTTCTTGATAAATATGTATATTTTTTTTCACCACCCTTAAAGAAAGTTGAACTGCTTTGTTAATAATGCATTTTTTGTTGTTGTATAAAAATCTTCTTTTTCGTTAAAAATTCAAATTATTTTTTGTATAATCGTTTCAATTTTTGCTAAAAATTAATTTTTTAAAGGAAAATGCATCCATTCCACTTTATAACTGCAAATTCGTCTTTTGTTTAGCACATTATTTATTGGATATTTATTTTTACTCGGTCAAAAATTCATCCTTTGTGGTTAAGAATGTCACTGCTTGGTTGAAAATTAATCTGTTTCAGTTGAGAAG
>NC_046664.1:21115753-21121370 GCF_010883055.1 Belonocnema kinseyi
ACAATAGCACATTTTGTTTTAATTCAAAAGATAAATTTACACTTCATTAATAACGGTTTTTAAAGAACAAAAATATTTATATAACGAGCCATGTGTATAGCGAGGTATTGGTACACATATTTTTTTTAGCAGAAATTTTTTAGTAGGAATAGACACTGACTGGATTTCTATTATCCGCAATGATGATTTTTGTTTCTTTTTTCTCATTATGAGCGCCATTATTTGGCTTCTCTGAATTAAAAATAAATGTTCTGAGCTGAGAACGTTATTTTCAGGTATTTAGCTAGTATTATTGTTTTGTGCACTGGCAATTTTTACATGAAATCATCTGAATATTCATACATATTATATTAAATTTCAGAAAAATATTTATTTAAAAATTCGTTGGCGAAATAGAAGTTAGTCTCTGGATCTAAAAAACACTATTAATTATAAAAAATGTGCGAGTTATTATCTTGCTCTCACCTTCAATCACAATTCGCGTAATTTCTGATAATAATGTGCAATTTGTAATAAGTATATATTTTTATTTTGATAATTGTTAATTCTCTTTAATTTCTCTTTAATTTCTGTTAAATTTAATTGATTATTGCCTCAATCTCAAAACCGAAAAGTGATAAATTGGGCCTTGCGAGTTTTTGATTTTATTTAGGATTTTTTCCTATTTTTTTAATACAAACTATTACCATTACAAACAACACTACTTTCTACTAAGAACCTAAATTGTTTGTATAAATTGTTTAAGTTATTTATTATTGTTTTTAGTTACTTTCCCTTAGAAAAGAGCCGGTTAGTCGCAGTTTTTTCTTAATTTTTCATTTTATTTTCAATTTTTAATTAGATTGAGGAAATAAAGAATTAAAGTTACCAAAAATATTGGTGGAAACAATTTATTATTATGTATAGCAATAATCTTGTACAAAAAAGGTAGAAAGTGTCAGCTTTTCTAGAAATTTCCATTTTTTGTCTACTTTTCACTCAAAGCGAGGTATTTATTACTTCATTTAAAGAAAAATAATTGTTTAAAGCATTTATTATTATTTTTAATAATATTTGATTTAAAGAATGCAAGAAAGTTGCGGTTCTTTCTGAAATTTTTACGTTTTCGTCAGCTTTCCATTTAGAGTGAGGTGATAATTAATTAAAGGAATTGTTATTGTATATAATTATCTTCTCCTATATCAATACTAGATAGTTGCTCTTTCTTGTGAAATTTTTTACTCTGTGTTAAATTTTTAATTATGTGGTGATGATTGATGCAAATTAAGAAATGATAAAGTTTCGGTTTTTAAAATTTTTTTTTAACATTGATATAACATTGATATCATTTGAAGTTTAACTTAGACGAAAATTCAACTCAACAGATGACGGGTTATTCATGAACAAGATAACTCATTTTCGAGGGTTGAGTGCATTTTCTGAGAATAATTTTTTAGCAATTTTGGGAAAAATTACGCCTGTTTTCCAGAATTTTTAGCTTTCTATTTTTCACAATTTTTTTTTTGTTTTTTCACTTAACTTTGAACTAAAATAATTGAAGGCAATAAAAAAATCTAACTATTCTTGGTTAAAAGCTAATTCTTGTTTAGTTGCACAGTCTACCATTATACTTAGGTACGTGATTCATCTTGTTTGTTTGAAAATTTTATTATTTGGATGAAAATGTGATTTTTTTGTTTAAAATTTAACAACTTTGTTGAGAAGTATTCCTTTTCAGTATAAATTAAACTACTTGATTGACGGCTAAACTCCTTCAGTAGAAATTATTTTTCTTATATTGGCATTTGTTTATAATTCAACTATTTTGCTTAATTTTTTGTGAAAATTAAATTTTTTAACTAAAATTTAAACTATTCCAGTTTTGATGAAAATTTCATCCTATTAGTTAAAAATTCAACTGTTTGGTTAAAAATTCATTTCTTTGCTTAAAAACTGAAGTATTTTAGTGATTTTTTAAAAAGAATTAATTTTCCTCGCTGAAAATGTATAGCACATTAACAGAAACGGGATTTGGACTCAGGCCACTATTGAAACTTTTTTTTACGTTGTGACAAATTTAATAATGTTAGATTAAAGTTTACTACACTGTAAACAATCAAAGCTGAATGTATTCCTAAGAATCTACAGGCTCTCTTCATAGTTTCACCTGCCTTCGCAAAATCTTTTCAATAGTATATTTACAGTTGTTTATTTGCTAACAACTAATTTTTGGAAAAAAATATCTTAAATGTGTACTTGTTTCAAAAGCTATAAAATAAAAATATATTTCTAATGCTAATTTAAACGCAAGTCAACTCTTATTTGATACAGGTAGCATTTTAATACTACGAGTCCATATTATAATTAGTTGATACTATTAGGCTAGTACTACTCTATTAACTATACAATAGTAGTCTGCAAAACAGACTTTAGTCATTATCATCTACCAGAAGGTATTTCAGCAAAATACCAGTCAAGACTTAATGCTAAGTTTAAAAACTAGGAAAGCTAAGCTAGCGTCCTTATATTCTAAGACTAATTCTATGATTCGAAGGAAGACTCTTGGTTCGTATCATTTTGCTTACGGGTCTTTTCGCCCTAAATGAAGGAATCATCTTGGCGATGTCAAAGTTGTGGCAAGTGTCCGGAATCTTCAAAGTAGGTTGCCAAACTTGGTCTTTAGATTTCGGTTTGAAGCTTGTTTTAAAGGCTGACGTAGTTAGCCAACCCTTGTACAAGCGACGAAGATGATGTGTTGCTCGTCGCTTTAGCTGATTATCAGACTGGCAAATTGATAGCCACTTACGAGATACCTGAGCAGCATACAAAAGTGACTTGCTGTCCAGGTGTCGTAGTATCAACTGGCTAATTTCTAAGGGAACATTACTGATAATGTCAGTATTGTTCTTGTTTACGCCGAAAAAGCTCATCAGTTTTCTGAAATATTCCATGCTTGCAGTAGGAGCGAGCAGTAGAAAGTGAGATGTAAGTGTTGACTCAGAAAGCTTTTATACAGCCTGAGTAGCAGGGAGCCTTACTCTGATTGGTCGGTTTCCGGAACTTGACCGGCACCCCGCTGGGCTAGGTATACAAAAGCCTAATGGGTCTTCAATTATCCTTCACTTCCAACTGTTCGCTCCTATCAACAAAATTTTTAATAGTTCATTGTTATTTGGTTGGAAGCTAAGAGTATTTATCTAAAAAAGTGTAAACGCCTAATTTTCGAACAATTATTATCGATACTTACATATGTTCTTTCAAGAAAAGTCTTTGAAATAAACAAAAATGTTGATTGAATTTTTTAATTTAGTGCTATTTCTTAGGACAATCAATTACGATTTTCATTTCACGCTTTTCTTATTACTGAAATGATTTAGAACAAATGTGCCTTTACAGTTTTTTTTTGCCCATTGGGCACAATTATATTTGCTAGGAGCAAATGTACTTGTACATTTATTTCATGTACATTTGCTGCGGGGTTCCTTGTATATTTTCTTATAAATTTTGATGTTTTTTTAGAAATTGATTTTGTAAATTTGAAAAAAAAAGTTAAGTGAAGCAAAAGAGGCCATAAAGGCAAGAAATGAGAATGACGTAGTCAACAGCCAGCCAATGAAAGCAAGTCATGAGTGGGATTTAGTCATTATCCAGCCGATGAAGGCAAGACATGAGCACTCATGACTAGCCTTCATTGGTTGGCTATTGACTAAGTCATTCTGATTTCTTGCCTTTTTGGTGCGGGGTCCTATGAAATTACAAAAACATATTTTTTCTCACGGAAATGGGTTTTAAAAAGTCACGGTGAGCTGCTAGCAAATTTAATTGTGCCCAACGGGCCAAAAAGACTGTAACGACACTGTTGTTCTAAATCATTTGCGAAATAAAAAAAAACGTGAAATGAAAATCCTAGCTGATTGTCCAAATAAATAGCACTAAACTTAAAAATTCAATCAACATTTTTGTTTATTTCAAATACTTTTCTTAAAAAAACATCGATAAGTATCAAAGTTAATTCTTCGAAAATTAGGCGTTTACACTTTTTTAGATAAATACTCTTATCTTTCAACCGAATAAAAATCAACTATTACAAATTTTATTGATAGCAGCGAACAGTTAGAAGTGAAGGATAATTGAGGACTCATTAGGCTTTTGTTTACCTGGCCCTTAGAAAATGGTCAGTTGATACTACGAAACATGGACAGCAAGTCACTTTTGAATGCTGCTCGGGTATCTCGTAAGTGGCTATCAATTTGCCAGTCTGATAATCAGCTAAGGCGACGAGCAAGACATCATCTTCGTCGCTTGTACAAGGGTTGGCTAACTACATCAGCCTTTAAGACAAGCTTCAAACCGAAACCTAAAGACCAAGTTTGGCAACCTACTTTCAAGATTCCGGACACTTGCCGCAACTTTGACATGGCCAAGATGATTCCTTCTTTCAAGGCGAAATCACCCGTAAGAAAAATGATACGAACCAAGAGTCTTCCTTCGAATCATAGAATTAGTATTAGAATATAAGGACACAAGCTTACCTTTCGTAGTTTTAACACTTAGCATTAAGTCTTGACTGGTATTTTGCTCAAATACCTCCCGGTGGATGAGAATGACTAAAGTCGGCTTTGCAGACTACTATTGTATAATTAATGGAGACAACTTAAAAAACCCTTGAGAAAATCATTTTTCAATTTAAAGTTGAAAAGATTTTGCGAAGGCAGATGAAACTATGAAAAATGAGAATCCAAAGGGTTCTCTTAAGGAACATTTGGTCTGACCTTTCAGAGACACTGTAGATTCTTAGGGGTATTTAGTGCCAACAGTGGCATGAGTCCAAATCCCCTTTCTGTTAATGTGCTATACTGGGTTTCCAAAAATTTTGGAAACACCTAATTAACGGCCCAGATAGAAATTAATTCAAATAGGTCAGTTTTATTTTTGGAGTAGCTTTCAACCAAAAATCGAATTGGGACCTTCAATTTGACAAAAAAATTTACCTTGGAATGACCTTAAAGGTCAAGATCAAGGTCAAATTAAAGATAACGATTGCATTTCTCGTTAAAAGTTACTTCAGAAATAACCTGCAAAGTTACACATGACCGGAGAACATATTTAAACGTAAAATTTCTCGCTCTTTAGATTGCTAATGTCAAAAACAGGGGCTCCCATTTGAAAAAACAAAGTTGACCTTGAAGGTCAAATTGAAGGTCACCATTCGATTTCTCGTTGGAAGTTACTTCAAGAATTACCATGACCCATTTTAATAATATTTGATTTGGACAATTATTTATGTGTTTTCAGTCTTTTTAGACGTCCTGTATATGTTACGTGATCCGTGAACAGTTACGAGGGTAGTTCAATAAGTCCTTAGAATGACCAACAGTTGGCGCGCGAATCGCTCCAAATCATCTGTTTTCAGTCAGCACCACTCCCGACTAGATATATGGTGCAGTCACAGTCCACATCTTCTGAGTTTACGTGTTTTTATAACCAAATGAAAAAAAAAATTGTTCGTTAAGAAAAATGAAAAAAAAAACGAGTACAGAGCGGTAATCAAACATTTTCATTTAAAGGGTTGAACTCCATATGAGATAAAAAATGAATTGGACTCAGTTCATGGCACATCTGCCCCTGCCTTAGCAAC
>NC_046664.1:21121470-21125603 GCF_010883055.1 Belonocnema kinseyi
CGTCATCTGTTGAGTTGAATTTTCGTCTAAGTTAAACTTCAAATGATATCAATGTTATATCAATGTTAAAAAAAAATGAAAAAAACCGAAACTTTATTATTTCTTAACTTGCATCAATCATCACCACATAATTAAAAATTTAACACAGAGCAAAAAATTTCACAAGAAAAAGCAACTATCTACGATTGATATAGGAGAAGATAATTATATACAATAACAATTCCTTTAATTAATTATCACCTCACTCTAAATGGAAAGCTGACGAAAACTATAAAATTGCAGAATGAACCGCAACTTTCTTGCATTCTTTAAATCAAATATTATTAATAATAATAATAAATGCTTTAAACAATTATTTTTGTTTAAATGAAGTAATAAATACCTCTCTGTGAGTGAAAAATAGACAAAAAATGGAAAATTCTAGAAAAGCTGACACTTTCTACCTTTTTTGTACAAGATTATTACTATAGATAATAATAAATTGTTTCCACCAATATTTTTGTTAACTTTAATTCTTTATTGCCTCAATCTAATTAAAAATTGAAAATAAAATGAAAAATTAAGAAAAAACTGGACTAACCGGCTCTTTTCTAAGGGAAAGTAACTAAAAACAATAATAAATAACTTAAACAATGTATACAAACAATTTAGGTTCTTAGTAGAAAGTAGTGTTGATTGTAATGGTAATAGTTTGTATTTAAAAAATAGGAAAAAATCCTTAATAAAATCAAAAACTCGCCAGACCCAATTTATCACTTTCGGTGTTTTTTTAGGAGCCTATGAAAATCACTTATGGGAAATATATTTGACGAGTATTTAATTATTATTATTCTTTGGCTTACTGTACAGAGTTTTGAGGCAATAATCAATTAAATTTAACAGAAATAATTGTTTAAACGATTTATTATGGTTTATAAATATCTTCTCATATACCAATACTAGATAGTTGACAATCGTTTGAACAATATACTTCTATTTATAACTATTTTCTCTTAGATAGTTGTTGGAAAGTTACGATCTTTTTGAAAATGTTTAGCACGAGAAGACTTTTAATTAGATTCCTTAAAGTTGTATCACTTTGAGAAAGAAAGACGACACCCCTATTTTCCAAAAAATGTTGTTTCCCTTTTTTAAAGAAATTTTCACTTTTTTTTAATTTTTGTCTTAAATGTGAGCTCAGTTAATGGAACAAAATAAGAAAATTCAACTATTCTTGTTTCAAAGTACATTTTTTGCGGAGAATTTTATTTTCTTGATGTATTCTTGATTTATTTTCTTAAAGTCGTTTTTTTGATACAGTAGACTCTAAAACCGGTGCAGGGACCCTCATTGGTCGCTTTTGGCGCGCTATTCAAACCAAAGAGAATTAAGAATTATCAAAATAAAAATATATACTTATTACAAATTGCACATTATTATCAGAAATTACGCGAATTGTGATTGAAGGTGAGAGCAAGATAATAACTCGCACATTTTTTATAATTAATAGTTTTTTTTTAGATCCAAGGACTAACTTCTATTTCGCCAACGAATTTTTAAATAAATATATTTCTAAAATTTAATATAATATGTATGAATATTCACATAATTTCATGTAAAAATTTCCAGTGCACAAAACAATAACTCTAGCTAAATACCTGAAAATAACGTTCTCAGCTCAGAACATTTATTTTTAATTCAGAGAAGCCAAATAATGGCGCTCATAATGCGAAAAAAGAAACAAAAATTATCATTGCGGATAATAGAAATCCAGTCAGTGTCTATTCCTACTTAAAAATGCGGCTATGTGTACCAATACTTCGCTATAAACAAAATTGGTGCGTGCTTCAAACCCGCATAATTAACAATTATTAAAATTAAAATAGATTATAATTGTAAATTGTCCATTAATATCAGAAATAACGTAATTTGTGGTGTAAGGTTAGAAAAAAATACCAATGCGTATATTTGGTAAACAATAGCACATTTTGTTTCAATTCAAAAGATGAATTTACACTTCATGGACAAAGGTTTTTGAAGAACAAAAATGTTTATTTAACGAGCCATGTGTATAGCGAAGTATTGGTACAAATTGCCTCATTTTTAGTAGCAATAGGCACTGGCTGAATTTTTATTAACAACAATGATGAGTTTTGTTCCATTTTTTCTCATTATAAGCGTCATTATTTGGCTTCTCTGAATTAAAAATAACTGTTCTGAGCTGAAAACGTTATTTTCAGGTATTTAGCTAGTATTATTGTTTGTGCACTGGCAATTTGGATACCTGTTTTGTGTTTTAATATGCGAGTTTTGGTTTCCAGGCTAAAAACCAAAACTCTCATATTAAAACACAAAACAGATCTTCAAATATCGATCTTAATCAACTTATCGTCTTACCTTTTATCAATGAACTCACGAAATTCTACAAAAGAACTTTGATCGATTTCAGTATTCTAATTACCTTCAAATACGATAAAGATCCTTTTCAATGTTTCACAAAACTCAAAGATATAACCCCAATAGAGGAGAAAACTCATATTATTCACAGGATTCAATGTGAGTGCAGATGTGAATATGTTGGCCAAGCTGATCGACATTTTTAAGATAGCATTAGAGAACACAAGAACGACTGTAAAAAAGATTCTAGAGGTACTGCTCTGGTTTCACACTCACACACTTTCGACCACCAATTTGACTTTTCTAAAGCTAAAATGTTGTGCACCAAAAATAATGATAAAAAACGCACTTTCAAAGAAATGTTCCAAACTGTCAAACATCAAAACACTGTCAACAAACGTTCCGACGCAGATTTTCCCAGCGATATATACCGTAGTTTTATTCTTTTGACTAACAACGTTTAAAATATTTATATTATTTACGTTATAAAAACGAAATTTCCCGCTATATCTTCAATTTTCCAACTGCGACATAGGTGGCTCTAGCGAACATAGAATCCATAATGTCTCCACATAACAACGAATCTAACCTCACTTCTGGACATGCAGTCATGGTGATGAGGAGTGCTGCCCACAGTTTTATTTATTTTTCACACTAAAATGCTTTGCATGTCCAGGAGGAAGTGTCGCACTCCTTTCATCTTATTTAATTACCAACACAACAATAAACTTTTTAAAAAGTCTTTCTGAACCTCACCTTCATAAATAACAGTTATGTAACCAAACTCCAATAATGCTTATCTTAATTTAGTATTATAACGACAAATGTAAGTAAAATAACAAGTCACATACAACACCTTTCCCTATCATTCTTAACGAATGTATCTTATCTTCGAAAATTGTTTTCCACTAGGTAACTAGTTTACTTCCATATGCATCCCTGATAAAGCATGGTGTCACCAAGCGAAAGGTTGTTTTTTAATAAAAAATTTTGATTTCGCTAAGATGATTCCTTCTTTTCAGGCGAAAACACCCGTAAGGGAAATGATACGAACCAACAGTCTTAATTCGAATCATAGAATTAGTCTTCGAATATAAGGACAATAGCTTCTATTTCGTAGCTTCAAAACTGAGGGTTAAGGCTAAACTGGTATTGTGCTCAAATACCTCCCGGTAGATGATAATAACTCAGGTTTGCTTTGCAGCCTGCTATTGTAGGAGCAATAGGTCTATCTGTAGTACGATCACTAATTAAAATATGGACTTATAGTATTTCAATACTATATGTATCAAATACAAGTTGACTTCTATTAATATTAGCATTATAACTATATTTATTTCATAGTTTTTGGCTCAAGTATGCATTATCTACCACATTGTTTCTAGGTTGCAAAACGTAAATTGCGCATGAGAAGAACAATTAAAAAGTCGTGATAAAATCATTTTTCAAATTTGACTTCATTCTTTAGTGATTGAAAACTAAATTTCGTCTTGATAATTCGTTTTTTCCTTGGCGGATTTTTTAAAATTAAAAATTTTATTGCATCGTCGAAAATTTATGTTTGTACATTCTCATCATTTATGACGAAACGTATTAGATTTATGTACATTTGGACCAAATTCAACCATTTGTATTAAAATTAACTTCTTTTTGTCGAAAGTTCATTTATTTATATCTCTCGCGCTTCGCGCTCAATTTTGTATTTACCTCATGCTACAGTCTGTCAAGTTAAAGCGTGGGTGGCTTTACTCGCAGTC
>NC_046664.1:21125703-21132118 GCF_010883055.1 Belonocnema kinseyi
ACAGTGGATTTCCACAGGCGAACCAGCTCCAAAGAAGGCAAAGACCGTAAAGTCAGCTGGTAGGGTTATGGCTACAGTTTTTTGGGATGCACGTGGAATTATGCTTGTTGACTACTTGGAAAAGGGTAAAACAATTACTGGTGAATATTATGCATCATTATTAGAGCACCTGAAAGAAGAAATTAAAAAAAAACGACCACATTTGGCGAGAAAAAAATTCTCTTTCATCACGACAACGCCCGAGTTCACACATGCTTCGTTTCAATGGCTAAAATTGAAGAACTAAAATTCGAATTGATCGAACACCCACCGTATTCACCAGATTTAGCCCCCAGTGACTTTTTCTTATTTCCAAACTTGAAAAAATTGCTCGGTGGACAGAGATTTCCAGACAACGAAGACGTCATCTCCTCTGTAAGTGCTTATTTTAAGGAACTTCCGAAAACGCACTTTTCTGAAGGATTAAAAAAACTTGAAAAGCGATTGACTAAGTGTATAGAGCTCCAAGGAGATTATGTTGAGAAATAAAAAAAAATTTACCCAAAAAAAATTGTTTTTATACTTCATTCTAGGGACTTATTGAACTACCCTCGTACCTTGTTCTGCAGAGCCTAACTTCACAGGACGGACTGTTGGAAACGGTCTTTTTTCCGGTAGTAGGGAAGGAAACTTTGCAATTATTATTAAGGGTAATTTTGCAGATAAGCGAATTTTGATAACGCCACATTGAAGAGGAAATTATAAACTATAGGAAAACACTAAAACCGAGTTTATGATTCGAAAAATGTCGATGTTGTACTGAAATTTTGGAAAATAAGTAAAAATATATAAGGGTAATTCTGTCTGGCCCATTTGAGTTTTTATTTTATCTATATAGTGCCACTTTTTTCATTTTTAATTTGGAATGTAATTAAAACCGAGATTTGGTACTAAAACTTGTATCCAATTATTAAAATTTCATAGAAGAAATACTCACATTGCTCATACAGATGTGTCCTTATATATTTTCATTCGTTTCCCAAAATTTCGACACAATATTAAAACTGTTTAAATTATATGAGTGTAATATTTGAAGTTACAGAAACATCTTTCGTTTCTATGGAAAATGAATTTTATGTCTTTTTTGTTTAATATTTATTTATTTCGTTTAAAATTCTACTGTTTTGTTAAAAATTCGTTTTTCTTTGGTTTCAAAATTTAACAATTTGTTTGAAATTGTTTAGGTGTTTGCATTAAAACTGTAACTGCCTGATCAAAAGTTATTCTTTTGTGGTGGAAAATTAAAAAATTTTTTCCTTTAGCTGATTTAAAAGAAATAAAAACTTATTTGTTTTGTCGAAAATTCATCTTCTTACATTCTTATAATTTATGATGAAACCTATTAGATGTAGGTAAATTAAGACGTATTCAGTTTTCGTCAATTCTAAAAATTCATGAATTCTCTTAAAAATTCAACTTTTTTATGAAAAATGAATTATCTTTGTTAAAAGTAAATCAGTTTGGTAAAAATTGATGTATTTTGAGAAAAATATTTCTTTCTCGTTTGAAAATCCTTTTTTTTGTGAATTCCACTAATTTGTTGAAAAATCGAATTTTTCAGTAAAATTCAATTTTTCTCGATTTTAAATTAAAATCTATTTTCTGTGGAACATTGACTATTACATACTACTGTTTTTAAAATTATTTTTTTCGATAGGTATTCATAATTTCAAAGTCCGATGTGCCGTCACAACGCAAGTTTACTTTTCCCACTGCACAGTAGGCTGGCTCGAGAATTGAATTTGTCTTCGAATCTAATTTTCATCACTTGATTTTCCGCTGAAACTCTGAAACTCAAACTATAAAATAAAAAATTTACTTTCACAATACTTCCAATATTAGTGAAAAAACTTCTATTTAAAAATCTTCCAAACTTCGACGACCACGTCAGTAACTAGATTAAACTATTGTTATTTTGATGATAAATAAGTAGGCGCATCAGTCCCCAAATAAAAGGGCGGTGGAAGGAAGAGAGTGGGGAAATAACATTTCTTTATTAGTTACGAAACTAATGCGAAATTAAAAGGAAGTTTTGTTTTGAAGTTTTACTGCTAAACCATTTTTAAACCCGATATTCAATTGATCTATTTTAATTGAAGACAGATTTTTATTTGCCATACCAAATCTTAGTAGCGATGTCTAAACAGCAATTTTCCATCTCAATAAATTAATATCTTGAATGTTAATAAATAATTTTAAAACCGAAACACCTATTACTGGCTCTTTCTTACTGAAAAGTTGGTTTTTACAATAAATATTGTAGTTTTTTTATCTGTAAAATTTTACAGTTTATCTTTTATGATAGAAAGTATTTTACACTTATATTGAATCATTTCTCATCAAATAAATCAACAATAAACTATTGTTGCTATTAATAACCTATTTATTACAAGTAATAGACACTTCGTATGGTATTTCTGAGATATAAAATTGCGATAAATGATATATTCATTGATAAGTGAACAAGTACATTAAATATCAAATAAATTGGCTTATAATTTCCTGTCCAAAATCGAAGAAATAAAAATGGGAAACATTTTACATGTTAAACTCCATAAGATTTAAAAATGGCCAGAGCGAGTTCTAAAAATATTTTTTTTTCGAAAACAAAAAAAGAGGCCTACATTTATTTGCCTACTAGGACGGTTTGACCAACAAGCCCGTTAACATTTCTCAAATGTGATTTATTGGGCCACCCTAATATATATATATATACCAAGAGAAGATTTTCATTTTAAATTAAAGGCAGTTAAATTCTAAAAAGAAGGATTATTTTTAAAATCTTTGCATCTTCAACTAAAACACATTCATTTTTTAATAAACAGTTGCATTTTTAAACAGAAAGGTAATATTTATATCCTAAAAGAAATTTTCCATGAAATGTTAAATTTTCTAAAAAAAAAGATTTTTTAACTGAAATTATGAATACCTATCGAAAAAAATAATTTTAAAAACAGTAGTCCCACTTTTAACCAAGAAGCTCAATTTTTGTAAAGAAATGTAATAGTCGATGTTCCACAGAAAATAGATTTTATTTAAAAATCGCGAACAACTGAATTTTACTGAAAAAATTCGATCTTTCAACAAATTACTGGAATTCACAACAAAAAAACAGGATTTTCAATCGAGAAAGAACAATTTTTCTCAAAATACATCAATTTTTACCAAATTGATTCACTTTTAGCAAAGATAATTCATTTTTCATAAAAAAGTCGAATTTTTAAGAGAATTCATGAATTTTTAGAGTTGACGAAAACTGAATACGTCTTAATTTACCTAAATCTAATAGGTTTCATCATAAATTAGAAGAATGTAGAAAGGTGAATTTTCGACAAAACAATTAAGTTTTTATTTCTTTTAAATCAGCTAAAGAAAAAAAGTTTAATTTTCCACCACAAAAGAATAACTTTTGATCAGGCAGCTACAGTTTTAATGCAAACACCTAAGCAATTTCAAACAAATTGTTAAATTTTGAAACCAAAGAAAAAAGAATTTTTAACAAAACAGTTGAATTTTAAACGAAATAAATAAATATTAAACAAAAAAGACATAAAATTTATTTTCCATAGAAACGAAAGACGTTATCGTAACTTCAAAGATTACCCTCGTATAATTTAATCAATTTTAATATTGTGTCGAAATATATCAGGATACATCTGTATGAGCAATATGAGTTTCTTTTCTATGAAATTTTAATAATTGGCACCACTATTGGCACTAAGTACCCCTAAGAATCTACAGTCTCTCTGAAAGGTCAAACCAAATGTTCCTTACGAGAACCCTTTGAATTCCAATTTTTTATAGTTTCATCTACCTTCGCAAAATCTTTTCAATTTTAAATTGAAAAATTATTTTCTCCAGGGTTTTTAAGTAGTCTCTTATGCACCATTTGCTAAGTAATAGCTTCGAATTTTCTGACCATATTGCTTGCGTATATTTACATTAGTTTATTTGCTGACAACTAATTTTTGGAACAAAATAACTTAAAAAGTGTACTTTAGTCAAAAAGTATAAAATAAAAATATATTTCTAATGCTAATTTAAACACAAGTCAACTTTTATTTCATACAGGTAGCATTTTAATACTATGAGTCCATATTGTAATTAGTTGATACTACCAGGCTAGTACTACTCTATTAACTATACATTAGTAGCCTGCAATACAGACTTTAGTGATTCTCATCTACCAGGAGGTATTTGAGCAAAATACCAGTCAAGACTTAATGCTAAGTTTAAAAACTACGAAAGCTAAGCTTGTATCCTTATATTCTAAGACTAATTCTATGATTCGAAGGAAGACTCTGGGTTCGTACCATTTTCCTTACAGGTGTTTTCACCTTGAAAGAAGGAATTATCTTGGCGATGTCAAAGTTGTGGCAAGTATCCGGAATCTTTAAATAGGTTGAGAAACTTGGTGTTTAGGTTTCGGTTTGAGGCTTGCCTTAAAGGCTGATGTAGTTAGCCCACCCTTATACAAGCGACGAAGATGATGTCTTGCTTGTAGCCTTAGCTGATTATCAGACTGGCAAATTGATAGCCACTTACGAGATACCTGAGCAGCATTCAAAAGTGACTTGCTGTCCAGGTGTCGTAGTATCAACTGGCTAATTTCTAAGGGAACATCACTGATAATGTCAGTATTGTTCTTGTTTACGCCGAAGAAGCTCATCAGTTTTCTGAAGTATTCCATGCTTGCAATAGGAGCGAAGAGTAGGAAGTGAGTTGCTAGTGTCGACCCAGAAGGCTTTTATACACCCTGAGCAGCGGGGAGCCTCACTCTGATTGGTCGGTTTTCGGAACGTGACCAATACCCCGCTGGGCTAGATATACAAAAGCCTAATGGGTCCTCAATTATCCTTCATTTCCAACTGTTCGCTCCTATCAAGAAAATTTTTAATAGTTCATTGTTATTTGGTTGGAAGCTAGGAGTATTTATCTAGAAAAGTGTAAACGCCTAATTTTCGAAAAATTAAATTTGATACTTATATACGTTTTTTAAGAAAAGTATTTGAAATAAACAAAAATGTTGGTTGAATTTTCAAGTTTAGTGCTATTTCTTAGGACAATCAGCTAGCATTTTCATTTCACGTTTTTTTTATTGCTCAAATGATTTAGAACGAAAGCGCCGTTACAGTTTTTTTGGCTCGTTGGACACAATTAAATTTGCTAGCAGCTCACCGTGACTTTTTAAAACGTATTGCCCGCCAGAAAAAATATATTTTTGTAAATTCAAAGGACCCCGCAGCTCTGCGAAAAAAATGTTCCCCATGAAAGTTATTGGGCTCAAACGGGGAAATGCAAAAAAAGAGGAAATCAATATAGAACTCATAAAGGCAAGAAATGAGAATGACTTAGTGAACAGCCAGCCAATGAAGGCAAGACATGAGCACTCATGACTCGCCTCCATTGGCTGGCTATTGGGTATGTCATTCTCATTTCTTGCCTTTATGGGTTCTATATTGACTTCCTCTTTATATCTTGTCTTTATTAGCTGAATATTAGCAATAAATGATAAGTTCACATTTAATGACCTGTGTCTCAAGGCAATGACCTTCTTTGTTTCTTGAAAGGGTTGGATGTTTAACCCCTTTAAAAACTGTCCATTTTTGGAGTTTGTGCCCCATAACAATTTTGATCGAGACATTGAGAACTACAATTTTACAAAATTTAATCAATATCGAATGTAAATTTGAAAAAAAATAGTTAAATGAAGCAAAAGAGGTTACTCTTTAAAAATAAATGCAACTTTTAATCAAGCAGTTTGAATTTCAACCAAAAAATATGAATTTTTAACTATATAGTTTAAACAAAAAAAAGTTTACTTAGAAGCAAATTGTTCAATTATAAAAAATGTGTTTTTACAGTGGTTGAACTTTGAACGAAGGACTTATTTTCTAGCAGAAAATATAAATGCTTAATAAAACATGCAAATTTGAGCTAAAAGAATTTTCTTTCAAAGATAGGAATTGTTAAATGCATCCAAAAAAAAAAACAACATATTTTCTACAAAATAGTCAAATTCTCAACTGTAACGGCCTACTTTTTAAACATGCAGTCACATTTCTTACAAAAAAAAAATTAATTTTCAAACAATAGGAATAATTGCCTACAACAAATGACGAGTTTTCAATAACGTAGATAAATTATCCACATATTAGTTGGATTTTCCACTGAAAAAAATGAATTTGTAAAGTAGGGTAAATCGTATCCAAAAAAGATAAATTTTCAACCAAAAAGTGAAATAGTGGGATTTACAGTTGAAAAATTAATTTATACAAAAAAAATATTTTTTCAATAATATAGATACATTTTTAAGTGAAGAGAAGAATCTTTAAAAACTGAATTTTTTACGAAAGAGTTCGAATTTGTACCAAAT
>NC_046664.1:21132218-21133626 GCF_010883055.1 Belonocnema kinseyi
CCAATCTGGAACTAGGGACCTGGAGAGAAAAACTAAATGTATGTAGATACGAAAGTATCATAACATGTAATATTATTGATCAATAAAGAACTTTTAAAATGCAAAAAAAAAAATTCGCTCCTATCAACAAAATTTTTAATAGTTCATTGTTATTTGGTTGGAAGCTAGGAGTATTTATCTGGAAAAGTGTAAACGCCTAATTTTCGAAAAATTAATTTTGATACTTATATGCGTTTTTTAAGAAAAGTATTTGAAATAAACAAAAATGTGGATTGAATTTTCAAGTTTAGTGCTATTTCTTAGGACAATCAGCTAGGATTTTCATTTCACGTTTTTTTTATTGCTCAAATGGTTTAGAACGAAAGCGCCGTTACAGTTTTTTTGGCTCGTTGGACACAATTAAATTTGCTAGCAGCTCACCGTGACTTTTTAAAACTCGCTTCCATTGGCTGGCTATTGGATAAGTCATTCTCATTTCTTGCCTTTATGGGTTCTATATTGACTTCCTCTTTATATCTTGTCTTTATTAGCTGAATATTAGCAATAAATGATAAGTTCACATTTAATGACCTGTGTCTTAAGGCAATGACCTTCTTTGTTTCTTAAAAGGGTTGGATGTTTAACCCCTTTGAAAACTGTCCATTTTTGGACTTTGTGCCCCATAAAAATTTTGATTGAGACATTGAGAACTACAATTTTACAAAGTTTAATCAAAATCGAATGTAAATTTGAAAAAAAATAGTTAAATGAAGCAAAAGAGGTTACTCTTTAAAAATAAATGCAACTTTTAATCAAGCAGTTTGAATTTCAACCAAAAAATATGAATTTTCAACTATATAGTTTAAACAAAAAAAAGTTTACTTACAAGCAAATTGTTCAATTATAAAAAATGTGTTTTTACAGTGGTTGAACTTTGAACGAAGGACTTATTTTCCAACAGAAAATATAAATGCTTAATAAAACATGAAAATTTGAGCTAAAAGAATTTTACTTCAAAGATAGAAATCGCTAAATTCATCCAAAAAAGACGTATTTTCAACAAAATAGTCAAATTCTCAACTGAAACGGCTTACTTTTCAAAGACACAGTGACATTTCTAACCAAAAAGAATAAATTTTTAAACAATAGGAATAATTGCCTACAACAAATGGCGAGTTTTCAATAACATAGATAAATTATCCACACATTAGTTGGATTTTCCAATGAAAAAAATGAATTTGTAAAGTAGGGTAATTCGTAACCAAAAAAGATAAATTTTCAACCAAAAAGTGAAATAGTGGGATTTACAATTCAAAAATTAATTTAGACAAAAAAAATATTTTTTCAATAATATAGATACATTTTTAAGTGAAGAGAAGAATCTTTAAAAACTGAATTTTTTACGAAAGAGTTCGAATTTGTACCAAAT
>NC_046664.1:21133726-21136498 GCF_010883055.1 Belonocnema kinseyi
CAAAAAAAATATTTTTTCAATAATATAGATACATTTTTAAGTGAAGAGAAGAATCTTTAAAAACTGAATTTTTTACGAAAGAGTTCGAATTTGTACCAAATAGTCTAAATTTCAACACAAGTTAAAGTTTTAACCCAAAATATGTATTTTGATCCAGGAAGATTAAAAAAACATACAAATTCTTTTAAAAAGACATAAATTTTGAATTAAGTATTTAATTTTGAATCAAAAAGATTAATTTTCTTCAAAAACATTCATTTAGATTTTTTCAATTTCAACAAAATCGTTGAACTTCAAAGGCAAAAAGTGCGAAGTTACAAACAAATATTTTTGTAGTTTCTCCCCGAAAATAGGAATTGAAACCAATAAAATTAATTAGTTCCACTATCAATCAAGCAGATCGATTTTTAACAAAAAAATTAATAATCAATATTCCATAGAAGAAAACTATTTTAATTTTAAATAAAGCACAGTTAAATTTAACTAAATAAGTCGAATTTTCAACAATCTAATTAAATTCACAACCAAAAAAGATTAATTTTCAATAGAAATAGTTACATTTTTAAGTAACAAAATAGATTCGTTTATAACCAAGAGGATTAATTTTCAATAAACAAATAGAACTTTTAGTAGAGTTCATTAAAGTTAGATAGGTCCAAATGTACATAAATCTAATACGTTTCGTCATAAATGATGAGAATGTACAAACATAAATTTTCGGCGATGCAGTAAAATTTTTAATTTTAAAAAATCAGCCAAGGAAAAAATGAATTATCAAGACGAAATTTAGTTTTCAATCGCTAAAGAATGAAATCAAATTTGAAAAATCATTTTATCACGACTTTTTAATTGTTCTTCTCATGCGCAATTTACGTTCTGCAACCTAGAAACAATGTGGTAGATAATGCATACTTGAGCCAAAAACTATGAAATAAATATAGTTATAATGCTAATATTAATATAAGTCAACTTGTATTTGATACATATAGTATTGAAATACTATAAGTCCATACTTTAATTAGTGATCGTACTACAGATAGACCTATTGCTCCTACAATAGCATGCTGCAAAGCAAACCTGAGTCATTATCATCTACCGGGAGGTACTTGAGCAAAATACCAGTTAGCCTTAACCCTCAGTTTTTAAGCTACGAAATAGAAGCTATTGTCCTTATATTCGAAGACTAATTCTATGATTCGAATTAAGACTGTTGGTTCGTATCATTTACCGTATGGGTGTTCTCACCTGAAAAGAAGCAATCGTCTTAGCGATATCAAAATTTTTTATTAAAAAAACAACATTTCGCTTGGTGACACCATGCTTTATCAGGGATACATATGGAAGTAAACTAGTTACCTAGAGGAAAACAATTTTCGAAGATAAGATACATTCGTTAAGAATGATAGGGAAAGATGTTGTATGTGATTATGTGTGTTATTTTACTTACATTTGTCGTTATAATACTAAATTAAGATAAGCATTATTGGAGTTTGGTTACATAACTGTTATTTATGAAGGTGAGGTTCAGAAAGACTTTTTAAAAAGTTTATTGTTGTGTTGGTAATTAAATAAGATGAAAGGAGTACGAGACTTCCTCCTGGACATGCAAAGCATTTTAGTGTGAAAAATAAATAAAACTGTGGGCAGCACTCCTCATGACCATGACTGCATGTCCAGGAGTGAGGTTACATTCGTTGTTATGTGGAGACATTATGTATTCTATGTTCGCTAGAGCCACCTATGTCGCAGTTGGAAAATTGAAGATATAGCGGGTAAGTTTGTTTTTATAACGTAAATAATATAAATATTTTAAACGTTGTTAGTCAAAAGAATAAAACTACGGTATATATCGCTGGGAAAATCTGCGTCGGAACGTTTGTTGACAGAGTTTTGATGTTTGACAGTTCGTAACATTTCTTTGCAAGTGCGTCTTTTATAATTATTTCTGGTGCACAACATTTTAGCTTTAGAAAAGTCAAATTGGTGGTCTAAAGTGTGTAAGTGTGAAACCAGAGCAGTACCTCTAGAATCTGTTTTACAGTCGTTCTTGTGTTCTCTAATTCTATCTTAAAAATGTCGATCAGTTTGGCCAACATATTCACATCTGCACTCACATGGAACTCTGTGAATAATATGAGTTTTCGTCTCTATTGGGGTTATATCTTTGTGTTTTGTGATTAAAACACAAAACAGATCTCCAAATTGCCAATGCATAAACAATAATACTAGCTAAATACTTGAAAATAACGTTTTCAGCTCAGAACAGTTATTTTTAATTCAGAGAAGCCAAATAATGACGCTTATAATGAGAAAAAAGGAACAAAAATCATCATTGTTGCTAATAAAAATTCAGCCAGTGCCTATTGCTACTAAAAATGAGGCTATTTGTACCAATACTTCGCTATACACATGGCTCGTTAAATAAACATTTTTGTTCTTCAAAAACCTTTATCCATGAAGTGTAAATTCATCCTTTGAATTGAAACAAAATGTGCTATTGTTTACCAAATATACGGATTGGTATTTTTTTCTAACCTTACACCACAAATTACGTTATTTCTGATATTAATGATATCGAATATACTTCGAAACTATTTGAATACAATTTTTCGATTACATCGGAATTGAAAAAGATAGGTCATTTTTGATATGATGCAATTTTTATTTATTAATTGTCCATTAATATCAGAAATAACGCAAAACGTGGTGTAAGGTTAGAAAAAAATACCCATGCGTATATTTGGTAAACAATAGCACATTTTGTTTTAATTC
>NC_046664.1:21136598-21137633 GCF_010883055.1 Belonocnema kinseyi
GACAGAGTTTTGATGTTTGACAGTTCGTAACATTTCTTTGCAAGTGCGTCTTTTATAATTATTTCTGGTGCACAACATTTTAGCTTTAGAAAAGTCAAATTGTTGGTCTTAAGTGTGTGAGTGTGAAACCAGAGCAGTAACTCTAGAATCTTTTTTACAGTCGTTCTTGTGTTCTCTAATTCTATCTTAAAAATGTCGATCAGTTTGGCCAACATATTCACATCTGCACTCACATGGAATTCTGTGAATAATATGAGTTTTCTCCTCTATTGGGGTTATATCTTTGAGTTTTGTGAAACATTGAAAAGGATCTTTATCGTATTTGAAGGTAATTAGAATACTGAAATCGATCAAAGTTCTTTTGTAGAATTTCGTGAGTTCATTGATAAAAGGTAAGACGATAAGTTGATTAAGATCGATATTGGAAGATCTGTTTTGTGTTTTAATATGAGAGTTTTGGTTTTTAGCCTGGAAACTAAAACTCGCATATTAAAACACAAAACAGATCTCCAAATTGCCAGTGCATAAACAATA
The DNA here is from genome assembly GCF_010883055.1 of Belonocnema kinseyi. Classification (NCBI taxonomy): domain Eukaryota; kingdom Metazoa; phylum Arthropoda; class Insecta; order Hymenoptera; family Cynipidae; genus Belonocnema; species Belonocnema kinseyi. The sequence goes on from NC_046664.1 coordinate 21,137,133, forward strand.
ATACTAGCTAAATACCTGAAAATAACTTTCTCAGCTCAGAACGGTTATTTTTAATTCAGAGAAGCCAAATAATGACGCTTATAATGAGAAAAAAAGGAACAAAAATCATCATTGTTGCTAAGAAAAATTCAGCCAGTGCCTATTGCTACTAAAAATGAGGCTATTTGTACCAATACTTCGCTATACACATGGCTCGTTAAATAAACATTTTTTTTCTTCAAAAACCTTTGTCCATGAAGTGTAAATTCATCTTTTGAATTGAAACAAAATGTGCTATTGTTTACCAAATATACGGATTGGTATTTTTTTCTAACCTTACCCCACAAATTACGTTATTTCTGATATTAATGGACAATTTACAATTATAATCTATTTTAATTTTAATAATTGTTAACTATACGGGTTTGAAGCACGCACCAATTTTCAAAAAATAAAAAAATTTTCTGATAGATCAAGAAATTTTAATCAAATTATTTAGTACATATCGAATATACTTCGAAA
>NC_046664.1:21137733-21146412 GCF_010883055.1 Belonocnema kinseyi
AAGTTTTTCAAACGAAGTAGTTGATGTTTCAACCAAAAAAATAATAATATCTCAAAGAAAGATATAATGTTTAGCATTTCAAATAAGAACAATTTTTATTTATAGAACGTAACAATTTACGACAAATTATACAAAAATTCGAGTAGAAAAGATCAATTTTTAATTTAAAATATCAATTTTAATCGAAAAATGGAATTGTTACATTTTCAGCGAGGAAAATTAATTCTTTGTAAGAAATCACTAAAATACTTTAAGTTTTAACCGAAGAAATGAATTTTTAACCAAACAGTTGAATTTTTAACTAATAGGATGAAATTTTCATCAAAACTGGAATAGTTTAAATTTTAGTTAAAAAATTTAATTTTCACAAAAAATTAAGCAAAATAGTTGAATTATAAACCAATGCCAATATAAGAAAAATAATTTCTACTGAAGGAGTTTAGCCGTCAATCAAGTAGTTTAATTTATACTGAAAAAGAATACTTCTCAACAAAGTTGTTAAATTTTAAACAAAAAAATCACATTTTCATCCAAATAATAAAATTTTCAAACAAACAAGATGAATCACGTACCTAAGTATAATGGTAGACTTTGCAACTAAACAAGAATTAGCTTTCAACCAAGAATAGTTAGATTTTTTTATTGCCTTCAATTATTTTAGTTCAAATTTAAGCGAAAAAACAAAACAAAAATTGTGAAAAATAGAAAGCTAAAAATTCTGGAAAAAGGCGTCATTTTTCCCAAAATTGCTAAAAAATTAATCTCAGAAAATGCACTCAACCCTCGAAAATGAGTTATCTGGTTCATGAATAACCCGTCATCTGTTGAGTTGAATTTTCGTCTAAGTTAAACTTCAAATGATATCAATGTTATATCAATGTTAAAAAAAAATTTAAAAAACCGAAACTTTATTATTTCTTAACTTGCATCAATCATCAGCACATAATTAAAAATTTAACACAGAGTAAAAAATTTCACAAGAAAGAGCAACTATCTAGTATTGATATAGGAGAAGATAATTATATACAATAACAATTCCTTTAATTAATTATCACCTCACTCTAAATGGAAAGCTGACGAAAACTATAAAATTGCAGAATGAACCGCAACTTTCTTGCATTCTTTAAATCAAATATTATTAAAAATAATAATAAATGATTTAAACACTAATTTTTGTTAAAATGAAATAATAAATACATCTCTGTAAGTGAAAAATAGACAAAAAATGGAAAATTCTAGAAAAGCTGACACTTTCTACCTTTTTTGTACAAGATTATTACTATAGATAATAATAAATTGTTTCCACCAATATTTTCGGTAACTTTAATTCTTTAGTGCCTCAATCTAATTAAAAATTGAAAATAAAATGAAGAATTAAGAAAAAACTGGACTAACCGGCTCTTTTCTAAGGGAAAGTAACTACAAACAATAATAAATAACTTAAACAATGTATATAAACAATTTAGGTTCTTAGTAGAAAGTAGTGTTGATTGTAATGGTAATAGTTTGTATTTAAAAAATAGGAAAAAATCCTAAATAAAATCAAAAACTCGCAAGACCCAATTTATCACTTTCGGTGTTTTTTTAGGAGCCTATAAAAATCACTTATGGGAAATATATTTGACGAGTATTTAATTATTATTACTCTTTGGCTTACTGTACAGAGTTGAGAGGTTGAGGCAATAATCAATTAAATTTAACAGAAATAATTGTTTAAGCGATTTATTATGGTTTATAAATATCTTCTCATATAGCAATACTAGATAGTTGACAATCGTTTGAACAGTATACTTCTCTTTATAACTATTTTCTCTTAGATAGTTGTTGGAAAGTTACGATCTTTTTGAAAATGTTTAACACTAGAAGACTTTTAATTAGATTCCTTAAAGATGTATCACTTTGAGAAAGAAAGACGACACCCCTATTTTCCAAAAAATGTTGTTTCCCTTTTTTAAAGAAATTTTCACTTTTTTTTATTTTTGTCTTAAATGTGAGCTCAGTTAATGGAACGAAATAAGAAAATTCAACTATTCTTGTTTGAAAGTACATTTTTTGTGGAGAATTTTATTTTCTTGACTTATTCTTGATTTATTTTCTTAAAATAGTTTTTTTAATACAGTAGACTCTACAACCGGCACAGGGACCCTCATTGGTCGCTTTTGGCGCGCTATTCAAACCAAAGAGAATTAAGAATTATCAAAATAAAAATATATACATATTACAAATTGCACATTATTATCAGAAGTTACGCGAATTGTGATTGAAGGTGAGAGCAACATAATAACTCGCACATTTTTTATAATTAATAGTTTTTTTTTAGATCCAAGGACTAACTTCTATTTCGCCAACGAATTTTTAAATAAATATATTTCTAAAATTTATTATAATATGTATGAATATTCACATAATTTCATGTAAAAATTTCCAGTGCACAAAACAATAATACTAGCTAAATACCTGAAAATAACGTTCTCAGCTCAGAACATTTATTTTTAATTCAGAGAAGCCAAATAATGGAGCTCATAATGAGAAAAAAGAAACAAAAATCATCATTGCGGATAATAGAAATCCAGTCAGTGTCTATTCCTACTAAAAAATTCCCATTAAAAAAAATATGTGTACCAATACTTCGCTATACACATGGCTCGTTATATAAATATTTTTGTTCTTTAAAAACCGTTATTAATGAAGTGTAAATTTATCTTTTGAATCAAAACAAAATGTGCTATTGCTTACCAAATATACGCATGGATATTTTTTTCTAACCTTTCACCACGTTTTGCGTTATTTCTGATATTAATGGACAATTTATAAATAAAAATTGCATCATATCAAAAATGACCCATCTTTATCAATTCCGATGTAATCGAAAATTTGCATTCAAATAGTTTCGAAGTATATTCGATATGTACTAAATAATTTGATTAAAATTTCTTGATCTATCAGAAAATTTTTTTATTTTTTGAAAATTGGTGCGTGCTTCAAACCCGCATAATTAACAATTATTGAAATTAAAATAGATTATAATTGTAAATTGTCCATTAATATCAGAAATAACGTAATTTGTGGTGTAAGGTTAGAACAAAATACCAATGCGTATATTTGGTAAACAATAGCACATTTTGTTTCAATTCAAAAGATGAATTTAGCGATATATACCGTAGTTTTATTCTTTTGACTAACAACGTTTAAAATATTTATATTATTTACGTTATAAAAACGAAATTTCCCGCTATATCTTCAATTTTCCAACTGCGACATAGGTGGCTCTAGCGAACATAGAATACATAATGTCTCCACATAACAACGAATGTAACCTCACTCCTGGACATGCAGTCATGGAGATGAGGAGTGCTGCCCACAGTTTTATTTATTTTTCACACTAAAATGCTTTGCATGTCCAGGAGGAAGTGTCGTACTCCTTTCATCTTATTTAATTACCAACACAATAATAAACTTTTTAAAAAGTCTTTCTGAACCTCACCTTCATAAATAACAGCTATGTAACCAAACTCCAATAATGCTTATCTTAATTTAGTATTATAACGACAAATGTAAGTAAAATAACACACATAATCACATACAACACCTTTCCCAATCATTCTTAACGAATGTATCTTATCTTTGAAAATTGTTTTCCACTAGGTAACTAGTTTACTTCCATATGTATCCCTGATAAAGCATGGTGTCATCAAACGAAAGGTTGTTTTTTAATAAAAAATTTTGATATCGCTAAGATGATTCCTTCTTTTCAGGCGAAAACACCCGTATGGGAAATGATAGGAACCAACAGTCTTAATTCGAATCATAGAATTAGTATTCGAATATAAGGACAATAGCTTCTATTTCGTAGCTTCAAAACTGAGGGTTAGGGCTAAACTGATATTTTGCCCAAGTACCTCCCGGTAGATGATAATAACTCACGTTTGCTTTGCAGCCTGCTATTGTAGGAGCAATAGGTCTATCTGTAGTACGATCACTAATTAAAATATGGACTTATAGTATTTCAATACTATATGTATCAAATACAAGTCGACTTATATTAATATTAGCATTATAACTATATTTGTTTTATAGTTTTTGGCTCAAGTATGCATTATCTACCACATTCTTTCTAGTTTTCAGAACGTAAATTGCGCATGAGAAGAACAATTAAAAAGTCGTGATAAAATCATTTTTCAAAGTGGACTTAATTCTTTAGTGATTGAAAACTAAATTTCGTCTTGATAATTCGTTTTTTCCTTGGCTGATTTCTTAAAAATAAAAATTTAATTGTATTGTCAAAAAATTATCTTTGTACATTCTCATCATTTATGACGAAACGTATTAGATTTATGCACATTTGGACCTATCTAACTTTAATGAACTGGACTAAAAGTTCTATTTGTTTATTGAAAATTAATTATCTTGGTTATAAACGAATCTATTTTGTTTCTTAAAAATGCAACTTTTTCTATTGAAAATTAATATTTTTTGGTTGTGAATTTAATTACATTGTTGAAAATTCGACTTATTCAGTTAAATTTAACTGTGCTTGATTTAAAATTAAAATAGTTTTTTTCTGTGGAATATTGATTATTAATTTTTTGTTAAAAATTGATCTCCTTGATTGATAGTGGAACTAATTAATTTTATTGGTTTCAATACCTATTTTCTGGGAGAAACTACAAAAATATTTGTTAGAAACTCCGCACTTTTTGTCTTTGAAGTTCAACGATTTTGTTGAAATTGAAAAAATCTAAATGAATGAAGAAAATTAATCTTTTTGATTTAAAATTAAATATTTAGTTCAAAATTCATGTGTTTTAGTAAAGGATTTGTATGTTTTTTTTAATCTTCTTGGATCAAAATACATATTTTGCGTTAAAAATTTAACATTTGTTGGAATTTAAACTATTTGGTAGAAATTCGAACTCTTTCGTAAAAAATTCAGTTTTTAACGATTCTCCTCTTCAGTGAAAAATGTATCTATATTATTGAAAAAATATTTCTTTTTGTATACATTAATTTTTGAACTATAAATCCAACTATTTCACTTTTTGGTTGAAAATTTATATTTTTTGGTTACGAATTACCCTAAATTACAAATTCATTTTTTTCAGTGGAAAATCCAACTAATATGTGGATAATTTATCTACGTTATTGAAAACTCGTCATTTGTTGTAGGCAATTATTCCTACTGTTTGAAAATTAATTTTTTTTTTGTAAGAAATGTGACTGCGTGTTTAAAAAGTAGGCCGTTTCAGTTGAGAATTTGACTATTTTGTAGAAAATATGTTGTTTTTTTTGGATGAATTTAACAATTCCTATCTTTGAAAGAAAATTCTTTTAGCTCAAATTTGCATGTTTTATTAAGCATTTATATTTTCTACTAGAAAATAAGTCCTTCGTTCAAAGTTCAACCACTGTAAAAACACATTCTTTATAATTGAACAATTTGCTTGTAAGTAAACTTTTTTTTGTTTAAACTACATAGTTAAAAATTCATATTTTTTCGTTGAAATTCAAACTGCTTGAATAAAAGTTGCATTTATTTTTAAAGAGTAACCTCTTTTGCTTCACTTAAATATTTTTTTTTCAAATTAACATCCGATTTTGATTAAACTTTGTAAAATATTAGTTCTCAATGTCTCGATCAAAATTCCAACCAAATAACAATGAACTATTAAAAATTTTATTGATAGCAGCGAACAGTTGGAAGTGAAGGATAATTGAAGACCCATTAGGCTTTTGTATACCTAGCCCAGCGGGATGCTGGTCAAGTTCCGGAAACCGACCAATCAGTGTGAGGCTCCCCGCTGCTCAGGGTGTATAAAAGCTTTCTATGTCAACACTAACTACTCACTTCTTAATTTTCGCTGCTACTGCAAACATGGAGTACTTTAGAAAACTGATGAGCTTCTTCGGCGTTAACTAGAGAAATACTGACATTATCGGTGATGTTCCCTTAGAAATTAGCCAGTTGATACTACGAAATCTGGACAGCAGATCACTTTTAAATGCTGCTCAGGTATCTCGTAAGTGGCTATCAATTTTCCAGTCTGATAATCAGCTAAGGCGACGAGCAAGACATCATCTTCGTCGCTTGTACAAGGGTTGGCTAATTACATCAGCCCTTAAAACAAGCTTCAAACCGAAACCTAAAGACCAAGTTTGGCAACCTACTTTGAAGATTCCGGATACTTGCCACAACTTTGACATCGCCAAGATAATTCCTTCTTTCAAGGCGAAAACACCCGTAAGGAAAATGATAGGAACCAAGAGTCTTCCTTCGAATCATAGAATTAGTCTTAGAATATAAGGATACAAGCTTAACTTTCGTAGTTTTTAAACTTAGTATTAAGTGTTGACTGGTATTTTGCTCAAATACCTCCCGGTAGATGAGAATGACTAAAGTCTATTTTGCAGACTACTATTGTATAGTTAATAGAGTAGTACTAGCCTAGTAGTACCAACTAATTACAATATGGACTCATAGTATTAAAATGCTACCTGCAACAAAGAAAAGTTGACTTGTGTTTAAATTAGCATCAGAAATGTATTTTTATTTTGTAGCTTTCGAAACAAGTACACTTTTTAAGATTTTTTTTCCAAAAATTAGTTGGCAGCAAATAAACAACTCTAAATTTACGCAAGGTGGATTAAACTATGAAGAGAAAATGTAGATTCTTAGGGGTACATTCAGCTTGGATTGTTTAAACGGTAGAAATGTTTAATCTAACATTATTAAATTTGTTGCAACATACCAAAAAGTGCCAATAGTGGCCTGAGACCAAACCCCGTTTCTGTTAATGTGCTATACATGGTTTCCAAAAATTCTGGGAGCACCTGAATACCGTCAAAAATTGGGGCCCGCGTTTAAAAGACAAAGTTGACCTTGAAGGTCAAGGTCAAATTCAAGTTCATTATTGGATTTAAGATGTAATTATAAACTATAAAAAACCACTACAACCGGGTTTATGGTTTACCAAAATTTCGGGCTAATAGTAAAATTGTTTAAATTGTACGGGGGTAATATTTGTAGTTATAAAAACATCTTCCGTTTCATGAGAAATATGTTTCACATATTTTTGGTTTAAAATTTATTTATTTTTTTTTTAATTGAACTGTATCGTCAAAAATTCTTTTTTCTTTGGTTTCAAAATTCAACAATTTTTTTTAAACTGTAACTGTTTGATAAAAAATTATTCTTTTGAGTTAAAAAAATTAAATAAATAATTAAATTTTTTCTTGATAATTAATTTCTTTTTCTTTGGCTGATTCAAAAAATAAAAATGAAGTTGTTTCATCGACAATTTATGATGAAACCTATTCGAAATTTTTCAGTTAAATTCAACTGTTCTCGATTTAAAATTAAAATCTATTAGGTATTTTCACTTTAACCATAAGCTAACTTCGCTTTCTTGAAAACTGAGGGGAAAACAATAGATCAAATGTATGGAACAAAACATTATTTCTGTAACATCTTTGTAAGTAGAACAATTATTATTATCATTTTATTATTTTATTAAATAGTAATTAAAAAATAAAAACTATTTTTCAAATATACTTATGTGAAAAAAATTAACTTTTACGAAGATATTAGAAAAACAAGGCAAAAGTGAACTGAATCCAATGAATTTGGTCCTTTATTTTCCCTTCAGCAATCTACGAAGTGAAGCTAGGTGTCGATTGAAGGAAAAATACATTATTTTCTGTGTAATATCAACTATTAAATTTTTGTTCCAAACTGAAATCCTTGGTTGAAAATACAACTTCTTTCTTGAGAATTATTGTTTTCGGCAGATATTCATAATTTTTGTTAAAAAATCTTTAGTTTTGTAGAAAATATAACTATTTAATTGGAAATTAGTTTTATTGTGACAATTGATATTTTCAGGTTGAAAACTGAAACGTTTCGTTAAACATTTTGTTGAAGGGTCGTTTTATTTAGAAAATTAACCTTCTGGGTGGAAAATACATATTTTGTATTTGAAAATGAAATGAAAATCTTGTATTGGTTATAATATAAACTATTTTTTGCTGGTACATATATTTTTTTTTAATTAACCTACTTTATAGAAATTTCAAATGCTTTGTTCAAAATTCATTTTTTGCAGTTGTTTGAAATTCTTCGTTTTAGTTAAAAATTCACATTATTTTTGGTCGAATCTTTCCACTTTTTATTAAAAATAAAGTTTTTAGCTTAAAATTTATTTATTCCAATTTTTAGTTGCAAAGTCGTTTTTTATAGATAATTATTTATTATATATTTATTTTTACTTGTTACAAATGCATCCTTTTTGTTTAAAAATGCCACTGCTTAATTGAAAGTTAATCTGCTTCAGTTGAGAATTCAAACATTTTGTTGAAAATTCGTCTTTCTTGCTTGAATTAGAAAAAAATTCTTTTTTATCTGGTATATAGTACCTTCCGGCAGATGATAATGACTCAGATTTGCTTTGCAGCCTGCTATTGTAGAAGCAATAGGCCTATCTGTAGTACGATCACTAATTAAAATATGGACTTATAGTATTTCAATACTATAATTAATGCTAGCATTATAACTATATTTATTTTATAGTTTTTGGCTCAAGTATACAGTCTGTCAAGTTAAAGCGTGGGTGGCTTTACTCGCAGCCGGTAAGGTGTATCGACATGATTTTGGTGTCAAAATATTAAGAAGAGCTCCCTCTTTCA
>NC_046664.1:21146512-21154484 GCF_010883055.1 Belonocnema kinseyi
ATTTCTTTGCAAGTGCGTTTTTTATAATTATTTCTGGTGCACAACATTTTAGCTTTAGAAAAGTCAAATTGGTGGTCTAAAGTGTGTGAGTGTGAAACCAGAGCAGTACCTCTAGAATCTTCTTTCCAGTCGTTCTTGTGTTCTCTAATGATATCTTAAAAATGTCGATCAGCTTGGCCAACATATTCACATCTGCACTCACATGGAATCCTGTGAATAATATGAGTTTTCTCCTCTATTGGGGTTGTATCTTTGTGCTTTGTGAAACAATGAAAAGGATCTTTATCGTATTTGAAGGTAATTAGAATATTGAAATCGATCAAAGTTCTTTTGTACAATTTCGTGAGTTCATTGATAAAAGGTAAGGTGATAAGTTGATTAAGATCGATATTTGAAGATCTGTTTTGTGTTTTAATATGAGAGTTTTGGTTTTTAGCCTGGAAACCAAAACTCGCATGTTAAAACACAAAACAGATATCCAAATTGCCAGTGCATAAACAATAATACTAGCTAAATGCCTGAAAATAACGTTTTCAGCTCAGAACAGTTATTTTTAATTCAGAGAAGCCAAATAATGACGCTTATAATGAGAAAAAAGGAACAAAACTCATCATTGTTGTTAATAAAAATTCAGCCAGTGCCTATTGCTACTAAAAATGAGGCTATTTGTACCGATACTTCGCTATACACATGGCTCGTTAAATAAACATTTTTGTTCTTCAAAAACCTTTGTCCAAGAAGTGTAAATTCATCTTTTGAATTGAAACAAAATGTGCTATTGTTTACCAGATATACGCATTGGTATTTTTTTCTAACCTTACACCACAAATTACGTTATTTCTGATATTAATGGACAATTTACAATTAAAATCTATTTTAATTTCAATAATTGTTAATTATGAGGGTTTGAAGCACGCACCAATGTTCAGAAAATAAAAAATTTTTCTGATAGATCAAGAAATTTTAATCAAATTATTTAGTACATATCGAATATACTTCGAAACTATTTGAATACAAATTTTCGATTACATCGGAATTGAAAAAGATAGGTCATTCTTGATATAATGCAATTTTTCTTGATAAATTGTCCATTAATATCAGAAATAACGCAAAATGTGGTGCAAGGTTAGAAAAAAATACCAATGCGTATATTTGGTAAACAATAGCACATTTTGTTTTAATTCAACAGATCAATTTACACTTCATTAATAAAGGTTTTTAAAGAACAAAAATATTTATATAACGCGCCATGTTTATAGCGAAGTATTGGTACACATAGCCGCATTTTTAAGTAGGAATAGACACTGACTGGATTTCTATTATTCGCAATGATGATTTTTGTTTCTTTTTTCACATTATGAGCGCCATTATTTGGCTTCTCTGAATTAAAAATAAATTTTCTGAGCTTAGAACGTTATTTTCAGGTATTTAGATAGTATTATTGTTTTGTGCACTGGCAATTTTTACAAGAAATTATGTGAATATTCATACATATTATATTAAATTTTAAAAATATATTTATTTAAAAATTCGTTGGCGAAATAGAAGTTAGTCCTTGGATCTAAAAAAAAACTATTAATTATAAAAAATGTGCGAGTTATTATCTTGCTCTCACCTTCAATCACAATTCGCGTAACTTCTGATAATAATGTGCAATTTGTAATAAGTATATATTTTTATTTTGATAATTCTTAATTCTCTTTTGTTTGAATAGCGCGCCAAAAGCGACCAATGAGGGTCCCTGCACCGGTTTTAGAGTCTACTGTATTAAAAAAACGATTTTAAGAAACTAAATCAAGAATAAATCAAGAAAATAAAATTCTCCACAAAAAATGTACGTTTAAACAAGAATAGTTGAATTTTCTTATTTAGTTCCATTAACTGAGCTCACATTTAAGCCAAATATAAGAAAAAGAGAAAATTTCTTTAAAAAAGGGAAACAAAATTTTTTGGAAAAAAGGGGTGTCGTCTTTCATAAATCTTTAAAAATGTATCTTCAGAACATACGCCCCCCCCCCCCCCCCCCCCCCCCACCCTTAAAATGGATGATGCAGTTTATAGATAGCCCTCAATCTTTTCAGTTAATCTGCTGTATAATTTAAGCTTAAATTAAATCAATGCTCTCAAAGTGATACATCTTTAAGGAATTTAATTAAAAGTCTTCTAATGCTAATCATTTTCAGGAAGATCGAAACTTTCCAACAACTATCTAAGAGAGAATAGTTATAAATAGAAGTATATTGTTCAAACGATTGTCAACTATCTAGTATTGCTATATGAGAAGATAGTTATAAACCATAATAAATCGCTTAAACAATTATTTCTGTTAAATTTAATTGATTATCGCCTCAATCTCAAAACTCTGTGCAGTGAGCCAAAGAATAATAATAATTAAATACTCGTCAAATATAGTCCCCATAAATGATTTTTATAGGCTCCTAAAAAAGCACCGAAAGTGATAAATTGGGTCTTGCGATTTTTTGATTTTATTTAGGATTTGTTGCTATTTTTTAAATACAAATTATTACCATTACAAACAACACTACTTTCTACTGGGAACCTAAATTGTTTGTATACATTGTTTAAGTTATTTATTATTGTTTTTAGTTACTTTCCCTTGGAAAAGAGTCGGTTAGTCGCAGTTTTTTCTTAATTTTTCATTTTATTTTCAATTTTTTAATTAGATTGAGGCAATAAAGAATTAAATTTACCAGAAATATTGGTGGAAACAATTTATTATTATCTATAGTAATAATCTTGTACAAAAAAAGGTAGAGAGTGTCAGCTTTTCTAGAAATTTCCATTTTTTGTCTACTTTTCACTCACAGAGAGGTATTTATTACTTCATTTAAACAAAAATAATTGTTTAAATCATTTATTATTATTTTTGATAATATTTGATTTAAAGAATGCAAGAAAGTTGCGGTTCATTCTGCAATTTTATAGTTTTCGTCAGCTTTCCATTTAGAGTGAGGTGATAATTAATTAAAGGAATTGTTATTGTATATAATTATCTTCTCCTATATCAATACTAGATAGTTGCTCTTTCTTGTGAATTTTTTTACTCTGTGTTAAATTTTTAATTAATGTGGTGATGATTGATGCAAGTTAACAAATAATAAAGTTTCGGTTTTTTGTCAATTTTTTTTAACATTGATATAACATGGATATCATTTGAAGTTTAACTTAGGCAGAAAATCAACTCAACAGATGACGGGTTATTCATGAAATAGATAACTCATTTTAGAGGGTTGAGTGCATTTTCTCAGAATAATTTTTTAGCAATTTTGCGAGAAAGGACGCCTTTTTCCAGAATTTTTAGCTTTCTATTTTTCACAATTTTTGTTTTGTTTTTTCACTTAAATTTGAACTAAAATAATTGAAGGCAATAAAAAAATCTAACTATTCTTGGTTGAAAGCTAATTCTTGTTTAGGTGCAAAGTCTACCATTATACTTAGGTACGTGATTCATCTTGTTTGTTTGAAAATTTTATTATTTGGATGAAAATGTGATTTTCTTGTTTAAAATTTAACAACATTGTTGAGAAGTATTCTTTTTCAGTATAAATTAAACTACTTGATTGACGGCTAAACTCCTTCAGTAGAAATTATTTTTCTTACATTGGCATAGGTTTATAATTCAACTATTTTGCTTAACTTTTTGTGAAAATTAAATTTTTTAACTAAAATTTAAACTATTCCAGTTTTGATGAAAATTTCATCCTATTAGTTAAAAATTCAACTGTTTGGTTAAAAATTCATTTCTTCGGTTAAAACTTAAAGTATTTTAGTGATTTCTTAAAACGAATTAATTTTCCTCGCTGAAAATGTAACAATTCCATTTTTCGATTAAAATTGATATTTTAAATTAAAAATTGATCTTTTCTACTCCAATTTTTGTATAATTTGTCGTAAATTGTTACGTTCTTTAAATAAAAATTGTTCTTATTTGAAATGCTACACATTATATCTTTCTTTGAGACATTATTATTTTTTTGGTTGAAACATCAACTACTTCGTTTGAAAAACTTTTAAAAGTATTCATTTTTGCATTCCAATTCGTTTATATTTGCTTGTAAGTTGGTATGTTATTTCATACATTGAGTTAAAAAATTTTTCAAAATTGTTAAATCAAGCGAAAGAGTTTCATCTTTCGACAGAAATGTATTTTAAGCAAGAAAACTCTTCTATTATAAAAAATTGAACTTTTTTATAAAGTTGTTTAACTTTAAACCAAGTAATCATTTTCAAACGGAAAATATAAATTCGCAACGAAAAATGTTATGCTTTATATTTAAAATCAAAAATAAAATATACATATTTATCAAGAAAAATAGATTATATTTTAACCAAGAGAAGATTTTCATTGTAAATTAAAGACAGTTAAATTGTAAAGGGAAAGATTTTCTTTAAAATATTTGCATCTTCAAATAAAAAACATTCATTTTTAAATAAGCTATGGCATTTCAAAACAAAAAAGTAACATTTCTACCAAAAAAGAGATGAATTTTTAAATAAAAAATATGTATTTTGATCCAGGGAGTTTAATGTTCTAAAATAAAACAGAGGAATTCTTTGAAAAAATACATTAATTTTGAACCAAAAAGATATATTTTCTTCACAAACATTAATTGAAATTTTTTCAATTTCAGCAAAACCGTTGAATTTTAAAGCAAAAAGGACAAAGTTTCTGACCAACATTTTTGTATTCTCTTCCCGAAAATAGGAATTGCAACTAATACAATTAATTTTCAATGAAATAGTTGAATTTTCTTCCGATAAAAGATGATTGTTTACCTGAAATTATAAATAAGTACCGAAAAAATAATGTTTCAAAAATGAGTTCCACTATCAACCAAGGAGTTCAATTTTTAACGAAAAATGTAATAATCGATATTCCACAGAAAAAATATTTTAATTTTAAATCTAGAACAGAAAATGCGATTTTTTTAACAATGCAGTTGAATTTAGAAAGAAAATAGATGACTTTATTAAAAATTGGTTGCATTAAAAAAAATTAAGTTTTAACAAAACAGTTGGATTTTTCAGAAAAATAAAAATAATTATTGACCAACTAGTTGTATTTATAACCAAAGAGTGGAATTTTTCAGAAAAAGTGATGAATTTTCCATAAAATAATTAAATTTGTATAGTTATAGTTAAATTTGTAGTTTACATATATGCATTTTTAACCAAATGATTGAATTGTTAAAGACAAAAGGATTCAATTACAACCAAAAGCATTTACATTTTCTGCCAAATAATTAAATCCTTAATGATATCGTTGATTTTTTTCTATAGTTATTAGCCTTCCAAGAAAAATGAATTTTTACTAGAGGAGTTCTACTCTTACACAACTAGTTTAATTTTTATTTAAAAAATATATTAATTTTCAAACGAAAATATATAATTTGTTCAAACAATAAATATAAATGTTCAACGGAAAACTTAATTTTTAACTAAATAGTTCATTTTTCTGTGTAAATAATAGAATTTTCAAACCAGAAATACGAATTTTGTATAATATGATTAAATTTTTAAGCTAGAAAAGAAAAATGTCTACCAAACAGTTTCCTGCATACAACCCGAAATATTTTTTAATCTACAGAGAAAAATGAGCTTTTTGGAGAAAAAATAAAATATATTTAGAGGTTCCGCATGCCCCATACATTTTAAAACGTATTCCTCATAAGCAAAGATATATATTTGTAAATTTGAATTTGTATATTTTCTCATAAATTCGGATGTGGTTTTATAAATTGATTTTATAATTTCATTGATTGAAATTTTATTATATAAATAAATTTATTCAACCAAATAGTTTCAATCGAAAAGATTAATTTTCTACAAAACAGTTAAATTTTCAACCCATAAATATGAATTTTCAATAAAATAAGCATAATTACAAGAAAATTCTTCGATTATACAAAATGAACTTTTTTACAAAGTAGTTGAACTTTAAACCAAGTAATTATTTTCCAACCGAAAATATGAATTCGGAATGAAACATGTAATGGTTTATATACCAGATAAAGAAGACTTTTTTTCTAATTCAAACAAGAAAGACGAATTTTCCACAAAATGGTTGAATTCTCAACTGAAACAGATTAATTTCCAACTAAGCAGTGGCATTCTTAAACGAAAAGGATGCATTTGTAGCAAGTGAAAAGAAATATCTAATAAATAATTATCTACGAAAAAAGATGAATTTGGAACTAAAAATTTGAATAAATGAATCTTCAGTTAAAAACTTAATTTTTAATAAAAAGTGAAACGATTCTACCAAAAATAATGTAAATTTTTAACTAAAACGAAGAATTTCAAACACCAGCAAAAAATAAATTTTGAACAAAGCATTTGGAATTTCTATAAAGTAGGTAAATTAAAAAAAATATATGTACCAGCAGAAAATAGTTTATATTTTAACCAATAGAATATTTTCATTTCATTTTTAAATACAAAATATGTATTTTCAACTAACAAGGTTCATTTTCAAAATAAAACGACCTTTCAACAAAATTTTTAACGAAACATTTGAGTTTTCAACCCGAAAATATCAATTGTCACAATAAAACTAATTTTTAAATAAATAGTTATGCTTTCTAGAAAACTAAAGATTTTTTAACTAAAATTATGAATATCCGCCGAAAAAAATAATTCTCAAGAAAGAAGTTCTATTTTCAACCAAGGATTTCAGTTTGGAACAAAAATTTAATAGTTGATATTACACAGAAAATAATGTATTTTTCCTTCAATCAACAGCTAGCTTCAGTTTCTAAATTGCTGAAGTTCATTCAGCTCATTCATCAGTTCATTTTTCCTTATTTTGCTAATATCTTCGTAAAAGCTAATTTTTTTCATATAAGTGTATTTGAAAAATATTTTTTATTTTTTAATTACTATTTAATAAAATAATAAAATGATAATAATAATTGTTATTAATTACAAACATGTTAAAGCAATAATGTTTTGTTCCATAAATTTGATCCATTGTTTTCCCCTCAGCTTTGCACAAAGTGAAGTTAGCTCATGGTTAAAGTAAAAATACCTAATAGATTTTAATTTTAAATCGAGAACAGTTGAATTTGACTGCAAAAATTCGAATTTTCAACAAGTAACTTGAATTCATAACCAAAAAAGATTAATTTTCAACAGAAATAGTTGCATTTTTAACAAACAAAAAAAAAATAGATTTTTAATCGAGAAAGAACAATTTTCCTCAAAACACATCAATCTTTAACCAAATAGGTTCATTTTTAAACAAGATAATTAATTTTTCATGAAAAAGTCAAAATTTTAAGAGAATTAATAAATTGTTTAGAGTTGATGAAAATTTCATACGTCCAAATTTATATACATGTAATAGGTTTCATCATAACATTTCGATAAAAAAATGGGTTTTTATTTTCTTAAATCAGCCAAAGAAAAAAATTAATTATCAAAAAAAAATTTAATTTTTTACCATAAAATAATAATTTTTGATCAAACAGTTACTGTTTCAAACCAAAGACCAAAACAATTTAAAACAAATTGTTAAATTTTGAAACCAAAGAAAAAAGAATTTTTAACCAAACAGTTCAATTTAAAAAAAAAAATCAATTTTAAACGAAAAATATGTGCAAAATATTTCCCATAAACGAAAGACGTTTTTGTAACTACAAATATTAACTCCGTATAATTTAAACATTTTTAATTTTATGCCAAAATTTTAGTAAACCATAAACCCGGTTTTAGTGGTTTTCCATAGTCTTTTTTACATCTTACATCCAATGATGACCTTAAAGTTGACCTTGAACTTCAAGGGCAACTTTGTGTTTTCAAATGGGAAGCCCCTGTTTTCGACGTTATTTAGGTGTTTCCCAAATTTTTAGAAACCCTGTATAGCACATTAACAGAAACGGGATTTGGACTCAGGCCACTATTGTAACTTTTTTTATATTGCGACATATTTAATAATGTTAGATTAAAGTTT
>NC_046664.1:21154584-21163422 GCF_010883055.1 Belonocnema kinseyi
TTCTTAATTTTTCATTTTATTTTCAATTTTTAATTAGATTGAGGCAATAAAGAATTAAAGTTACCAAAAATATTGGTGGAAACAATTTATTATTATCTATAGCAATAATCTTGTACAAAAAAGGTAGAAAGTGTCAGCTTTTCTAGAAATTTCCATTTTTTGTCTACTTTTCACTCACAGCGAGGTATTTATTACTTCATTTAAACAAAAATAATTGTTTAAAGCATTTATTATCATTTTTAATAATATTTGATTTAAAGAATGCAAGAAAGTTGCGGTTCTTTCTGAAATTTTATCGTTTTCGTCAGCTTTCCATTTAGAGTGAGGTGATAATTAATTAAAGGAATTGTTATTGTATATAATTATCTTCTCCTATATCAATACTAGATAGTTGCTCTTTCTTGTGAAATTTTTTACTCTGTGTTAAATTTTTAATTAATGTGGTGATGATTGATGCAAGTTAACAAATAATAAAGTTTCGGTTTTTTGTCAATTTTTTTTAACATTGATATAACATTGATATCATTTGAAGTTTAACTTAGACGGAAAATCAACTCAACAGATGACGGGTTATTCATGAACTAGATAACTCATTTTAGAGGGTTGAGTGCATTTTCTCAGAATAATTTTTTAGCAATTTTGCGAAAAATGATGCCTGTTTTCCAGAATTTTTAGCTTTCTATTTTTCACAATTTTTTTCACTTAAATTTGAACTAAATTAATTGAAGGCAATAAAACAATCTAACTATTCTTGGTTGAAAGCTAATTCTTGTTTAGTTGCAAAGTCTACCATTATACTTAGGTACGTGATTCATCTTGTTTGTTTGAAAATTTTATTATTTGGATGAAAATGTGATTTTTTTTTTCAATTTAACAACTTTGTTAAGAAGTATTCTTTTTCAGTATAAATTAAACTACTTGAATGACGGCTAAACTCCTTCAGTAGAAATTGTTTTTCTTATATTGGCATTGGTTTATAATTCAACTATTTTTTTAAATTTTTGTGAAAATTAAATTTTTTAACTAAAATTTAAACTATTCCAGTTTTGATGAAAATTTCATCCTATTAGTTAAAAATTTAACTGTTTGGTTAAAAATTCATTTCTTTGGTTAAAAACTGAAGTATTTTAGAGATTTTTTAAAAAGAATTAATTTTCCTCGCTGAAAATGTAACAATTCCATTTTTCGATAAAAATTGATATTTTAAATTAAAAATTGACCTTTTCTACTCCAATAAAAATAGTTTTTATTTGAAATGCTAAACATTGTATCTTTCTTTGAGACATTATTATTTTTTTGGTTGAAACATCAACTACTTCGTTTGAAAAACTTTTAAAAAGTATTCATTTCTACATTCCCATTCGTGTATATTTGCATGTAAGTTGGTATGTTTTTTCATACATTGATTTTAAAAAATTTTCAAAATAGTTAAATCAAGCGAAAGCGTTTCATCTTTCGAAAGAAATGTGTTTTTAACAAGAAAATTCTTCAATTATAAAAAATGAACTTTTTTATAAAGTAGTTTATCTTTAAACCAAATAATCACTTTCAAAAGGAAAATATAAATTCGCAACGAAAAATGTTATGGTTTATATTTCAAATCAAAAATATTTTTCTCTAATTCAAACAATAAAAACAAAATTGTTGACTTCTCAACTGAAACAGATTAATTTTCAACCAAGCAGTGACATTCGTAACCACAAAGGATGAATTTTTGACCGAGTAAAAATAAATATCCAATAAATAATTTGCTAAACAAAAGACGAATTTGCAGTTAGAAAGTGGAACGGATGAATTTTCCGCTAAAAAATTAATTTTTAACAAAAAGTGAAACGATTATACAAAAAATAATTTGAATTTTTAACGAAAAAGGAGATTTTGAAACAACAAGGGAGGTGAAAAAAAACATATTTATCAAGAAAAATAGATTATATTTTAACCAAGAGAAGATTTTCATTTTAAATTAAAGACAGTTAAATTGTAAAATGAAGGATTTTCTTCAAAATATTTGCATCTTCAAATAAAACACATTCATTTTTAAATAAGCTGTTGCATTTTAAAACAAAAAAGTAACATTTCTAACAAAAAAGAGATGAATTTTAAATCAAAAAGGACAAAGTTTCTGACCAACATTTTTGTATTCTCTTCCCGAAAATATGAATTGAAACTAATACAATTAATTTTCAATAAAATAGTTGAATTTTCTTCCGATAAGAGATGATTGTTTAACTGAAATTATAAATAAGTACCGAAAAAATAATGTTTCAGAAATTAGTTCCACTATCAACCAAGGAGTTCAATTTTTAACGAAAAATGTAATAATCGATATTCCACAGGAAAAAATATTTTAATTTTAAATCTAGAACAGAAAATAAATTCTCCGCAAAAAAATGCACTTTCAAACAAGAATAGATGAATTTTCTTATTTGGATTCATTAACTGAGTTCACATTTAAGCTAAAAAATAAGAAAAAAAATAAAATTTCTTAAAAAAACGGAAATAACTTTTTTTGGAATGAGGGGGTGTCGTTTTTCATAAAGCTTTAAAAATGTATCTTTAGAACATACGGCCCCCCACCCTTAAAATTGATGATGCAGTTTATGGATAGCCCAAATGTTAAAACAAAAAAGATGAAACATTAAACAAAATCATCAAGAATAATCAACAAAAAAATGAATATTTAAACAAATTATTTAAATTAAAAAAAAATGTAATTGTTGATATTATAGCTAAAATTTTATTTTAATTTAAATATAAAATACTTGAACTCAACCAAAAAAGATCACATTTATAAACAAAAAATATAAAATTTTCACAGAAAGAGATAATTTTTATTCCCAAAGGACGAATTTTCAACCAAAGAGTTGAGTTTTCAATAAAGAAAGATTTTCTAGTAAAGAGATAATATTTTTTTCAACCAAATTATTTATTTTTCATTCCCAAAAAGCGAATTCTTTAGAGGAATGCCAAATTTGTAAACTGAAACTTTTCTAGCATAAAATATAATTTTTAGGTCCAACAAAAATTAATTTTCAATCCAAAAATGCGATTTTTTTAACAGTGCACTTGAATTTATAAAGAAAAAAGATGACTTTATTAAAAATTGGTTGCATTTAAAAAAATTTTAGTTTTCACATAACAGTTGGATCTTTCACAAGAATAAAAATAATTATTGACCAATTAGTTGTATATATAAACAAAGAGTGGAATTTTTAGAAAAGTGATGAATTTTTAATAAAATAATTAAGTTTTTATAGAAATGATTAAATTTGTAGTTTACAAAAATGAATTTTTAACCAAATAAGAATAATTCGTAGTAGTTTAAAGTAAGAAATAATTTTTTATGATGATATAAAAAAACAATTCAAAAATTTAATTTTTTTTATGGATTAGCTGCTTTAAATCCAGAGATTTTGTATTCAATATTAGAGACAATAATTTTCTTTTAATATTCCTTAAGAAATGCTGCTGTTTGCTAATTATATAAGCAATTTTTATTAACGAATACAGATTTTTACAATTTTACACAAATAGGCTTTATTTCTCGGCCGAATTAACTCAATATATTTTTTGAAAGACTCCTCGCTGTCATATTTTACATAATTGAAAAAGTTTCTTTTATATAAACAATTTTTGTAAACAAGTGCATATTTTGAAAATTTTTTCATAAAAAGGCCTCACTCTCTTTTGCGGAAGCTACTCGGAATGTCTTTCTTAGGAACTCCTTGTTATCATATTTTTCATAGTGACAAAAGTTGTTAATTATCTAAACAATTTTCATAAACAAATGCACACTTTAAAAATTTTTTCATGAACAGGCTTTATTTTTTGCGAAATCAACTCGAAATATTTTACGAATGAATCCTTGCGGTCACATTTTCCGTGATTATAAAAACTGTTAATTAAATACAAAAAATTTATAAACAAATGCTCTTTTTAACCATTTTTTTTTTCATGAGTAGACCTAATTTTTTTCTTAATGAACTAGAAATGTCCTTTCCACCTTTGGTAATAAATATTAATAAGAAAACAAAAAATTATATTTTTATAAGATGCCTAAATGCACAAATTTTTTTCTGTTTATATCTATATAATAATCCTATTTTTGCAACAAGCGCTTCATGAATAGACTCGAGGAAAGTCGAAATTTATCATCATCGGAGATTTTGTTTCCCAGCGGATTTTCTTACTATATTTCGTAGCATTATTATGGCTTACTCTGTCATCTCTTTCTACTGAATCCTCCGAACTGTTTATACATTCTTGTAATAAATCACCGATACTACTTGCTATTATAAATTCAAATTGGGAGCGTCCACATTAAGGTCATGCACGACTTTAAAAAGTATTTCTCTTAAACAAAAATATATATTTGTAAATTTGAATTTGTATATTTTCTCATAAATTCGGATGTGGTTTTATCAATTGATTTTATAATTTCATTGATTGAAATTTTATTATATAAATAAATTTATTCAACCAAAAAATATGAATTTTGAACCAAATATTTTTAATCGAAAAGATGAATTTTCTACAAAACAGTTAAATTTTCAACCCATAAATATGAATTTTCAATAAAATAAGCATATTTACAAGAAAATTCTTCGATTATAGAAAATGAACTTTTTTACAAAGTAGTTGAACTTTAAACCAAGTAATTATTTTCCAACCGAAAATATGAATTCGGAATGAAACATGTAATGGTTTATATACCAGATAAAAAAGAATTTTTGTCTAATTCAAACAAGAAAGACACATTTTCAACAAAATGGTTGAATTCTCAACTGAAACCAAAAAAAAGAATTTTTAACCATACAGTTCAATTTTAAACAAAATAAATCAATTTTAAACGAAAAATATGTGAAACATATTTCTCATAAAACGAAAGATGTTTTTATAACTACAAATATTACACCCGTATAATTTAAACAATTTTAATATTATCCCGAAATTTTGGTAAACCATAAACCCGGTTGTAGTGGTTTTTTATAGTTTAGAATTACATCTTAAATCCAATGATGACCTTTAATTTGACCTTGACCTTCAAGGTCAACTTTGTGTTTTCAAACGCGAGCCTCTGTTTTTGACGTTAGTTAGGTGTTTCCAGAATTTTTGGAAACCATGTATAGCACATTAACAGAAACGGGATTTGGACTCAGGCCACTATTGGCACTTTTTTGTATGTTGCAACAAATTTAATAATGTTAGATTGAACATTTCTACCGTTTAAGCAATCCAAGCTGAATTTACCGCGAAGAATCTACATTCTCTCTTCATAGTTTAATCCACCTTCGCAAAATCTTTTTAATTTTAAATTGAAGAATGATTTTCTCAAGGCTTTTATAATTTGTCTCTTATGCAGCACTTGATAGGTAATGGCTTCTACATTTCTGGCTATAGTTTTTGCGTATATTTACAGTTGTTTATTTGCTGACAACTAATTTTTGCAAAAAAATATCTTAAAAAGTGTACTTGTTTCAAAAGCTATGAAATAAAAATACATTTCTGATGCTAATTTAAACACAAGTCAACTTTTCTTTGATGCAGGTAGCATTTTAATACTATGAGTCCATATTGTAATTAGTTGATACTACTAGGCTAGTACTACTCTATTAACTATACAATAGTAGTCTACAAAACAGACTTTAGTCATTATCATCTACCATAAGGTATTTGAGCAAAATACCAGTCAAGACTTAATGCTAAGTTTAAAAACTACGAAAGCTAAGCTTGTGTCCTTATATTCTAATACTAATTCTATGATTCGAAGGAAGACTCTTGGTTCCTATCATTTTCCTTACGGGTGTTTTCGCCTTGAAAGAAGGAATCATCTTGGCGGTGTCAAAGTTGTGGCAAGTGTCCAGAATCTTCAAAGTAGGTTGCCAAACTTGGTCTTTAGGTTTCGGTTTGAAGCTTGTCTTAAGGGCTGATGTAGTTAGCCAACCCTTGTATAAGCGACGAAGATGATGTCTTGCTCGTCGCCTTAGCTGATTATCAGACTGACAAATTGATAGCCACTTACGAGATACCTGAGCAGCATTCACAAGTGACTTGCTGTCCAGGTGTCGTAGTATCAACTGGCTAATTTCTAAGGGAACATCACTGATAATGTCAGTATTGTTCTGGTTAACGCCGAAGAAGCTCATCAGTTTTCTGAAGTATTCCATGCTTGCAGTAGGAGCGAACAGTAGGAAGTGAGATGTAAGTGTTGACTCAGAAAGCTTTTATACACCCTGAGCAGCAGGGAGACTTACTCTGATTGGTCGGTTTCCGGAACTTGACCAGCACCCCGCTGGGGTAGGTATACAAAAGCCTAATGGGTCCTCAATTATCCTTCACTTCCAACTGTTCGCTCCTATCAACAAAAATTTTACTAGTTTATTGATATTCGGTTGAAAGCTAAGAGTATTTATCTGAAAAGTGTAAACGCCTAATTTTCGAAGAGATAATATTGATACTTATATATGTTTTTTCAAGAAAATCATTTTAAATTAAAAAAAATGTTTATTGAATTTTTTAATTTAGTGCTATTTCTTAGGACAAGCAACTAGGATTTTCATTTCACGTTTTTTTATTGCTGAAATGATTTAGAACAAATGTGCCGTTAAAGTATTTTTTAACCCGTTGTGCAAAATTAAATTTGCTAGGAGCTCACCGTGACTTTTTAACACGTATTTCCCGTAAGAAAAAATATATTTTTGTAAATTCAAAGGACCCCGCAGCAAATATACATGAAGTGGCTTTCGGTTGATTTTGATTAAACTTCTTAAAATTGTAGTTCTCAATGTCTCGATCAACAGTGTTATGGGGCACAAAGTCCGAAAATGGACAGTTTTCGAGTTATAGAGGGTGAAACATTCAACCCTTTTAGGAAACATTACCAAATATCTCGAAAACTGCAGCTCTGCAAAAAAAATGTTCCCTATGAAAGTTATTGGGCTCTAACGGGGAAATGCAAAGAAAGTCAAGGGCTTAAGACACAGGTCATTTTTTCAAGGTCATTCAATGTGAACTTGTCATTTATTGCTAATATTCAGCCAATAAAGACAAAATGTGAACAGGAAATCAAGATAAAACTCATAAAGGCAAGAAATAAGAATGACTAAGTCAATAGCCAGCCAATGAAGGCCAGTCATGAGTGCTTATATTTTGCCTTCATTGGCTAGATAATGACTAAATCGCACTCATTAATGGTCTTCATTGGCTGGCTGCAAAATTCTCTTCTGTGGTTTTAAAACTTCCAGTCGATGATAATGTCTCAGATCTGTTTTACTGACTGCTGTTACTGTTCAACTGATAGACATATCCCTATATTTGATGAGCAGTTATAATCTTTATCAAATATAAGTTGACATATATTATAATTAGAAATGTGTTTCATTTTAAAGCATTTGACTCTCCTTTAAAGATGAAACGATTTAGACAAAATGGAATTTTTTACAGAAAAGTTTAACTTTAAACCAAGTAGTTGATGTCTCAAAAAGGTGAATTCAGAACAAAGGTTATAATCGTTAGAATTTTAAAAAGTATATAAATTTGAAAATAACAACAACTTTCAACGAAAAAAGCTCTATTTAGAATTTCAATTTCGAGAAAAAATGCAATAGTTACATTTTCAGTCAAGAAAATAAATTCTCCGCAAAAAATTGCACTTTCAAACAAGAATAGTTGAATTTTTTTATTTGGTTCCATTAACTGCTTTCACATTTAAGTTAAAAAATAAGAAAAAAATTATCTGAGAGAAAATTGTTATAAACAGAAGTATATTGTTTAAGCCATAATAAATCGTTTAAACAATTATTTCTGTTAAATTGAATTAATTATTGCCTCAATGTCAAAACTCTTTACAGTTAGCCAAAGAATACTAATAATTAAATTCTTGTCAAATATCGTCCCCATAAGTGATTTTGATAGGCTCCCAAAAAAACACCGAAAGTAATAACTTGGGTATAAATTAGATTGAAGCAATACAAAATCAAATTTACCAGAAATAACAGTAAAAACAACTTATTATTTATAGCAATATTTTTGTAGAAAAAAGGTAGAAAGTGTCAGCTTTTCTAGAAATTTCCATTTTTTGTCCACTTTTCACTCAAAGAGAGGTATTCATTATTTCATTTTAACAAAAATAATTGTTTGAACAATTTATTATTATTTTTTATATTGAAAGGCGCACATTAATGTGGTTGAAATTAATGTTCAAATGTAGTTTTATTTTCAAACTAAAATATGAATCTTGATCAAAATGATCCAAATGTTATAACAAAAAAGATGAAACATCAAACAAAATCATTAATAATGTGCAACAAAACAATTAATTTTTTAACAAATTATTTAAATTTTTAACAAAATAATTGAATTTTTGACTAAAATTGTGGATCCTCAACAAAAAAATAAAATATCAAGAAAAAAATTCAATTAATAATCAGGAAGTTGAATTTGTAATAAAAAAAGGAATATTTTCAACAAAAATGTAATAGATGACATATTGTACCATTAAATAATTTAGTTTACATTAGTAACAGTTGATTTTATTCAAAAAGATGAATTTTCAAAAAAAATTTAATTGTTAATATCATAGCTAAAATTTTATTTTAATTTAAATAAAGAATACTTAAACTCAACCAAAAAAGGTCACATTTATGAATGAAAAATATAAAATTTCAACAGAAAGAGATCATTTTTATTCCCAAAGACGAATTTTCAACCAAAGAGTTGAATTTTCAATAAAGAAACATTTTCTAGTAAAGAGATAATATTTTTTTCAACCAAATTATTTATTTTTCAGTCCCAAAAAGTGATATCTTTAGAGGAATAAAAAATTTTCAACCTGAAACT
>NC_046664.1:21163522-21169420 GCF_010883055.1 Belonocnema kinseyi
TACAACCAAAAGCATTTACATTTTCTACCAAATAATTAAATCCTTAAGAATATCGTTGATTTTTTTCTATAGTTATTAAACTTCCAAGAAAAATGAATTTTTACTAGAGGAGTTCTACTCTTACACAACTAGTTTAATTTTTATTTAAAAAATATATTAATTTTCAAACAAAAATACATGATTTGTTCAACCAATAAATATAAATGTTCAACGCAAAAATTAATTTTTAACTAAATAGTTCATTTTTCTGTGTAAATAATAGTCTTTTCAAACCAGAAATACGAATTTTGAATAATATGATTAAATTTTTAAGCTAGAAAAGAAAAATGTCTACCAAACAGTTTCATGCATACAACCCGAAATATTTTTTAATCTACAAAGAAAAATAAGCTTTTTTCGAGAAAAAATAAATTATATTTAGAGGTTCCGCATGCCCCATACATTTTAAAACGTATTCCTCATAAGCAAAGATATATATTTGTAAATTTGAATTTGTATGTTTTCTCATAAATTCGGATGTTGTTTTATAAATTGATTTTATAATTTCATTGATTGAAATTTTATTATATAAATAAATTTATTCAACCAAATAGTTCCAATCGAAAAGATGAATTTTCTACAAAACAGTTAAATTTTCAACCCATACATATGAATTTTCAATAAAATAAGCATATTTATAAGAAAATTCTTCGATTATACAAAATGAACTTTTTTACAAGGTAGTTGAACTTTAAACCAAGTAATTATTTTCCAACCGAAAATATGAATTCGGAATGAAACATGTAATGGTTTATATACCAGATAAAGAAGAATTTTTTTCTAATTCAAACAAGAAAGAAGAATTTTCAACACAATGGTTGAATTCTCAACTGAAACAGATTAATTTCCAACTAAGCAGTAGCATTCTTAAACAAAAAGGATGCATTTGTGGCAAGTGAAAAGAAATATCTAATAAATAATTATCTATGAAAAAAGACGAATTTGCAACTAAAAATTGGAATAATAGAAATTTTCAGTTATAAACTTAATTTTTAATAAAAAGTGGAACGATTGTACCAAAAATAATTTGAATTTTTAACTAAAACGAAGAATTTCAAGCAACAGCAAAAAATGACTTTTGAACAAAGCATTTGAAATTTCTATAAAGTACGTAAATTTAAAAAAATATATGTACCATCAAAAAATAGTTTATATTTTAACCAATAGAAGATTTTCATTTCATTTTCAAATACAAAATATGTATTTTCCACCAACAAGGTTAATTTTCTAAATAAAACAACCTTTCAACAAAATGTTTATCGAAACATTTGAGTTTTCAACCTGAAAATATCAATTGTCACAATAAAACTAATTTTCAATTAAATAGTTATGTTTTCTACAAAACTGAAGATTTTTAACTAAAATTATGAATATCTGCCGAAAAAAATAATTCTCAAGAAAGAAGTTCTATTTCCAACCAAAGATTTCAGTTTGGAGCAAAAATTTAATAGTTGATATTACACAGAAAATAAGGTATTTTTCCTTCAATCAACAGCTAGCTTCACTTCCTAAATTGCTGCAGTTCATTCAGCTCATTCATCAGTTCATTTATCCTTATTTTGCTAATATCTTCGTAAAAGCTAATTTTTTCATATAAGTGTATTTGAAAAATAGTTTTTATTTTTTAATTAATATTTAATAAAATAATAAAATGATAATAATAATTGTTATTAATTACAAAGATGTTAAAGCAATAATGTTTTGTGCCATAAATTTGAACCATTGTTTTCCCCTCAGCTTTGCACAAAGTGAAGTTAGCTCATAGTTAAAGTAAAAATACCTAATAGATTTTAATTTTAAATCCAGAACAGTTGAATTTGACTAAAAAAATTCGAATTTTCAACAGAAACAGCTGCATTTTTAACAAACAAAAAAAATAGATTTTTGATCGAAAAAGAACAATTTTCCTCAAAAAAAATCAATCTTTAACCCAATAAGTTCATTTTTAAACAAGATAATTAATTTTTCATGAAAAAGTCAAAATTTTAAGAGAATTAATAAATTGTTTAGAGTTGATGAAAATTTC
Organism: Belonocnema kinseyi; assembly: GCF_010883055.1. Taxonomy (NCBI): domain Eukaryota; kingdom Metazoa; phylum Arthropoda; class Insecta; order Hymenoptera; family Cynipidae; genus Belonocnema; species Belonocnema kinseyi. Next base: position 21,165,588 of record NC_046664.1, read on the forward strand.
ATACGTCCAAATTTACATACATGTAATAGGTTTCATCATAACTTTTTGATGAAACAATTGCGTTTTTATTTTTTTAAATCAGCCAAAGAAAAAAAAATTAATCATCAAAAAAAAATTTAATTTTTTACCATAAAAGAATAATTTTTGATCAAATAGTTACTGTTTCAAACCAAAGACCAAAACAATTTAAAACAAATTGCTAAATTTTGAAACCAAAGAAAAAAGAATTTTTAACCAAACAGTTCAATTTTAAACAAAATAAATCAATTTTAAACGAAAAATATGAGCAAAATATTTCCCATAAACGAAAGACGTTTTTATAACTACAAATATTACCCCCGTATAATTTAAACAATTTTAATTTTATGCCAAAATTTTAGTAAACCATAAACCTGGTTTTAGTGGTTTTCTATAGTTTTTTTTACATCTTACATCCAATGATGACCTTAAAGTTGACCTTGAACTTCAAGAGCAACTTTGTGTTTTTAAATGGGAAGCCCCTGTTTTCGACGTTATTTAGGTGTTTCCCAAATTTTTGGAAACCCTGTATAGCACATTAACAGAAACGGGATTTGGACTCAGGCCACTATTGTAACTTTTTTTGTATTGCGACATATTTAATAATGTTAGATTAAAGTTTTCTACACTGTAAAGTATCAAAGCTGAATGTATTCCTAAGAATCTACAGTCTCTCTTCATAGTTTCACCTGCCTTCGCAAAATCTTTTCAATAGTATAATTACAGTTGTTTATTTGCTAACAACTAATTTTTGGAAAAAAATATCTTAAAAAGTGTACATGATTCAAAAACTATAAAGTAAAAATATATTTCTAATGCTAATTTAAACGCAAGTCAACTCTTATTTGATACAGATAGCATTTTAATACTATGAGTCCATATTGTAATTAGTTGAAACTACTAGGCTAGTACTACTCTATTAACTATACAATAGTAGTCTGCAAAACAGACTATAGTCATTATCATCTACCAGAAGGTATTTCAGCAAAATACCAGTCAAGACTTAATGCTAAGTTTAAAAACTACGAAAGCTGAGCTTGTGTCCTTATATTCTAAGACTAATTCTATGATTCGAAGGAAGACTCTTGGTTCGTATCATTTTCCTTACGGGTCTTTTCGCCCTAAATGAAGGAATCATCTTGGCGATGTCAAAGTTGTGGCAAGCATCCGGAATCTTTAAAGTAGGTTGACAAACTTGGTCCTTAGGTTTTGGTTTGAAGCTTGTCTTAAAGGCTGATGTAGTTAGCCAACCCTTGTACAAGCGACGAAGATGATGTCTTGCTCGTCGCCTTAGCTGATTATCAGACTTGCAAATTGATAGCCACTTACGAGATACCTGAGCAGCATTCAAAAGTGACTTGCTGTCCAGGTGTCGTAGTATCAACTGGCTAATTTCTAAAGGAACATCACTGATAATGTCAGTATTGTTCTTGTTAACGCCGAAGAAGCTCATCAGTTTTCTGAAGTATTCCATGCTTGCAGTAGGACCGAAGAGTAGGAAGTGAGTTGCTAGTGTCGATCCAGAAAGCTTTTATACACCCTGAGCAGCGGGGAGCCTCACTCTGATTGTTCGGTTTCCGGAACTTGACCAGCACCCCGCTGGGCTACGTATAGAAAAGCCTAATGGGTCTTCAATTATCCTTCACTTCCAACTGTTCGGTCCTATCAACAAAAATTGTAATAGTTTATTGATATTCGATTGAAAGCTAAGAGTATTTATCTAAAAAAGTGTAAACGCCTAATTTTCGAAGAATTAATATTGATACTTTTTTTTTTCAAGAAAAGTATTTGAAATAAACAAAAATGTTGATTGAATTTTTTAATTTAGTGCTATTTCTTAGGACAATCAATTACGATTTTCATTTCACGTTTTTCTTATTACTGAAATGATTTAGAACAAATGTGCCGTTACAGTTCTTTTTGCCCGTTGGGCACAATTAAATTTGCTAGGAGCAAATGTACTTGTACATTTATTTCATGTACATTTACTGCGGGGTCCTTTGTATATTTTCCTATAAATTTTGATGTTTTTTTATAAATTGATTTTGTAAATTTCAAAAAAAAATTTAAGTGAAGCAAAAGAGGTCACCTTTTAAAAATAAATGCAACTTTTAATCAAGCAGTTTAAATTTCAACCAAAAATATGAATTTTTAACTATGTAGTTTAAATAAGAAAGTTTATTTACAAGCAACTTGCTCAATTATGAAAAATGTGTTTTTACAGTGGTTGAACTTTGAACGAAGGACTTATTTTCCAACAGAAAATATAAATGCTTAATCAAACATGCAAATTTAAGCTAAAGGAATTTCATTTCAAAAAGAAATAGTTAAATACATTCAAAAAAGACATATTTTTAACCTAATGTTTATTTTTTCAAGCATTTTAGAAAATTTTGATTCACAATATATCTAATTTAACATATATTTCTTATTTAACAACAAACCTTTCTTTTCTCTAAATTTTGGGTCATAATATTTTTTAAGATTATCAAATTTATAAAAACAGGTCATAAATTAATTAAATGACTAACTGAGAATAATTCGTAGTAGTTTAAATTAAGAAATAATTATTTATGATGTTATAAACAAACAATTGAAAAATTTAATTTTTTTCTTGATGGATAAGCTGTTTTAAGTCTATAGATTTTGTATCCAATATTAGAGACAATAATGGTATTTTAACATTCCTTAAAAAAAACTGCTGTTTACTAATTATATAAACAATTTTGATTAACAAATACAGATTTTTACATTTTTTATATAAATAGGCTTTATTTTTCGGCCGAATTAACTCGAAATATTTTTTCGAAAGACTCCTTTCTGTCATATTTTACATAATTGCAAAAAGTTTCTTTTATATAAACAAGTGCACATTTTGAAAATTTTTCCATGAAAAGGCCTCACTTCCTTTGCGGAAGCTGCTGAGAATGTCTTTCTTAGAAACTACTTGTAGTCATATTTTTCATAGTGATAAAAGTTGTTAATTATCTTAACAATTTTTATAAACGAATGCACACTTTAAACTTTTTTTCATGAACAGGCTTTATTTTTGGCGAAACCAACTCGAAATATTTTATGAATGAATCCTTGCGGTCATATTTTCTAATTTTTTTCTTAATGAACTAGAAATGCCCTTCCAAAGTTTGCTAATAAATATTAATAATAAAATAAAAAATTATATTTTTCTAAGATACTTAAATGCAGAAAAAAATTTCTGTTTATATCTCTATAATAATCCTATTTTCGCAACAAGCGGTTTATGAATAGACTCGAGGACCCATTAGGCTTTTGCATACCTGGCCCAGCGCAGCGGGGGGGGGGGCTGGTCAACTTTCGGAAAACGTCCAATCAGAGTGAGGCTCCCCGTTGGCGAGGGTGTATAAAAGCTTTGTGGGTCAACACTATCAACTCACTTCCTACTGTTCGCTCCAACTGCAAACACGGAGTACTCCAGAAAAGTGATGAGCTTCTTCGGCGTTAATAAGAACAATACTGATATTATCAGTGATGTTCCCTTAGAAATTAGCCAGTTGATACTACGACACCTGGACAGCAAGTCCCTTTTGAATGCTGCTCAGGTATCTCGTAAATGGCTATCAATTTGAAAGTCTGATAATCAGCTAAGGCGACGAGCAAGACGTCATCTTCGTTACTTGTATACACCCGTAAGGAAAATGATACGAACCGAGAGTCTTCCTTCGAAGAGAGACTGCAGATTCTTAAGGGTACTTAGTGCCAATAGAGGCCTGAGTCCAAATCGCGTTTCTGCTAATGTGCTATACAGGGTTTCCAAAATTTTTGGAAGCATCTAAATC
>NC_046664.1:21169520-21194445 GCF_010883055.1 Belonocnema kinseyi
TGGTAATAGTTTGTATTTAAAAAATAGGAAAAAATCCTAAATAAAATCAAAAACTCGCAAGACCCAATTTATCACTTTCGGTGTTTTTTTAGGAGCCTATAAGAATCATTTATGGGGACTATATTTGACGAGTATTTAATTATTATTATTCTTTAGCTCACTGTACAGAGTTTTGAGATTGAGGCAATAATCAATTAAATTTAACAGAAATAATTGTTTAAGCGATTTATTATGGTTTATAACTATCTTCTCATATAGCAATACTAGATAGTTGACAATCGTTTGAACGTTTAATTAATTAATCGTTTGACTTTTAATTAGATTCCTTAAAGATGTATCACTTTGAGAGCAGTGATTTAATTTAAGCTTAAATTATACAGCAGATTAACTGAAAAGATTGAGGGCTATACATAAACTGCATCATCAATTTTAATGGTGGTGGGGGGGGGGGGTGTCGTATGTTCTAAAGATACATTTTAAAGATTTATGAAAGACGACACCCCGTTTTTCCAAAAAATTTTGTTTCCCTTTTTTAAAGAAATTTTCTCTTTTTCTTATTTTTGGCTTAAATGTGAGCTCAGTTAATGGAACTAAAGAAGAAAGTTCAACTATTCTTGTTTAAAAGTACATTTTTTGTGGACAATTTTATTTTCTTGACGTATTCTTGATTTATTTTCTTAAAATCGTTTTTTTAATACAGTAGACTCTACAACCGGTGCAGCGACCCTCATTGGTTGCTTTTGGCGCGCTATTCGAACCAACGAGAATTAACAATTATCAAAATAAAAATATATACTTATTACAAATTGCACATTAGTACGAGAAATTACGCGAATTGTGATTGAAGGTGAGAGCAAGATAATAACTCGCACATTTTTTATAATTAATAGTTTTTTTTTAGATCCAAAGACTAACTTTTATTTCGCCAACGAATTTTTAAATAAATATATTTTTTAAATTTAATATAATATGTATGAATATTCACGTAATTTCATGTAAAAATTGACAGTGCCCAAAACAATAATACTAGCTAAATACCTGAAAATAACGTTCTCAGCTCAGAACATTTATTTTTAATTCAGAGAAGCCAAATAATGGCGCTCATAATGAGAAAAAAGAAACAAAAATCATCATTGCTGATAATAGAAATCCAGTCAGTGTCTATTCCGAATTAAAAGTGCGGCTATGTATACCAATACTTCGCTATAAACATGGCTGGTTATATAAATATTTTTCTTCTTTAAAAACCGTTATTAATAAAGTGTAAATTTATCTTTTGAATTAAAACAAAATGTGCTATTGTTTACCAAATATACGCATTGGTATTTTTTTCTAACCTTACACCACATTTTGCGTTATTTCTGATATTAATGGACAATTTATAAATAAAAATTGCATTATATCAAAAATGACCTATCTTTTTCAATTCCGATGTAATTGAAAATTGGTATTCAAATAGTTTCGAAGTATATTCGATATGTACTAAATAATTTGATTAAAATTTCTTGATCTATCAGAAAAATGTTTTATTTTTTTAAAATTGGCGCGAGCTTCAAACCCGCATAATTAACAATTATTGAAATTAAAATAGATTATAATTGTAAATTGTCCATTAATATCAGAAATAACGTTATTTGTGGTGTAAGGTTAGAAAAAAATACCAATGCGTATATTTGGTAAACAATAGCACATTTTGTTTCAATTCAAAAGATGAATTTACACTTCATGGACAAATGTTTTTAAAGAACAAAAGTGTTTATTTAACGAGTCATGGCCTTAAGACACAGGTCATTTTTCAAGGTGATTTAATGTGAACTTGTCACTTATTGATATTATTTAGCCAAAAAAGACAAGATATGAACAGGAAATCAATATAGAACCAATGAATATAGAGCCAATGAAGGCAAGAAATGAGCACTCACGACTTGCCTTCATTGGCTGGCTATTGAGTAAGTCATTCTCGTTTCTTGCCTGCATGAGTTTTATATTGATTTCCTCTTTATATCTTGTCTTTATGGGCTGAATATTAGCAATAAATGACAAATTCACATTAAATGACTTTCAAAAATGACCTGTTTCTGAACGCCATGCCTTTATTTGCATTTCCCCGTTAGCGCCCAATAACTTTCATAGGGAACATTTTTTTCGCAGATAACAATTTTGATCGAGACATTGAGAACTACAATTTTAAGAAGTTTAATCAAAATCAACCAAAAGCCATTTCATGTACATTTGCTGCGGGGTCCTTTGAATTTACAAAAATATATTTTTTCTTATGAGAAATACGTTTTAAAAAGTCACGGTGAGCTCCTAGCAAATTTAATTGCGCTCAACGGGCCAAAAAAACTGTAACGGCACTTTTGTTCTAAATCATTTCAGCAATAAAAAAACGTGAAATGCAAATCCTAGCTGATTTTCCTTACACTTTTTTAGATAAATACTCTTATCTTTCAACCGAATAACAATGAACTATTAAAATTTTTGTTGATAGGAACGAACAGTTGAAAGTGAAGGATAATTGAGGACCCATCAGGCTTTCGTATATCTGGCCCAGCGGGGTGCTGGTCAACTTCCGGAAACCGACCAATCAGAGTGAGGCTCCCCGCTGGTCAGGGTGTATAAAAGCTTTCTGGGTCAACACTTACATCTCACTTCCTACTGTTCGCTCCTACTGCAAGCATGGAATACTTCAGAAAACTGATGAGCTTCTTCGGCATAAACAAGAACAATACTGACATTATCAGTGATGTTCCCTTAGAAATTAGCCAGTTGATACTACGACACCTGGACAGCAAGTCACTTTTGAATGCTGCTCAGGTATCTCGTAAGTGGCTATCAATTTGCCAGTCTGATAATCAGCTAAGGCGACGAGCAAGACATCATCTTCGTCGCTTATACAAGGGTTGGCTAACTACATCAGCCCTTAAGACAAGCTTCAAACCGAAACCTAAAGACCAAGTTTGGTAACCTACTTTGAAGATTCTGGACACTTGCCACAACTTTGACACCGCCAAGATGATTCCTTCTTTCAAGGCGAAAACACCCGTAAGGAAAATGATACGAACCAAGAGTCTGTCTTCGAATCATAGAATTAGTCTTAGAATATAAGGATACAAGCTTAGCTTTCGAAGTTTTTAAACTTAGCATTAAGTGTTGACTGGTATTTTGCTGAAATACCTCCTGGTAGATGAAAATGACTAAAGTCTGTTTTGCAGACTACTAATGTATAGTTAATAGAGTAGTACTAGCCTATTAGTATCAACTAATTACAATATGGACTCATAGTATTAAAATGCTACCTGTATCAAATAAGAGTTGACTTGTGTTTAAATTAGCATCAGAAATATATTTTTATTTTATAGTTTTTAAATCAAGTACACTTTTTAAGATATTTTTTTCCAAAAATTAGTTGTCAGCAAATAAACAACTGTAAATATACGCAAGAACTATAGCCACAAACGTAGAAGCCATTACCTATCAAGTGGTGCATATGAAACAATTTAGAAAAGCCTTGAGAAAATCATTTTTCAATTGAAAATTAAAAAGATTTTGCGAATGTAGATGAAACTATGAAGAGAGACTTAAGATTCTTAGGGGTACATTCAGCTTGGATTGTTTAAACGGTAGAAATGTTCAATCTAACATTATTAAAACTAAAAATGGGCTTATGGTTTCCCAAAATTTCGGCATAATATTAAAATTGCTTAAATTATACGGGGGTAATATTTGTAAGTATAAAAACGTCTTTCGTTTTATGGGAAATACGTTTCACATATTTTTCGTTTAAAGTTTATTTATTTTGTTTAAAATTGAACTGTTTAGTTAAAAATTCTTTGTTCTTTGGTTTCAAAATTCAACAATTCGTTTCAAATTGTTTTTTTCTTTGGTTTGAAACGGTAACTGTTTGATCAAAAATTATTTTGTTAAGGTAAAAAATTAAGTTTTTTCTTGAGAATTAATTTTTTTCTTTGGCTGATTTAAAAAAATAAAAATGCAATTGTTTTATCGACAATTTATGATGAAACCTATTAGATGTATGCAAATTTAGACGTATTCAATTTTCATCAACTCTGAAAAATTTATTAATTCTCTTAAAATTTTGACTTTTTCATGAAAAATTATTTATTTTGTTTAAAAACGAACCTATATGGTTAAAAATTGATGTGTTTTGAGGAAAATTCTTCTTTCTCAATTGAAAATCTATTTTTTTGTTTGTTAAAAATGCAAATATTTCTGTTGAAAATTAATGTTTTTTGGTTGTGAATTCCAGTAACTTGCTGAAAATTCGAAATTTTTGAGACAAATTCAACTGTTCTCGATTTAAAATTAAAATCTATTAGGTATTTTTACTTTAACCATGAGCTAACTTCACTTTGTTCAAAGCCTAGGGGAAAACAATAGATCAAATGTATGGAACAAATCATTATTGCTGTAACATCTTTGTAATTAATAACAATTACACAGCCACACGAAAAAAACAAAGTGTGCGGATCTGTTAACAAGATACACGTATTCCTATGGATTTTGGGGCGCTGAATTCAAATTCGGTATCAAAAATCACCCATCACGTCATGGTTGAGCCATAACTTCAAAAAATGACGAAAAATCATGCATTGAGGCAAATAAATTTCAAAATAATGCCAGTGATGCAAATTTTCACTTCAAAAACATGTCAACAACTGTGAAGGATCAACCCTTGCCTGATATAAACTTATTTAACATAACTTTACCCAACAGAACCTGACCTCACCTACCCTGAATTAACAGAAATTTATTGAACTACGCGTAAAGCTCTGGAAGCATATTTTCCCAGTAGCAATTGTGTGCTACATCGCATGGGTCAACTCGAGCATAACCTAGAAATAAATCTAACCCAGCCTAACCTAACCTAACCTCACGAAACACAATTAAACTGATTGTGTTATCCCGTTGTGTTTGCGGTACCGTTTGAATCAGCTTGGGCTTAACCTGCAAAGAGGTCAAACCTATCCTGAACTAAAAAAAACCTGACCTAACCTAACCGATTACACTGGCAACCCTGTTCTTGCAGAGAGAAAAAAATTTTGAATAATACTATTATTCATTTGCATGTTTAAGTTACAGTTCTACATTTTAGTTGCTACAAACATTGTCAGGTTAATTAAAATGGGGTCAATTCTACTTGTAGTTCTAAGTTTCTTCAAATGAGTAATGTGCGTTTAAATTTTTAACCACCTGCAGTACAATGAAATGAATTTTATTGTGTTACAACGGGAACAGTTAAGTTGTGTTGCGTTAAGCAAAATTTCGTTAGGTTCTGTTAAGTTAGATTCTTTTGTAGGTTAAGATCGAGTTAACCTATTAAATATAGCACACATTTAAGACTGAGAACCGTACGCTTACATGGCTACACGTATGGTTGAATTTCATTCGGCTAGGTTATGTTAGGTCAGGTTTTGTTGAGTTAGGATAGGTTAAACCTCTATGAAGGTTAAACCGAAGCTGAATGAAACGGTACCACAAACACAACGGGAAAACACAATCAGTTTAATTGAATTTCGTGAGGTTAGGTTAGGTTAGGCAAGGTTAGATTTATTTCTAGGTTAGGCTCGAGTTGACCCATTCGATGTAGCACACATTTGCTACTGGGAAAATATGCTTCCAGAGCTTTACGTGTAGTTCAATAAATTTCTGTTGATTCAGGTTAGGTGAGGTCAGGTTCTGTTGGGTAAAGTTATGTTAAATAAGTTCATATCAGGCAAGGGTTGATCCTTCACAGTTGTCGACATGTTTTTGAAGTGAAAATTTACATCACTGGCATTATTTTGAAATTTATTTGCCTCAGTGCATGATTTTTCGTCATTTTTTGAGGTTATGGATCAACCATGACGTGATGGGAGATTTTTGATACCGAATTTGAATTCAGCGCCCCAAAATCCCTAGGAATACGTGTGTCTTGTTACCAGATCCGCACACATTTTTTTGAGTGGCTGTGTTATTATTATCATTTTATTATTTTATTAAATAGTAATTAAAGATAAAAACTATTTTTCAAATACACTTATATGAAAAAAGTTATCTTTTACGAAGATATTAGAAAAATAAGGCAAAAATGAACTGAATCCAATGAATTTGATCCTTTATTCTCCCTTAAGCAATTTAGGAAGTGAAGATAGCTGCTGATTGATGGAAAAATACCTTATTTTCTGTGGAATATCGACTATTAAATTTTAGTTCCAAATTGAAATCCTTGGTTAAAATAGAACTTCTTTCTTGAGAATTATTTTTTTCGGCAGATATTCATAATTTCAGTTAAAAAATCTTTAATTTTGTAGGAAATATAGCTATTTAGCTAAAAATTAGTTTCATTGTGACAATTGGTATTTTCGGGTTGAAAACTCAAATGTTTCGTTAAACATGTATGTATTTTGTTGAAAGTTCGTCTTTTTGTTAGAAAATTAACCTTATTGGTTGAAAATATATATTTTGTATTTAAAAATTAAATGAAAATCTTTTATTGGTTATAATATAAACTATTTTTTGTTGGTACATATATATATATATATATATTGATTTCCGTACTTTATAGAAATTTCAAATGCTTTCTTCAAAATTCATTTTTTGCTGTTGTTTGAAATTCATCGTTTTAGTTAAAAATTTACATTATTTTTGGTAGAATCGTTTCACTTGTTATTAAAAATTAAGTTTCTAACTGAAAATTCATTTATGCTAATTTTTAGTTGCAAATTCGTCTTTTTTCATAGATAATTATTTATTAGATATTTATTTTTACTTGTTACAAATGCATCCTTTTTGTTTAAAAATGCCACTGCTTAATTGAAAATTAATCAGTTTCAGTTGAGAATTTAACCATTTTGTTGAAAATTCGTGTTTCTTGTTTGAATTAGAAAAAAATTATTTTTTTATCTGGTATATAAACCATTGCATGTTTCGTTCCGAATTCATATTTTCGGTTGGAAAATAATTACTTGGTTTAAAGTTGAACTACTGTGTAAAAAAGTTCATTTTGTATAATCGAAGAATTTTCTTGTAAATATAATTATTTTATTGAAAATTCATATTTCTGGGTTACAAATTTAACTGTTTTGCAGAAAATTCATGTTTTTGATTAAAACTATTTGGTTAAAAATTCATATTTTTTGGTTAAACAAATTTATTTATGTAACCAAATTATGAAATCAATTTATAAAAAAACATCCGAATTTATGAGAAAATATACAAATTCAAGTTTACAAATATATATATATATATTTTTGCTTATGGGAAATACGTTTTAAAATATATGGGGCATGCGGAACCTCTAAATATAATTTATTTTTTCTCAAAAAAAGCGCATTTTTCTTTGTGTATTCAAAAATATTTCGGGTTGGTATGCATGAAAAATAGAGAAAAAAAGTTGTACATGACCTTAATGTGGACGCTCCCAATTTGAATTTATAGTATAGTATCAGTGATTTATTACAAGACAGTATAAACAGTTCGGAGGATTCAGTAGAAAGAGATGACAGAGTAAGCCATAATAATACTACAAAATATGGTAAGAAAATCCGCTGGGAAAACAAAATTTTCGATGAAGATAAATTTCGACTTTCCTCGAGTATATTCATGAAGCATTTGTTGCAAAAATAGGATTATTATATAGATATGAACAGAAAAAGAATTTTCTGCATTAAGGTATCTTACAAAAATATAATTTTTTGTTTTATTATTAATATTTATTACCAAAGGTTGAAAGGATATTTCTAGTTCATTAAGAAAAAAATTAGGTCTACTCATGAAAAAAAATTGTTAAAAAGAGCATTTGTTTATAAATTTTTTTCATTTAATTAACAGTTTTTATAATCATGGAAAATATGACCGCAAGGATTCATTCGTAAAATATTTCGAGTTGATTTCGCAAAAAATAAAGCCTGTTCATGAAAAAATTTTTAAAGTGTGCATTTGTTTATGAAAATTGTTTAGATAATTAACAACTTTTGTCCCTGTGAAAAATATGATAACAAGGAGTTCCTAAGAAAGACATTCCGAGTAGCTTCCGCAAAAGAGAGTGAGGCCTTTTTATGAAAAAATTTTCAAAATATGCACTTGTTTACAAAAATTGTTTATATAGAAGAAACTTTTTGCAATTATGTAAAATATGACAGCGAGGAGTTTTTCAAAAAATATTTCGACTTAATTCGGCCGAAAAATAAAGCCTATTTATGTAAAAGTTGTAAAAATCTGTATTTGTTAATAAAAATTGTTTATATAATTAGTAAACAGTAGCTTTTCTTAAGGAATGTTAAAAGAACATTACTGTCTCTAATATTGAATACAAAATCTATGGATTTAAAACAGCTAATCCATCAAGAAAAATTAAATTTTTCAATTTTTTGTTCAGAACATCATAAATAATTATTTCTTACTTTAAACTACTGAGAATTATTCTCAGTCATTTAATTGATTTATGACCTGTTTTTATAAATTTGATAATTTAAAAAAAATATTATGACCGAAAATTTAGAGAAAAGAAATGTTTATTGTTTGTTGTTAAATAAGAAATATATGTTAAGTTAGATATATTTTGAATAAAAATTTTTTGAAATGCTTGAAAAAATAAACATTATCGATTTTCCTTTATAATTTCTGAATATAAATACAGACTTTAGAATTTTTCCTCTATTACTCTCATTGTCACATTTTAACAGAAACTCCTTGTTTTCTCTTTTTTTGAAGAAGTTTCTTTTTCTTTCAAATTATTTTTTTAACTGTTGAAAAACTTCTCATTTTTGGTTTTAAATTTAACTATTTCCTTCAAAAAGGTTCTTCTTTGGTTAAAAATTAATAAAACATGTGGTTGGAAATTGATGCATTTTGTTGCAAAATTTGTCTTTGTTTGTAAACAATTTAACTGTTTTTTTTTAAAGTTGAACTACTGCACTAAAAACTTACTTTTTTAGGTTAAAACCTGTATCTTTTGTTAGACATTTTCTAGATTGAAAATAAATTTTTCAAATAAAAATTTGAGTTATATTTTTGGATAAAAATGGATCGTTTATGATTTAAAATTGAACTATTTGGTTGAAATTTTTTTGTTTTAAGCTATACTGTTTTGTAGAACATTTTCTTTTCTAACTTAAAAATTTATACATATTATTCATAATTCATATTTCTGGGTTGAAAATTTGATTATTTACACAGAAAAATTAACTTGGTTAAAATTAATTTTTCTTGGAAGGTTAATAACTATAGAAAAAATCAACGATATTATTAAGGATTTAATTATTTAGTAGAAAATGTAAATGCCTTTTGGTTGTAACTAAATCCTTTTGTCTTTAACAATTCAACCATTTGGTTAAAAATTCATCTATGTAAACTACACATTGAACTATAACTATACAAATTTAATTATTTTATTGAAAATTCATCACTGTTAAAATTTAACAAAAAATTTAGATTTTTTGTAAAAAATGCAACCAATTTTTAATAAAGTCATCTTCTTTCTTTGTAAATTCAACTGCATTGTTAAAAAATTCGCATGTTTGGATTGCAAATTCATTTTTATTGGACCTAAAAATTATATTTTATGTTAGAAAAGTTTTAGGTTGAAAATTTGGCATTCCTTTAAAGAATTCGCTTCTTGGGATTGAAAAATAAATAATTTGGTTAAAAAAAAATCTTCTCATTAGTAGAAAATCTTTCTTCATTGAAAACTCAACTCTTTGGTTGAAAATTCGTCTTTTGGGAATAAAACTGATCTCTTTCTGTAGAAATTTTATATTTGTTGTTTATAAATTTGATCCTTTTTGGTTGAGTTGAAGTATTTTTTATTTAAATTAAAATAAAATTTTAGCTATAATATTAACAATTACATTTTTTTAAGAGTTCATCTTTTGGAATAATGTCCCCTGTTTTTGATTAAACTAAATTATTTTATGGTACAAAATGTCATCTATTATATTTTTGTTGAAAATATTCCTTTTTTTATTATAAATTCAACTACCTGATTCATAGTTGAATTTTATGCTTGAAATTTTTTTGTTTTGAAGATGTTATAGTTTTAGTTAAAAATTCAATTATTTTGTTGAAAATTTAAATAATTTATTAAAAAATTAATTGCTTTGTTGAACATTCTTAATGATTTTGTTTGATGTTTCGTCTTTTTTGTTTAACATTTGGATCATTTCGATGAAGATTCATATTTTAGTTTGAAAATAAAACTACATTTGAACATTAATTTTAACCACCTTAATATACGCATTTCGATAATTGATACCGCTCAGCAATTTTGGGTGAGAGAAGTTGCGCAGAGGGTGTGCATTATTCACTCAGGCGTGATAAAGCAGGAGCGTTGCACATAGCTGAATATATGTGCCATGACGTTGCATCAGTTCACTCTCAAGCGGAAAGTACACACGTTTGCAGAGCAAAGAAGCACGATGGTATGCTCGAATCGAACAGCAGTGGGGCTCCGATGATTGAAGCCGATTGGACTGCTCGAATCATTTCTTGCAATTGAATGAAAAAAGATGGCATCGAAACCTCTTTTTCTATCTTATCAGGTAGACAGAGAGACTGCAGTTTTTCCAATTTTTGTATTTTTTCATACTGTGCAAGGGTCACGTCGAAAGTCGGATTGGTTACCGTTGGCGCCCATATTTAAAATTATTATTTTTTATTTTGTTTTTGTTTACAATTCTACACAATAAATAGTTGCTGTAAAGGGCATGAGGATATGAAGAATTATTTTAAATTCATATTTTTGATTAAAAAATATTCCTTCCTTTGAATTTAAAATCAATTATTTATTTTAAACAACTTTACAAGTATTATTTGCGTACGGAGTACCCTTATTAGAGCCGAAGGTTTAGAACCAAAACCAAGCTTAAATTTAGGTTCGACTGTACTTGGATAGAAATTGTTTACAAAATTTAATTATTTATTTAAAAGTTATATGCAGTTGTATCTGGTTTAAATAATTTTGAATTTAATGTTTCCGAACATTCACGCCACGCAGCAGAGATGGGTTCACTCAAGCGTGACAAACCACAGAAAGAAACAAGCTAGAGACAAAACAGTTCCGACCAGTCAGCCTCAAAACCACTGTCACTTAATTCAAACCTGAATGTATTTTTGTTCGAAAATTCGTACAAAAAATGTTTGAAACCACATTTTTTCAAGATGTAAAAATTCTATGCACGGTTGTTCATAGCACTTCAAAATCCTTCTGACTTTTTTTTATAAAAAGAAAATGATCAGAGTTAGAGCATTTTCAAAATCCAAAAAAACAAACTAAAATTAACAATTTAAGCCAAACAACGCATGATACGAAAAAAAGTCTGAAGAAGAAAAACTTTGCTTTTTAAAAGCCTTACAAGATTATGATTACAAATATTTTAATTTGGTCGAAAAGTTGAAAATTCCAAATTTGATCGTGCCAAAAATGTTTGAAACCACATTTTTTCATGATTCAAAAATTCTATGTACGGATGTTCACAGTACTTAGAAACTCAAACAATTTACCAACATGACTTTTTTCGATAAAAGAAAATTATCAGAGTTAGAGCATTTTCAAAATAAAAAAAAAACTAAGATGAACATTTTAAGCCAAAAAACGTATGATATGAAAAAAAGTCAAGAAAAGAAAAAATTTGTTTTTTGAAATTCCTACAGGACTATAATAACAGCTTTTTCAATTTGGTCGAGAAGTTGAACACTCTAAATTTGATCGTACCAAAAATAATGAAAAATCCAAAAATTCCATTTATTGGTTGAACTATGCAAGATACGAAAAAAATGAAAAAGCTAAAATTGCGCGCCCTGGAAAGAACTACAAATTAAGAATGAATCACTTTTCGATATGAGCTACGAGAAAAAATGAGACAAAACTTGTTCATCCAAAAAAGAGCTATAATTTTTGATAGGACAGTTAGTTTTTGCTTTAGTCGTAAAAAATAACATTCTAAATAAAAATATTAAATTTGTTTGAAAAAACGACATAAGGTATGAACTTAAATTAACAGACAATAGTTGTTCGCCTGAAAAGATCTATATATTTATTATTAATCATTTTTCGATAGGACGAGTAAATTTTCTTTTAACCGTAAAACATAAGATTAAAAATTTAAAAATTAACTTTTTGGAAAAAGGACAGAAAAGACGAAAGAGGACATAGGCTCCTATATAGGACCCTATATAGGTTCCTGTATTAGACCCTATGCAGATGCGCTGTAGTTTTTATTTAATCGTAAAAAACAACATTGAAAATAAAAAAATTATAAAATCAAGGATATAAGAATTAATATGATTCAATTTTTATGCATATTATGAATTGTAATGATATACATTTATTGAAATGATACATGTTTCAGAGCAGCTTGGAATACAATTTAAAGCAAAATAAGAAACAAATACAAAAATAATCATGGTAAATAAAATTTGCTTTTTATTTTCCAATTTTTTAATGTGTAATCCCTGGCAGAGTTACATAAAAAATCTATTATAATTGATATAAAAGTGTTGTGTATAATGTAGAAAAGTTGACAGGTCGGACAAAATCGAGTGTGAAGCACGAGATACGTGATGAGAATGTGTTCGTCAAAGCCAAAAGAGCTTTAACAAAAGAGAGTTCAAAATCACAAAATTACAGTTGTCGGTCCGTTCACCTTTGATTTTAAAAGGTCTGTGTCCAAATACGGAAGAAATAAATGCGTGCCGTAGGTGCGCTCAAACTCTCAAGCTAAGCTTTTTTAATGAAAGAGAGTTCACAATAACAAAATTACAGTAGTGGATGTTTTGAGTCTTCATTTTAAAATTTTTGCGCAAGAATGTGCGAAAATATAAAGACGGAGCGCGTAGCGCGAGGTAAATACGTAATCGAGCGCGAAGCGCAAGATAAATACAACATCGAGCGCGAAGCGCAAGAACCAGCAGTCGCGCGCCCTCGGCACACTTTCTAGGCACACTTTCTAGAAAATTCAAAATTTGTTGTAGAAAAGTAATATTCTTGATTCAAAACTAATATTTTTCATCAAGAATTAAGTTATTTAAAAAAATTCCTTTTCAGTTTGTCAAAAACCATAACTAGTCAAAAATCATAGCTAACCAAAAATTAATTTATGTAAAATAAAATTGGATTATATCATTTTTGGTAGAGAATTGATATTTGAAATTAAAAATGGATCTTTTTTTGTTTCAAATTTTGAATTACAATTTGATATTTTTGCGTTGAAATTTGCGTATTAAAATTGTCGGAAATTTGACATCAAAGTTTTTTAACGGATCTCCACGTTTCGAGGCCCCCTGAATCCGAAAATCAGGTTTTTACGATGGCGTCTGTCTGTCTGTCCGTCCGGCCGTCCGTCCGTCCATAAATACGATAACTCTTGAAAAAATGAACGGATCAAATCCATCTTTGGCACACTCTTTTAAGGTCCTAAAACGAAGGACGAGTTCGTCAACCAGCCATTTTTGATAAAAATTCAAAAAGTGAGCGCATTTTGAAAATTTTTGATACCACTTTTTTCTGAATTTGAAAATTCTATGTACGGATATTTATAGTATTAAAATGGACAAATATGTTATCACAATGACCTTTTTCGACAAAAAATTCCCAGAGTTATAGGATTTACAAAATTTTTTAAAACAACTGAAATTCAAAATTTTAAGTCAAACAACGCAAGAGATGAAAAAATGTCAAAGGAAGAATAACATTGCTTTTTAAAATCCATATGAGACTGACAAAAAGAATTTTTGGATTTTTTAAAAAAATCGAAATTCAAATTTTGATTGTCCCAAAAATAATCAAAAATAAAAAAAAATCCATTTCATTGTCAATCTATGAAAAATGCGAAAAAAGATAAATTGAAAAAAATTTTGATCCCCAAAAAAATCTATAAATTAGTTAATAATCACTTCTTCATGGGATGTGTACTTTTTGTTTTATTCGTAAATAATTTTTTTTTCATTTGAAAATTCGTCTTTCTGGTAGAAACTTAATTTTCTTTGTTAAAATCTTATCTTGTTTATTCAGAATTCAACTATTTTCTTGATTTTTTGTTTGTTTATTAAAAATTAATTTCTGTAGGGAAAATTTGCATTATATCATTGTTGGTTTAAAACTAATAGTTTTTTGTAGAGAATTAATTTTATGAGTAAACAATTAATCTGTTTTTAATTATTTTTAACATAGATGTCCAAATTCGAGTTTTTATTGTCTTATATGAGGAAAAAATGTCTTGCATTATTTACTATAAAAAAATTGTATCGCTGAGATTGATTTTAAGTGAATTCTATCTTATTCTAAATACTTTTAATTATATTGTTCTGGGATTGAAAATTAATTTAGTCGAAAACAGTTTACATCTGTATAAGGTTTCTTACAATTTATAATAATCATTTTTGTACAAACAAATTATTTGCAAAATAATAAAAAAGGAACAAAATCATAAAAAAATTTAATATAATTACATACAATTCACTGAAAAAATAATTTGTAAACAATTTTTTCCATTGAAAATTGTTTCACTAAATAAAAAAATGATGACAAAGCTTTTTCGACTATATTGATATTGTTTTCTCATCAATTGTACTTCTTTAAAATAAAATAATCTTTTAAGAGTACTGCAAGATTGATAAATAGTTCTTAATAAAATTTCTAAAAAATTTAAATTTAAAAATTAACTATTTTAATTTTTTATTAGTTTATAACTAAGATATTAATAAAAAAATAATGCTTCCAATTTTTAAATTTCGTACCTACAAGATATTGTGGAGTTTTCACAGATTTAATAAAATTCACTGTTGAAGGCCACCATTGTGTGCCGAAATGTTTGAAACAACTTAATTAGTTTCATTTCACTTAACCTTAAAGCCAACAACTTATATCAAGAATTTCTAAAAAAATATGCTATTTATTTTTTTTTAATTTCTTTAATAGAAAATTAACCTTTGTGATTGAAAATTAATATTTTTTGTTAAAACGTTATACTGTTTGGTGTCAAATTTATCTGTTTTAGTTAAAATTTGTAATAATCCGTAAAAAATCTAATTTTTTCGATTGAATATTAACTTTTATGAAATAAAAATTGCATTATTCTATTTTTGTTTCAAATTTGATCTTTTTTATTGAGCCTTGATGTTTTCTAGTTAAAAATGGAATTATTAGTTTGAAAATTTATGAATTTTGTTGAAAATTTGTGTTTTTTGTTAGAAATATGAAACTACTTCCTTGAAAATTCATCTTTTTTATTGAAGATTAAACTATTTTGTTGAAAGTTTCATTATAGTTAGTCAAAAATTAATTTATGTAACATAAAATTGGATTATACCATTTTTGGTAGAAAATGGTTATTTGACGTTAAAGATTGTTCGGTTGTAGTTGAAAATTCAACCATTTGTTTGAAAATGCACATATTCCGATGAAAATTTGTTATTTTGGTAAGAAATTAGTCTTCTTGTTTGAAAATTCATTTTTGTGTTAAACAACAAAACTATTAAGTTGCACATTCCGTTTTTTTTTTGTTTCGTCAAAAATTATATTATCTAACTGAAAATTTAAATATCCTACTTTTGGTGGAACACTGAAATTTGGAATTAAAAATTGATATTTTTCGGTTAAAAATTCAATTATTTATTTCTAACATCGTCTTTTTTATATAAAAGTAATCTTAGTACTTTTATAAACTAAAAACTCAATTACTCTATTTTTGATTAAAATTTGATATTTTTTATTGAAACTTCTTCTTTTTAGTTAAAATTATTTTATTGGTGAAAAATTAATCTGTTTTTTATTATTCTTAACATAGATGTCCAATTTCGATTTTTTTGTCTTGGATCGAAAAAAAAACGTCTTACATAATTTACTATAAAACAATTTTAATCGCTGAGAGATTCCGCTAAATAATGTGTAGAAACTGCCTGATTTTACGTGAATTCTATCTTATTTTAATTACTCTTTATAATATTGTTCTTGGATTGAAAATTAATTTAGTTGAAAATTCTATTATTTGTTTTAAAACAAAATTTTAATGGAAAATTAATCTTTGTGATTGAGGATTCATCTTTTTTGTTAAAACTTTTACTATTCGGTGTCAAGTTCATCTTTTGTAGTTGAAATTTGAAATAATCTGTGGAAAATTTCATTTTTTTATTGAATATTAACTTTCATAAACCAAAAACTGAATTATTCTATTTTCGTTAAAAATTATTATTTATTAACGTGAAGTGCAAGGAGTTTAATGGTACTTTTCTGATACTAAGTAAAGTGAGTGTGATATTGAGTAACGTTGGTGTAACATTGGTGTATTTGTTGTTATAAGAGAATGTTTTAGTTATTATTTTTATTCAGTATAAACAATTAACATTAAGTATTATCCCAGTGGGCACAAAATTTGGCGACGTCTTTACGACATCGTTACGACATATTTGCGACATGGACATAGGATGTCGTGAAGTTGTCGTAAATATGTCGTAACGATGTCGTGAAGACATGGCCAAATTTTTTGCCCACTGGGATTCCTGTGAAGCATGGAATTTGTTATAAAGTTTCATTGCTGACGTATTAAAAAAAATGAGTGAAAGCTTAACTTTCGTAAAGTTTTTGTAGAACATTTTCGTAACTTTTCATAGCAAAAAATATTATTTTATAAATTTTTGTAGATATACGAATCATTTAAATTAAATTGGGAAAAATTATCTATTTCTGCGACCAGCAGTTCGCTCTTGTATTCTCAAATTAATTCCTAACCTCAAAATCTCAAAAAATTGTTATCGCATTTGACACCAGCAATGGACTTTGATAACAAAAATTATTAATAATTCCACGCTCGAAAGGAATATTATTTAGTGTTAATGTTTATATTAATAAAAAATAATATCTTAAACATTAAATTATAATTAAAAATATACTAACCCTACGAATAGAAATTTCAGCATATATGCTAAAGATTCTCAAGGCTCTGAGAAGCTCTGAGAAATTCTCCTCAGGCACTCAGATAGACACAGTGGGCACAAAATTTGGCGACGTCTTTACGACATCGTTACGACATCTTTACGACATCCTATGTCCATGTCGTTTCGGTATCTTTGCGATATCGTAAACACATCGTCAGATCGTACGACTTATTTACGATATCGTAAAGACACCTTAACGACATGGACATAGGATGTCGTAAAGTTATCGTAAAGATGTCGTAACGATGTCGTAAAGACGTCGCCAAAGTTTGTGCCCACTGGGGATATATTTAATGGTCCAGAGAGCTCGTTTAAATGCTTAGAAGGCTTTAAAATGTTCTTTCCAAAATTGAAATAAAAAGACGATCATAAATAACAAGCAGAGAGGCTTAAATTGAAATAAGAATTCGATCATAAATAACAAGCCGTATTGCGGCGGTACGGCTGGCAAGGTGGTGGTGAAGGAGAAGCGTTGATTCGTATTATGGACTTCGAATTTTGATTCAATTATTATTCCCATCAGTGATCCAAAAATACTTGCGCATGCTTGAACTGTGCGTCGCTCATTGGCTCTACTTCGCATACGTATTTAAAAATCAAGTACAGACGCAAACCGTAGCCAATGAACGTCCCTAAAATTCAAGCAAGCGCAGTTCAAGACAGCTCCGTTGCGATCATTAACTTCATGAAAACACGTGTAATGTTCCATTACTGTCTAACCCACTAACGCCTCGTGTCGCATGCATATATCAATGAAATCGAGTATTGTGACAATCGAAGTCGACAATAGTGTTTAGAGATTTTATATTAAGGATTAATTTTTCTTTCGTTTTGAAAATGCATTTGTTTTGTAGAAAATTTGTTGTTTGTAAATTTATCTCGTGATTCAGTTCTTCCGAGAATTGACGCCGCACCGCGGGTATGTGTGAGAGGAGGTGCGGAGGGTGGGCAGTGTTCAGTCAGGTGTGACAAACCAGGGAGAGAAACAGGAGAGAGATAAAGCTGTTCGGAATATACTATCGAGTAATTTTTTAAAAGAATTTATTATCCTATTATTGCCTCATATTCGTGAAAAATAAATCTATTTTCCAGATTGGACTGTAAAATCCTTGATGAAGAAGCTAAGGGTTGGATAAAGTGTTTGAAATAGCGCGAATTAATTTTTGAGTGGCCCTTGTGCGGAAATAGAAGTGAAATATAAAATTGTGAGGACTGACATGCGAATATGGATAAAGACTGCATAATTTTCCATTTTCACTGTCTTATTAAAGCCCGGACGTAATACTGGCTGTCAGGCTTCATTCCATAGAGCTGTTCGTCTTGGAATTGGTAACATTTGTCGGTTATTGGAAGAATTTACGAGCTTTCCTCCTAGCTTCGGAAGCTTCCGCCCTCGAACACTCACTCTTCATTCACTTCCTTCTGCCGCCATGCCGGTAAATCACTTTCAGGACAACGAGGCATTCAATATAATATCAATATTCCAGACAGGAAATCAAAAGGATACGTAAACCACGACTAATGTCAAAGTCTCTTTCATACATCTCCATTTAAATTCGATTTGAATCATTTTTGTTGCACAGTAAAACAAAGGGTCAAAAGTGATTCGGGTAACAATTCTGAGGCTAATCCAAGTATGTAAAAAATAAATATGTTAATTAAGTCATTCAAATTGATACTTTCCGATATTTTCCATCCCCTAATCCCTCTACTTTCACCCATCGTTACCCCTCCTTTCCTCAACTTTCTCCTCTGCACTACTTTATACTCTCCACACTCCTCCAGATAACACTCCCTTTGCCCTACTTCCCTATCCTAACTCGCACCTATCCCCACTGATCCCAGTGCCCTAATAGCCTTGTCTCAATTACTCTTACTGCTTTTTCTCACTACCAATCAGTTGGCTCACTTCCCCTACTTCACCTCCCTAATTTTCCATAATTTTTATTCACTTTCGCTATATCCCTAGTTCCCCTACTCTCACTTCCTCTTTCTCTAACTTCTCTACCTAATTTCACATTATTTCTCACCTCATTTTCCTGCACTTCACTATTAACTATTTCACTATGACCTATTTCACCACCTTTCATTTCGACTCATTTCGCCACCTGTTATTTCTGCAAACTTATCCAGATAACATTCCCCTTCCCATACTTCCCTTCCTCAACCCTCTATCACCCAACTCCCACTCACTTCCCCCACTTCCGCGATCTAATTTTATATAATTTTCCCTCCCTTTTCATACTTCTCTACCCTTCCCTTCATCCAACTCACGTTACTTTCATAATAGACCTCTGCTCACTTCCTCTCACTACCCTCTCTCACTTCCAATCATCCCCTTCCCGCACTTTCCCTATCTAATTTTCCTACCGACGTGTTAAAAATAATTTCCCTTACTTTCCCGTTTTCCTCCACCTAATTTTATATCACTGCTCCTCACCTTATTTCTCTCACTTCAGTCATAACTTCCAATACTTCCCCTGCTCTCATTTCCCTTCATTTTTTATATTTCCTCTCCTCTAATTTTTCTTTGCTTTCCCTTGTTTAAAACTCTTAATTTCAACTCATTTCCTATATTTACCCCCACTTACTCCACTACGCAATAGCCCTCCCCTCACTTCCTCTCACTATCTTTCCTAAATTCCAATCATTCCTCCTCATTACCCCTACTTCTCTACCCGAATTCTTTAACATTTTTCCCCACTATCCCTACTATACCTCACTAATCACTTCTCCTCACCTCATTTCCCTCTCTTCACCAATAAATTTTAACCTAAATAGAAGAATTTTCAAAAGAAGTTTTGAATTTTCAACAGAAAATATCGATTTCAACCAAAAAAGATTTATTTTTAACCAATTATTTGAATATTTAACCAAATGGTTGAATTTTAAACGAAATGTTCAAATTTTAAAACAAATAGTCAAATTTGGAAACAAAAAAGTTGACTTTTCTACCATGAAAGTTGGACTTGAAATCAAAAGAGATGAATTTCCAATAAAATAATTGATTTTTAAAATAATTTTTTGAATTTTTAACAACAACAAAATATATTTGAAACAAGAAAGAATCATTTTCAACCAAATAGTACTTGAACTTTAAAAACACACGAATTTCCTTAAAAATATTAGAATTTTTTATTAAGTGGTTAAATCATAAGATGAAAAAGATTAAACCTGAGAAAAAAAGTTGCATGTGCAATCAAATATTCTAGCGATTAAAAAGAATGTTTTAGAAGACTTTTGAATTATTAAACCGAAATGGTGAATTTCTAATACAATAGACCATTTTCAAACCCGGAAGATTAATATTCAACCAATCAGTGGAATTTACTAAGAAAAAATCATTTTTAACTGAAAAGTAGCAATGTCAACCAAATGGTTGAGTTTTTAATAGAAAGAAACAAATTTTCATTAAAAATGTTGAGTTTTTAAAGTAGTAGCTACATTTTCCGACAAAAAGGTGAATTTGTTGAGAAAAAAGTTTAATTTTTAAAGAAAAAGTTCATTTTCAACAAAAAAAAAAAGACTTTTCTGACGTAAAAAATGAATTTTCAATCCAGAAAGATAAATCTTCTATCTAAAAAGATGAAGGTGGAATAAAACGGTTAAAAAAACATTTTTGGGAAAAAAAAGAAAAGTTGGATTTTCTAATTGAATTTTATTATTTTATTTTGTATTTAAGCGAAAAAACGAAAAAAAAGTTCTCCACATCCAATGAAATAGAGTTTTTTGTTGCTCAAAAAGAAATAATTTTATTATAAATATTTTTAAAAAATCATAACTACGTATTTTATGAACAAAATATAAAAAACGTAATTTTTGTTGATACTTCAGAACATTCTTACTTGATCAAAAATTAATTTTCCTAAAACATGATTTTATATTATTATTATTTGTTATCGAAAACTGTAAACATATAAAATTCGCAAGATTTTTCAGTAAATAAAGGAAACAAATTTATCCCAAATTTTGAATTTTGGAGACAAAAAGATTAGCTTTCTGACATTTTGCAAATTTCAAAATTATGGCCATAAGAATTTTCGAAAAAGTTACTTTTTTACCATACAGTTAACTCAATAACAAAATAATAAAATTTTCAGTTTAAAATGTTAATATTTAAACCAAAAAGTACATTCTTAACAAAGTATATGATTAAATCAAGAGATGAATTTTCAAACTAAAATTATGAATCCTCATACGAAAAAAATGTTGAATTTTTTCCCAGAAAAAGATAACTTTTCAATAAAAAATGCAATAGTTGATATTTAACATAATACATTTTTTTTAACATACTAGTAGAACTTTTAATTAAAAAAGATTAATTTTCAACCAAAAAGGAATTATTAACAATTTCAGCTAAAAATATTAAGATTTTTAATTCTTTTAAATTTTGCACTAAATTAGTCAGTTTTCGGTTCAAAAATTCATTTTGAACCGAAACTGATTGATTTCTAAACAAACACTGTGGTTTTTAACTAAAGCAGAAATCATCTCTACAAAAAGGAACGAATTTTGATTTCAGAAAAGAAAACAATTTCAATCCAATTTGTTAATTTTTAAGCTGAGAGGGTAAATTTTTAACAAGATAAAAGTACTAAAGTAAAAGTACAATAAGATATGCGTCGCCGCGTAGTAACTAGCAGAAATAAAATCCATAAAACTTAATTTCTTAGCAGGACGAAGTAGATAAGCAAAAGAATAAAATTTCATTAGATTTTTCATAAAGAAGAATGAGGTTGCGAAGGAGCGTACAGAAAATTGTGAAAGCGATACGGTATGATCATGTAGTTACACAATTACTTGCTCTGGTTCTATCAAGTTACCCAAAACTCGTTAAAATTCCGTGACTACGCGGGTCTCTGCATTCACAAAATGCGGAAATAAGTTGCAACGGGTTTCCAACGTGCAGACAGCTCGAGGGCTTTAAACCATTCATTTGCTTTCATAAAGGTAGAATTTTCCACCCGAATGTCATTTTATGACAAGCAGTTTTTTTTCTTTTTTTCGTGAAAACCTTTAAAAATTCGATCCTCACAAACTTTCCCCTGTTCCCCTTAAAATTTTTTTTTTGAAAATCCTTACTCGTAACTCTAAAATGCTAACTCCTAACTCATAACTTCCAACTCCTAACTCCTAACACCTGACTCATAATTTGTGACTCCTAACACCTAACACATATTAACTAACCCCTATTTTATAACTCATATTTTCAGACCTCTTTTTTTCTAACTCATATTTCATAACTTCTATTTCCAGACTCCTGTTTTCTATTTCCAAACTCTTCACTGATATTTATCAACTCATATTTCCTAACTTATAACTAATAATTTGCCACTCCTAACGCATATTTCCTACCTCTGAATTCCCCAAGACTGACTCCTACTTTATAAATCTTAACTCCTTATTCCTATTGTATTACTAATTACTCTCAATTCCTAACTTCTACCTCCTACTCATAACTCCTACTTTTTTATAGCTTTGAATTCCTAACGCTTAGCTTTTATTTCTTAACTCCTATTTTATAACTTCTAGCTCATATTTTCCAACTCATATTGCCGCAATTCTATTCACTAACTCCTAACTCTTTAACGCTATTTTCTAACTTATATTTCTGAACTCCTAACTCACAACTTCTAACACTTGCATCTAACTCACAATTTCTATTGCTTAACTTCTAATTACAGAATTCTATTTTATAACTTCTACTTCCTAACTTCTGACTCTTTGTTTCTATTTCCTAACTTATATTTCCTAACTCATCACTCTTAACTTACAACACCTAACGTCTATTTTCTGATTGCTAACGCAAAACTCGGACTACCTAACTCCTATTTCCTAACTGTTGGTTCATATCTCTCAGCTACTGTTTTATAACTTCGAACTCGTATTTTACAATTCCTAACTTTTAATTTTTTACTTTTAATTCCTTAACTCCAACTCCTATTTTATAACGCCTAACTTCTAATTCCTAACTTCTAACTCTTATTTTGCAACTCCAAATACCGAATTCCTTACTGCGAACTTCTATTTTATAGCTCCTAACTTCTCATTCCTAACTTGTAATTCTTATTTCATAACTCCTTACTTTAATTCCTAACCTATAACTCCTATTTTATGTCTCCTACTTTATAATTATGATTTCCTGTTTTATTACTATTTTTTAAATTTCTCACTCCTAACGCGCAATTACTATTCTATAACTTCTATCTTATAACTTTCAGCCTCTATCTCCTATTTTGTAACCTATATTTTCTAACTATTATTTTCTATTTCAAAACTCCTAGTTCTTCACTCATATTTCCTCTTCTCTAATTTATATTTCCTAAATCTAACTCATATTTCTCCAATCCCATTTTATAACTTCTAGGTCCTGTTTCTTAACTCCTAATTCCTATTTTCTAACTCTCAACTCCTTTTTTATAATTTATATTTTCAAACTCATAACTCGAAACTCACAAATCCAGATACCGATTTCCTAACTCCTAACTCATATTTTATAACTCCTATCTCTTAAATCCTATTTTATAAATTCTATTATTTCATTTATTTTTTCCCCATCTTTAATTCATTAAAAAAAAGGTGTTATCAGGTATCAAAACAGTGTTTTTATAATTTATCTTTGACAAATAAAAATTAAAATTAAAATTAGAGTAAATTTTATTAAAAAACGAAGTCTTTGGACTTCGAAATGATTAATTCATGTATTTTTTTATAACATTAAGAATTACCTTGTGTTTCCAAAAAAGTCTTAATAAACATTTTTCTACTTATATATTGAATAAAAAAATGAAAAAGACATTTTCTATTATTTAATTTATTTATTATTATTTACTTAAAGACATTTTTAAATGTAAACTTTGTTGTTGACTGTTGTATAAACAAAAAATTAAAACAAAAAAAAAACAAATCTCCTTGAAATTTATTTAACTCTTATTATCAAAAAACGCACAAATCGTATCAAAATTTTAAGCTCCAGACTTCGTTTGTTCCAGAAAAAGCTTTTTTCGCCAAAATTGCCTTATATTTTGTGATGGTCATCGAACTTGTAATCAAATCATAATGTTCAATAACTATGAACGGATTTGGTTGCTCTGCAATTTAATGGAAGTGCCGAAGCGCAATTAAGCTGCGGTTTAGTAATTACGATAGACCTCAAAGTATAAGCGTAGTCATATTGCGAAATTTCAGAAATTGGTATAGAAATTTCGCATGTACTAAAAATCATTTTTTCATCTGCAAGATTTCGAGGCAGTTTTTTTATTCTGAAAGATTTGTTAAATTCCAAGAAAATTTTAGTTATCATAAAAGATGTTTAAATAATCATCGCTCGGTAGAAATTAAGTATTCGTTGATTAAAAATTCAACTATTTGTTTGAAAATTAATTCCTTCTTAGTAAAGATACATTTTTTGTCGATTAAAAAAAATCCGCTTATTTTTATTTAAAATCAAATTTTTTATTTTTCTTAATAATTTTATCGAACATACTTAATATTTATAGTTGACAACTATACCATAATTACTCATATTTTTACCCATTTTTTCTATTTCCCTTCACTAACACTAACTTATCTTACTTCCACTTTCTAATTTTTCCTATTCTTTTCCTATACTTCGCTTACTTCTCCCCCCCCCCCCATTTCCCCACTCTATGCTATTTGTTCAGGAGCGGCCTGTATTATTAGTCTTTTTGGTTTTTTTTATTCTTTTTCTGGATTTACATTTTATATTTCTTCAATTTTGCACATTTGGAATTGAAATTTTCTTGACTTTCAATACATATATGTGTGTATTTACGTGTTTTCGGAGAACCTTAAACAGGACGATTTTTAACGACTCTCGGATATGACGTAGTCGTAAGTCGACCCTTACATTATCTTGTATTTTCCTTAGCAGTTTCGTGGCAACTCTGAAAGAGAGCGGTCTCTTATATACTCGGTTGGAGAAAAAGCAAAATAGAAAATTTTCAATTTGGTATAAATGCACTTTCTTAAA
>NC_046664.1:21194545-21207517 GCF_010883055.1 Belonocnema kinseyi
ACTTGGCTTAGGCATAAAATGATCCACATGTACACCTGGTCTAAAGGAAATAGCCGCAGTATAATTGACTTTGTTGTTGCGGATGAAAGACTTAGAGAGTTACTTAAAGATACAAGAGTCATGAGGGGTCCTGAATGCAATACTGATCATTACCTTCTGATCTCAACAATTAACTTAGGTCGGGGTTGGAGAAAAAAGAAACCCAAAAAAGCAAAACAAACGCGAATCAAAGTGGAGAACCTACAGAAACCGGATGTTCGAATAGGTTTCCATATTAAGATAATCGAAAGCATAGATGGGGCAACATGGGAGGACCATATAAAAAACAAAGATTTAGAGGGCGCCTGGACAATGTTACGGGATATCCTTGTTAGATGTACGATCGAAGTGTGTGGTACCGCAGTTGTAGGAAGAATTTCTGGTGATGCTTGGTGGAAAGATGAAATTCAGCCTCCCAAAAAGCAAAAAGAGAAGCGTACAAGAGAACTTTGAACATCGCAGGTCTTAGCAATGAGGAAAGAAGTAGACGTAGAAATGATTATAGACGCGAAAACAGGATACTTAAACGATTAGTTAAAGAAAGTAAAGATACAATTAGACTAGAAGAAGAGATAAAAATACAAAACGACTTTGAAGGAAGCAGGAAACTACTTTATAAAAAAATGAAAAGAAACAAAAGTACAGAAATTGTCAATATGAGAAATAGTAGGGGGGAAATGGTATATGATGCAGACGGAATACTAGAGGCTTTTAGAGACTATTTTAGGAGATAATTCGGAGATGAAGCTATAGGACACCACAACTGCAATGTTGAACCCGATGCGATGGAAAACTCAATTAAAAAAGTCTGTGTCACTGAGGTTAGGGATATAATTAAGAACCTGAAAAACGGTAAGGCTGCCGGGATAGACGGTATTAACGCTGAAATGCTTAAACACGGTGGCGCGTGCATACCACATAGACTGTGCGAATTGATAAATTTATGTTTCGAGATGGGAGACGTCCCAGACGATTGGAAAGAAGCTATTATCGTATCAATATACAAGAGAAAGGGAGATTAAAGCAAGTGCAATAATTACAGAGGGATTAGCTTATTAAGCACCGTAAGTAAAATATATTCAAAAATGGATCCTACAAGCTATAAAAACAATATATACAGGTAGCAAAACGAGTGTAAGAGTGAATGGGAAACTGAGTGACTGTTTCGATATTATTCAAGGAGTTAGACAAGGATGCGTTATGTCTTCATGGTTATTTATATTATTTATGGACAAGTGTTTAAGAATGGCTCTCTTCGACGAAAAGGGTGTAGATCTCGAAACAGTAATGGTACGAGGGTTAGCGTTCGCAGATGATAAGGTTGTTATGACAGAGTCTATCGAAGACCTACAAAGAATGTTGAATAAACTAGATGCAAGCATGAAGAGCATGGCCCTCAAAATTAACGCAAATAAAACAAAAACTATGGTGTTCGAAGGAAAGAGTGAGAAAACACTATGCAATATTTTATTAAATTATGAGAGAATTGAACAGGTTGATAATTTCGTATACCTTAGTAGCTTATTTACTAGGGACGGAAAAATAGACGAGGAATTAGATAGACGAATAAATGAAGGTAAGAACGTTATTGGTAAAGCAGGTCCCCTTATCAGAAGTAAAAATATATCAAGTAAAGCTAAAATGGCAATACATAATACTATATTTGTACCGACTGTACTATACGGTAGCGAGACATGGACTTATCAAGAAAAAGATAAGAGTAAAATTAACGCAATTGACATGAGATTCATGCGCATAATAAGTGGGAAAACGCTAATGGACAAAGTAAGTAATGAGATAATTCTAAAAGAATGTGGTGCAGAAGAGACGCTAGTAGACACATGGGAAAGAAATTGGTTAAAGTGGTTCGGAAATGTTGAGAGAATGCCAAATGAACGACTAACGAAACAAGTGTATCAAGGTAAAGTAAATGGCCGCGTACCCAGAGGTAGACAGCGGAAAGAATGGTTAGAATGTGTGAATGAGACCCTAGTTCGAAGAGACATAAGAAGTCACAGAAACACGAGAGCCTGCATGAAAAAATGCGTGGACATAAAAGAAGCTAGAGAAGTATGTCAGGACAGGAAAGTATGGCGGCAAATAGTTAATAAAAAGAGCGTCAGTAGAGTGAATGACGCCTGAAACAAAGACCTTGCCTATTAATGGACCCAATTGGGGAACCTTACATAACGACTTCGTGAGGTTCTTCGCTTGGGGTGATTTCTAGAGAGATTGATCAGCAACCTGCGTCGGAGCAGTGTTGCGGAACGAACGTGTTATTTACTTAAATAGCACGAGAATTCTGGATCAATCTGAAAAATCTCTATCCCTTCCACAAAATACTCCTTTCCCCTGCCGAGTGAGTCACGCCTACCCTGAAAGGGAAATGGCTTCATGGTGTAATAATAATAATAATAATAATAATAATAATAATAATAATAATAATAATAATAATATTGAATAGGTGCGTTTTCCAAACGTCCTTTTACTCTCAAGAGCCCATCCGTATCAAGAAATGGGCATATTCTTTTTGAAGAACTCGCCTGAGTGCAGGCATTACTACTCTGAAGAGATTTTATTTCTACTGAAAATTCTTGGTTTTAAAGAAATTTAAACCAGAAGGTCTTTGTTCTATCAATTTGTTCACATGTTAAAATTCGTTTTTCAGGTTTTTTCGGCGATTAATAAAAAGATAGATAAACCGATAGACACTTTTCCTTTTCTTTTTCTAAATCTTCGGCTGATATACTTGGCCAATTTTTAGGAGCCTTTTTTTAAAAAGGAGGGCCGTACTACCACAGCGAATGATTTAATAATTCTTTTGCAGTGACACCACGATAGACACAATCTGCAGGTTTTAACGCTGTATGGACGTGATTCCACTTAGAGTCTGGAATACTTGATTGTATCAAAGAGACTCTATTTGTTACAAATTTTGGCCTCGTGGATGATAATTTTCTAAGGCACGATAATACTGTAGTCGAATCCGACCAAAAATATATCGAATTCGTTTATAGTTTAATTTTTTTCAATTTGTTTTAAAAGCTTAGCTAATAGTGAGGCTGCGCACAGGTCTAATCGGGGAATACTGGTCGTCAAAATGGAAGCAATTTTTGATTTTGCTATTAGAAGAGTTGAATTAATAGCTCGCTCATGCTCAATGACTCTTAAATAAACTACTGCCCTATAGGCTTTGGTTAAAGCATCAGCGAATCCATGTAATAGCACTGATAGTAAGTATTCGCTTAAATTGTTCAATCGCGGAATTTTTAGATTTTAAAGCAAGGGTAAATCTTCACAATATTGATTCCAGCGTTCTTGAAGATCTGAAGGGAGTATCTCATCCCAATCTAGTTTTTGAAGCCAAAGCTCCAGCATAAAAATTTTTACTACAATAATAATGGAAGCTAACCATCCATGAGGATCAAAACATCTGTCTATAAGAAAAAAAACTATTCGTTTCGTAGCAACTTTTACGTTTTGCGTGTTTACTGAAAATAAAAAGCAGTCTAAGTTTGAACACTAACTTAAATCTAATACATTGGTATCGTCGTTATGTTCACCGAAGCTGACTATCTTGTTCTCAGATATAGGTTCATTTGATTCAGTTAACCTAGGATCGTTAGCTGACCATTTGCGTAAAGGAAATCCTCCCTTTTATAATAATATCGTTAGTTTCTTTTGCAGTTGTAACGCCTGATCTAAATTATCCGATCCAAATAAAACATCGTCTACATAGCAATCGCATTTAAGGATGACACTGGCATCGGGAAAGCAAGAAGTTTAGTCTTCGGCTAAATGTTTTAGAACTCTATTCGTTAAAAAAAGGGAATGACGTCATTCCATAGGTAACGGTCATCAATTGGTATCCAACCAATTCTCTAGAAGGTCTTCAGAGACAAACTATTCTTTGTAAGTCTAGATCTTTCGCGTCTACCAGAATCTGACGAAACATTTTACTGATATCTGCCGTCATTCCAAAACAATAATTTCGCCATCGTAAGATGACAGATGTCAATTCATTCTAGAGTTTTGGACCAACCATGAGTAAATCATTCAAGGATTTTTTAGAAGAAGTGGGACTAGATACATTAAAAACTACTCGGACGGGAGTAGTGCTACTAGACCCGTGAATTACAGGATGATGAGGCAAATACTACCTTGATCAAAAAGTTCCCGGAATTTATTTTTAAAATTAAAAATATAAGTTTATTTTTGAATATTGATGTGGTCCCCTTTAAAGTAATTCCCATCGACTGCCACGCACTTATGCCAGCGCTTGATCCAGCTCTCAAAACATTTTTGATACTCAATTTTCGGTATGCCCATCAGTGCCGTTTTCGATTTTTGTATTATCTCCGATCGGCTGCTAAAACGCGTTCCGCGTAGTGGTTTTTTCAGTGGATCGAACAAAAAAAAGTCACGGGGAGCTAAACCTGGCGAATTTGATGGCTGCGGAATTGTATTAGTTGAGTTTTTGGTGAGGAACTCACGGATAATGATGACATTGTGCGACGGTGCATTGTCATGGGGCATTGCAAAAATCGAGATTCGCAAAAAACAGATGCACTAAAAATTGCGTTACATTTAAAATGTCAAGCTTGAAAGCTGAAATTCGCAGGGAATATTGTTAAAAGGTGTGACAATCTACAGAAATGAAAAAAATGTGAATCGGACAGCAGGGGGTGCCACATGGTGATGATTGCGGGAACTTTTCACTCAATGTGGTATACTGTTGGGAAACACAAGAGAGATTGTTTAATATCACCTGAGAGTCGTCGCATATGACAGAGTATTTCGTACTCATGAAAAAATTCTTTGTATTTCTTGGCTAAATTATGATTGTTGGCGAGTCTTCCTTCCACACTATACAGCGCAGATAAGGCTCGAGGTAAGGATTTTCTAAGAGAATCGAGAGATTCCTTTTGTATGGGAAGGCCTACAACGTAACGTCCTTCTTGATTGCGCCAATGCGTTTTAGGAAAGTGATTTTCACAAAGCTGCTCTTCTT
This sequence comes from Belonocnema kinseyi, assembly GCF_010883055.1. NCBI lineage: Eukaryota > Metazoa > Arthropoda > Insecta > Hymenoptera > Cynipidae > Belonocnema > Belonocnema kinseyi. Next base: position 21,199,596 of record NC_046664.1, read on the forward strand.
TGGTGAGCATAGATTGCTGCGGAATGTCTCCTTATTCCCAGAATATCTGTAGATCAAAATGAATTTCTGACAAAGTTGAAACATGATTAATTCTGAGACTCGAAATTTTTTGCGTATTTTCTGTTCGAAATAGGACCCAATAGAATCGATCCAAATATTGTAGACTGCGCTGTTATAGATCCAGGAGGCCTTTGGCACAACCCTGGCAACAGAAGCGGGCCATAATGATCGGCTCCCATTACTATTTTGATCATTATGTACTGGCGAAATAATTGATTCTACCCGCGCTTTCGCCAACCCAAATCAATACTTCACCAGTTTCTGTAACTTTAGTCAATACAGAAGTGCTTTCAGGTCGCAATAAGCTTACCAATGATTCTGAAACAAAAGTAGCATCAGACCCTTGATCGAGAAGAGCTCTTACAATAACTTCTCGGCCATTGTGTGCACGAATTATAATTTTTGCAGTAGCTAGCAAGGTTGTACTGCTTTTTGAACATCGCAAACTTAAGGAAGAATTAATAGCTGTTGCATTTAATGATGCATTATTTGAATTAGAGATATCAGAGGTATTCGCAACACTTTCAGATCTAGGAGTCTCATAATTAGAATGATCTTGTGTTGCACAATTTGATTGTACTGAGGATGTAGAAGACGCTAGTAACGCTTCATTATTAGTACCATGCAAATTCTTCATATCCCGTAGAATATCATTCGAAATTTTCGAAAGAGAGGGAAACGAATGTAGATAAGAATTTATCAAAGCTCTCTCATTATTATACCGATTTTTCAGAGCTTCCCAAACTACCTCGTAGTTAGCCTTGAAGGCTGTGATATGTTTAATTATTTGTAAAGCTTCACCATGATAAATTGTATTCAAACTAGAAGCCCAAGTACTCATATTATTAGAGGTAAAATTAATTACACTTTCTTGTACTGAACCAAATATAATTTCATTCAAAAAATCAAGAGCCTTGAAGAATTCTCATTATGCATCACAAAATTCTACATATTTTGACTTCTCCATTTCAAGAGCTGTTACAAAACCTGAAATTCGCATCTTGTTCATCTCGCATTGTTAGGAGGAAAGTGATCTACTTATCTTACTGAAAAAAGCCTTGTTCTTTTATCAAGGTATCCATGTTCACGGATATTTAATTCTGTTTGTTTGAACAATTCGCAGAGAATTATAATTTCTGCAAAACTAGTTCACGATAGTGAACGAAAATATTTGAGAACTACACTTATCCATTATAGTGCACAAATTTCACTGATTGAATTTATCACTGAGAAAGAAATATAAATCTCAATAGTTAGTTCACAATAGTTCACTTATTCAAGATAGTGAATAATAAGCCAATTTAATTCAAATTAAATTTCAATCATCCCACGTAGAAATTCCCCCGGTTAGCCCTAATACAACAAGGTTTCTGGTCGGATCCCGGCCGGGCTACTCCTGGCTGGGTTTCATGGACAGGAACCGGGCGGGAGCCGGTCGGGCTACATTTTTCTCGAATCACGAGGTCCGGGGCCGGCCGGTTACTGGCCGGGCCAACCCTGGTTATATCCCATGGTGGGAGCCGGGTGGGCAATGGTCAGGTTAATGTTTTTGTAGAAATTACACATTTTTTTAAGAGCCGTGATATTATCAAAGAAGTGATTATGGATGCTAGATGAATTATTATTTGAAAATTGTAATTTAAAGATTTATTAGATCAGTGAAACAAAAATAAGCAACAACAGAAATAATACAATTTTTATAAACTTCTCTATATTCAGACAATTTTTAGTCTGTAAAATTTCAAATTTACCGCCATATATAGCACCTGCTGTGTCTGTCGTCTGCATAGACATTCAGTAATTTTCAGTTTCGCACCTGGAACGAGGATGCTCCTTGCACTCACGTCGGGTCGTCTCTTCGAAGTTCGCAAATAAAATCGATACTTATGGTTGAAATCAACCTTATTTCAGTGATTAGTTTAAAACCCCCACTTAGTGCGCAAATAATTCTTATTTTAAATTAAAATATAGTCTGGTGTATACAGTTTTTTACTTTCTTCCTTCCTAACCTTAAATCATCACGTGGCTTTCAAACTGCTATGGGATTCTATCATCAGGGAATACAACTCTACTCCAATTTTCTTGCCAGAATTGGTTCAATTGATTGGAACTTTTAAAGTTCCCTGTAATCTTTACGATGAGCCTTAAAAGACAAAAAAGTTACCAATTTCTCGCCTGAAGCAACATTTCTCAACCGCTTTTTGGCCGGATTACCCGAACGGATCCCGGCCGGTATTGAAGCTGGGATCCGACCAGTTTACCGTAACGTTTTTGGCTGGATCCCGGCCGGATTCCCCGACTAGCGTCCGGCTTAAAGCGGGGCTATCCGGCTATGACCCGGCCGGATCCCTGATTGGATTCCTACACGGGATGCGTACACGTGTTTGTGGGAGTAAACACTAGAGGGAAAGGGTGAGAGAAAATTTTACGCGATAGACACCGATAGAGCATACAGGTTCAAGATACACACTAAATGTTCAGATTTTCATACCTTAGCTGTTGATGCGAAATCAATATCGAAGTGAGAGAACCGTCCTTAGATAAAGAGAGATTCTTATCATGGTATCCAAATTCAAGACGTCTGAAGTAGTTAGAGGGCAAAGAATGCTCAACCTTATTCTAATTTCTTATCTTCCCGTGACTTACTTCCCCTTGTTTTATATTACTTTGCCTACTTCCTTTCCTCTCATTTCCCCTCACTGTATTTAATTTCCATGTCCCATTACTCCTACTTTCCCTTTCCTCACGTACCCTTCCATAATTTCCTTTCTGCCCATGACTCACCTCCTCTTATTTCCTTTTTCTTTCCCTACTTCCCTTCCTTTTATTTCCATTCACTGCATCAGATTTCCCTTACTCATTACTTTTACTTTCCCTTAAATCAAGTCCCCTTTCCATATCTCCTACACTTTCCCACAACTAATTCATCCTCATTTTTGTTATTTTCCTCCATTAATTTTTTTCTTACTTCGCCTGCATTCTCTCTCCTAATTTACTCTCAATACCTCTGTCTTCCCTACCCTAATTTTCCCCTACTTGTCCTCTCATAATTTCCCTTCATTTTCCCTTACTTCTTTAACTTATGTTTTCATAATTTCCTCTCATCTTCCCTCATTTAAAAAAGTACGATGAACTGACGGATGGACGGACAGACACCTGAAGAAAAATATAAGCGTTTATGCCCGGGGAAACGAAACCCTAAAAATGAATATAGAAATAGATTTTTAGGGTTTTAAAATTTTTTCCTAATTGTTTTCTTTTTATATAGCTATGTTTAAAAAAATGACTTGATGACCTGCAATAATCTTATTCATATGCAATTTTTTTTCGATTCTTTGTTTGATATTATTATTCACACCCAAAAATTTTACGTAAACAAATTTAACATAATCTTTTGGTTCATAGACTTTTTTATTTAAAAAATTTTTATTTTTATGATCCTTACCTTTTATGAAAAATTATTTTCATAATTTTTTTCCACCTTAGAGTCTTAATTATTTTTCTTCTTGAAAGAGTCTTTTAATTGTTAATGGCACACTCTGACTGTCTTATAAAAGTTAAATATGAACTGGTACCTACTTTAATACCATTAGCAGAACTAATTCATTCTCCTGACATGGTACTCCATGTGTCTGAACTTGAATTATTTCTTCCTAAGTAGAGTAGTTTTTAATTAGAGTTTAACAAGTCTGTATTGCGCATTATTTTTACTAAATAAAAATAAAAATATTGCCAATTTTAATGATATAATTTGCGGTCATCTTCTGTATTAAAAATAAATATAAATTTTCTTCAATAAGTTACAGCTAAGATATTATTAATTTAATCAATTTTAACATTAAAATATAAATTACAAAGAGTAAAAGAATAATTTCTTTAGTTTAACAATTGATAGTAGTTCTAATAAAATTAATTACTATCTACTTATTATTTAAATTATAAATTAAAAAATTAAAAAATTTGAGGTTTTGCAATCTTTCAATTTTAAAATTTTTAATTAAATATGAAAAATTAATATAGCAATAGTATACAATTTCAGAAAGGTTGATTAAACAATGATCTTAAATTTTTATATTTTTGAAGTTTCGCTTTCAAAATGTTTCTGGCCGGATATTTTAAAAATATGACATTGTTCTATGTAACATGCTTCGAAATTGCTTATAATTTCAGACGTTTTATTTTTTTTCAATTTTTTTTTTATAATTGTGTTTGAAATTTTCGAAATAGAAATTTATGTAGTATTTTTACCATAATAATTTGAAAACTAATTCTAGATTTTATTTTTTTTTATTTTCAAAAACAATAATTATTTTTAAGTAGGAATCGAAATTGCTGCTTGTAACAAAAAATAATTTCACAAGATAATAAATTCGATAATTTGTAGTATGCCTACAAATTGTTTATAATTACAGATGTTTAACTTTTAATTTCTTTACGTTTTTAACAAACGTGTTTGCAATTGATTAAGTCATAATTATCAAATTTAAGAACACTGAAATTTTTCCGGTTTTGTTAAAAAATAATATAAAAATTGAAAATTGTTAATAAACAATTTAAAAAATATATTTTTTTGAAATACTAAAATTCTAATAGTATTTGAAATTAACATGATTTTTTGTTGTAAAAGATATTTCTAAATTATCGAAAAAATATATAAAATAATACTTATTTTCTAAAATGATACAATTTAGTTTCCTGAAAAAAATTATAAAAAAAATTCAACTAGTTACATCTAAAATATTAATAGATTATATTAACAGTAAATTTGAAAATTAAAAATTTGTACCTCTTTATATTTTTATCTTCTAAATTAAATTTTTTTTTAAATCATAATATAATAAAACTGTAGAAATTTCTATTAAACAAAGCTTTTTAATTTCTGAATTTCCAACATTGCTATCTTGAAATTGTTCTAGCTGAATCTTTTTCAAATTTGCTACTATTCTTTTAGGTATGATTACAAATTTTTATCATGCCAGACGTCCTTTTCAATTTTTTTCCAATTTCTTACGATTATATTTAAAAAATTTTTAATTATAATTTTTGAAATTGAAAATGCTAATATTTTCCAGGTTTGATAGATTTTACAATTTTTATTTCTTAACCTAAAATCTTTTTAAAAAAACGTTTATTTCGAATATTAAAATTCGCATAAGGTTTTGTATTACCACTATTTTTTATTTGAAACAGATTTCTAAACGATTAAAAAAAAAAGTATCAAGAAATGCCTATTTTATAAAAATTCACGATTAACCTTCTGTTTCAAAACAATATATTAATAGTTGAAAAAATTTAAATGCTAAAACAGATTAGAATCAGAGTAAAGAAATAATTATTCATGTATAGGAATCGAAACTATTATTAATAGGTTCAATTAACGCATAATTATCATTTGAATTAGACACGAATATTAGAGTGGACGGGCGCGGTTAGCGCTCGGATGGGTGACCGTTCTTGATTCTTGCTTAGTTGTTTTTTCACTACGGTTAACTACTGTCTAGCCGGAGGTTTAATGTGGACACTCAATGTAATTTAAAGAAAAACTCGGTTTTTGGAAACTGGCTGTGCTCAGGAGATTTTCTTTTCTGTAGTTTTCCACTTCTCTGGCCAAATGTGCCGGCGAATGTAACCGCTTCTTATAAAAATCCGGCTGCAGACAGTAGAGGATTTTAGAAATTAAAAAAAGCACATTGGAGGCTTATTGCGAGAGTTGGTGTAATTTGTCATTTGAGAAGGGATGTGGGCCTAATATTTAAAAAACATCTAAAGCAATACTTATTTTATAAGTATGATAAAATAATAAAATTTTTTCATATGCATTGTGCGAATTTTGAGCAAAAATCTAACTTCTACGTTCTTTCATGCTATTGCGAGAACAGGAAACTGGCCATTTATAGATTGCTTCTGCGTTTTTATAGACCGTTTATCATTGGTTTACGTTTATGGCTTAATGCTGAATGCATTTTACTTCCTGGGTGCAGCACGAGAGAACCAAGTTTTACATTCAAGCTGATATGAATTTCAGATTTTTAGTTTTCATATCGCCGTCAGATTTTAAGATAGACTTACAAAAGCCCGGACACAATATGCTCCTTTTGAACTCAATAGCTTTTTCTACTCTAAACGATCGGGAACTATGCAAAAATTCTCATATCTCCTCTCTTCCCATCTTTTTTCTAAATACTTTCGTACTCCTACCTTTATTGCCATCTCATACCATTTATTAAATTTTCATTCCTCAATCGTCACCCATATTTTTATTGTCTTTCCCTGTCTCTCTTCTCCAATTCTTCGAATTCTACTTCAGTCCTCTCTCCTATATCTTTAGCAGTAAATAACTCCTTTCTTTTTCCCAGCTTGCTAATATTACATCGATTTCGTCTTCTTTCTTCTACCGTCTTTAAGACTTTCTCGTTGAGTAAGCTTTTTTCCCTCTCTTGATACCTTCTCAAACTTCCATCTTCTTTCTCTTGCTCTATTAATTAGGTTATTCCTTTGCTCCTTCTGTCACTATATATCTAGACGTCCTATAGTTTACAGCTAGCGTCCACCTTACATATCTATTTTTTAACCTGTCAATCTCTTCCCTTTTCTTCTATCCACATATATCTGCCTCATATTCTAAGACCGAAAATACCAGCGTATCAAATAACAACATACTTCCTCATCAATATTTTAGTCCTCTTTATTCTAAACTCCTTATCTGCTTTATTATCTCTGCTACTTCTTTATCTATTCTCTTATATGAGCTCTATGATCTGTACTTGTTTGCAAGGTTTATACAAAATATTTAAACTCCTCAATTCTTCTAACTTTGTTATCTTCCACCTTCTTTTCTTCTTCCCATCTTTTCTTAACTTATCATCTTCGTCTTTTTCACACTCACATTAATGTTTTTTCCATCTGAGTAATTTTCCAATCCTATAATTAACCCCTTCATCTCTTTTTCAGCCTGTTCCATCAATGCTGCCATTACTGGCTTTAAATCCCTCCGAAAACTTCCGATTTTCTGTTTAAAAAAAACTCTCTAAACCACCTTTTTATTATAACTTTTTTATCTGGATTTGGTCCAATGAGCCGATCACCGTCTTTCATTCCACTAACACTGCTATCATTCCATTTTTCTTTATTTGAATTCTTTTATTTGTCCTAAACTCCAAACCACACATATTGCCCATCACTCTTATTCCTTTCCTAAACACTGTATGATTCAGTAACTCTTATCTTTTTTCCTCAACTTCTTTCTTCAACCCCTCCGATAAAACAATTACATATATTTTACAAAATATTAGTATTGCGTTCACCACATTATACTCTTTAAACTCCTTCCCTTCAACTTTTTTCAGTGTGGGTACCACTACTCTTTCTTTGCTTAACTCTGGCTACCCCTTTTCTCTCTATACTCTATTACACATTATTAAATCCAATTGGCTTAGTTCTCCCCCCCCCCACACATATTTACAGACTTAATTTGGAATTTCATCCGTACTATGTTACTTCCGACACTTTATTATTACTGACACCTTGACTATTTCTTGCGTTTTTGTTTCTACTTTCTAACGTCCTTCCTAACTATCTTTTTCTCCTTTCCGAACTTTTCTTACTACCCCTCCTTGCAAATTCATAAGGAATGTTTTCTATTCTACCATCTGAATCGCCTGATTTACACTTATCATTCTTTCTCTCTCTCTCTCTCTCCCTTCCTCCCACCTCTCTCTATTTACTATCCCACAAACTTCTACTTCAATTATTCCATTTTCTTCATTCCTATCACAATTCCCTCTTCTTCTTCTTCTTCTTCTTCTTCTAACATTCCATAACCCATCTATTTCTACCATCTCCTTCACTAACATTATGAATTT
>NC_046664.1:21207617-21209594 GCF_010883055.1 Belonocnema kinseyi
AAGTGCCGCATATACTGGAACTTTATATTCTCAACAATTGTTTCTGTTGCTCACTCGAGGCCTGACATGGTTCTTCTTGACTTCGAGAAGCGAACCATGTTCTTTATCGAATTTTCGACACCAGCTGACAAAAACATCATAACCAAGGAGAATGAAAAAAAAGAGAGTCATCGAGACCTTATAAGGGATGCAACGATTGTACTCGGAATATTCTGTTAAACTAATTGTCCTTATCATCGGCGCTCTTGGAGGTGCCAAGCTTTCACTTGCTAATGGCCTCAAAAGCATCCCTGCGTGTCAACAATATGCTAAAACACTTGCGGGAAAAATGCAGAAGGCGGTTGTCCTTGGGTCGCTCCGTGTTCCTAGGGTGCACGAGGCTTTTGCTGGATCGTCGTATTGATTCCTTTACAGACTGTAACCACCTATCTCCTTATGACAAATTTTTAATTATATATATACATACACACACGATGTTTCAATCAAAATCTTCTTAGACCCCATTCCTACAATTCTGAGTGATCCAGAAGTATTCAATTCAGGCGTTTATTTATAAAATGAAGAGTACACGGCCGTCACTTTGAATTTTGGAATTCTGATATCGCATTCGTTATCAGCGATCCAAAAAACTCCCGATTATGGCTTTTCAATTCAATTACAGCATTTTCTTATAAAATCAAGAGAAAAGGCCACCATTTTAAATCCGCCATTTTAAATTTTGAAATTCTGATATCAGATTTATTATCAACAATGAATGTTTTTGGTGAGATTAAACATTTTTTCAATAAAAATAATTTTATTTTGTTCAAAAAATTATTATTAATATCTTTTTGAATCATAAGCTGATAGAAAAACTATTTTTTCCAAAACCTGTGCTTCCTTGTCTTCTTCTTTCCCTTCTTCCTCTTTTTTTCTCTTCTTCTTTCTCATCTTTCTATTCTTCTTCTCTTGCTTCCCACACTCTTTATTCACATTTTCGTATCCTTCCTCCTTCTTTTCTCGTTCCTCTTTTTACACTGCTTCTGCCAAAAATACCATCAGCATCCTATTCCTCCATTCTCCCCACTCAACCCAAGCAATACAATTTTTTAGATTCTTCATTTGATTCCTTACCAATTTCAATCCTCGTACTCCTAGTTATTTTTTGCAGCCTTAAACTATTTCTACAATTACATTTTTCGAATCGTCGTTATATACAAAATAAGACAGATTACTATAATTTTGATTTAACTTTTACAATTTTAAAATCGTTTTTCCGCTCATTCTGATAATCGTTAATTTTAATCAGTATTCCTTCTGTTCCTCTTCTTCATGTTTATCTTCTTCCTCCTCCTTCTTCTTCCTCTTATATTTTTACTTCCTCTTCCTCTTCCTCTTCCTCTTCCTCTTCCTCTTCCTCTTCCTCTTCCTCTTCCTCTTCCTCTTCCTCTTCCTCTTCCTCTTTCCAGTATTGAAGAAAGGTACGAAATGCAAAGAAAGTAAAACATTTTCATTTAAAAAGTCTCATTTTTTTATCAAATGTCTAAAACTTTTTTTTCATCTTCCTTAAGATGTTAGATTTGAAAAATATGTTTCGAAAACATTTTCAATTTCCTTATATTAATATTTAGGGTAGTTCTGAATTTTTATATAAAAACAAAGATCTATTTTGAATTTTATCCTCCCTCGTGGGAACATAATTCAATGAAAAACCTTTTCGACGATCTTAAAATATTCTATTTAACGATTTTCATAAAAAAAAAACTGAACCGTAATTATGTAGGCTGAAAATATAATTTTTATTAAGACGAATTTTAGTACCAATAAAACTTTCCTTCATAACGACCTGCGTGGCGCGAAACTTTGTCAAAGCATGAATAAGTAATTTCCAATTTTCCATTGCGAGGCTTTCCAGGTAGTAAAATTTGAAAAATTAGTTTCTGAATAGTAAAAATACTTTAAAATAGTCACCAAAATGTTAAATGTATTAATATAAAT
>NC_046664.1:21209694-21215119 GCF_010883055.1 Belonocnema kinseyi
ATAATATAATAATAATAAACAATTATTATTGCATTAGTCATAATTGGGGGTTTTGATTCAAACAAGCTGTAAAGACGGGTATAAAAAATGGGTATTTTCATTTTACCTGATTTGCTTTCAAAAGAAGAGACAAAAATATTTAGCGGGCCTGTAATATAAAAGTTTGTCATTCTTATTATATTTTTATGTTGGCGCCCTTATTTTGATTATTTTCATTATTAAAAAATGCAGATTTTTTTCTATCTTCTTTTCTTTTTCTAGAGCATCAATTTAATTTTTTTACGAAATAAATTTCTTTTTTTTCGAGGGTATTTCTTCTGTCATGGCAATTTGCTTTTCTCGTACGCGTGAAAGTACCAAAATACGATATGGGTTAAATAAAAATCGAAAAAGGGACAATTCCATTTTATCTTGCAAATTGATCTTATCTTGTTTAAAATTTGACTCTTTGATTTTAAAGTCATGTTCTTTGTTAAGAATTCGTCTTTTCTGTCAGAAAATTGAATTTATGGTTGAAAATTCAGTTGTTATTTAGAAAATTGGTCTTTTTTACTTGATAACTCAATAATTTTGATCTAGTTTTTTGTTATTAATTTATTGTGAATTTATTATTGATTAAGAACTAATCTTTTCGATCGAAAACTAAACTACTTATTTGAAGATTATATTTTTTGTGAAAAATCGTATTTTCGGGTTGATAAATAAAGTATTTGTTTGAAATACAAACTATTACTAGTTTCACTAAGAAATTTCTTTTTCCGCAAAAATTAAATAATTCAATAACAATTTATTTTCTTTTTTGACATCAAAGTATTTTTGATTTAAAAATTCAACTCTTTTTTTTAAATTAATTTTTGATTAAAAATTTATATTCTTGGGTTGGAAATTCAACTGTTGTATTAAAAATTATATTTTTAGTAGAAGATTCTTCTCTTTTTTAAATAGTTGTAAATTTAACTATTTTGTTCAAAATTCATATTTTTGTTTTGGTAGAATAGAATTTTTTTAACCCGAAACTGAACTATGTTATTTAAGTTAAATATTTAATTGATAGTGAAAAATTCTAATCCTCGGATATAGATATTTTTTGTTGAATTTAACTGTTTTTTTTTATTAAATTTAAAATCTTTTCTGGTTAAAATATAAGCTATTACTTTTTTCGTTGGAAATTTATCTTTCTTTTGAGGAGCCATCTTCTTAGATCAGAATTTATCTCTTTTGTTGAGTATTTAACTGTTCTGATGCAAATTCATATTTTTTTGTACGTTTTGTTTTGTTAGAAATTAAATTTTTATTGAAAATTTATTTAATTTATATTGATTAAAAATAATAATTTTTTGTTGAAACTTGAACAATTTAGTTCAAGATTTTTTTTCAATCAAATGGTTTAAAAGTTAAAATTAAAATCTTTCATGATTACAATATTAATTGAATTATTTTGTTACAAACTTGTATTTTTTGTTTCTTTGAATAACTGTTTAACTATAAACTAATCTATTCCATGTTTGGTTGAAAATTAATCTTTTTTATTAAAAATGCAACTATCTGGTTGAAGATTTTTTAAATTTAATTCTTTTGCAATTAAAATTTAAATCTGTTGTGGTTGAAATATAAACTGTTAAATTTATCGTCAAAAATTCTGATTTTGTTTTTGAAAATTTTACAACTTGGTTAAAATTTTTACTAATCTATACAAAATTAATTTTTTTTTTAATTGAAACTTCATGTAAATTTTTTTTGATTGGATGCGAAATTCAAAAATCTTTGACTTGCAAATTTTCTGTTCTGGATTTTAATGTTTATTCGGACATTTTTTATTGAAACAATTTTAAAATTCAGTTTTAAAGATATAAACATTAACATTTTTTAAAACCTTACAATTTTGGATAACAAATTTTCATTTGATCAAATGTGAATATAGTTTATAATGATTTTCAAAATTTAATTGCACATTGAAGATCAAAAAGTGTATAATAATTTATTTTACAAGACGATTTCACATTTTAAATGTTTTAATTCAGAAAAAAATAATAATTCCTTAATATTTGGAAATATTTTATTGTTAATTTAGAATCAGTAATAAATCAAATATTGAAAACTAAACAAAATACTTAATTTTGAACGTTACAATTTTTATTTTTCTATTTGCAAACATTTAGTTTATGAATAAAATTGTTAAATTTTGATGTATGATAAATATTGAACATCTTTAATCATTCCTAGAAAAAATCAGACTAAGTTGAATAGAAATTTGAAAAGATTTCCAAAATTGTCAAAAATAAATGTGGAAGATTTTAAGGAAATATTTTTCAATTTGCAGGATTTAAAAAAATTAGAAAGGATTCGAATTGTTTTAAAAGATATTTAGAAATTCTAAAAAAAAATGCAATTTAAATTAATTTAAAACCACATGTAAATATTTTTAGATTTTAAAATCAAGTTTTGAAGCTTTTTAAGGATTTTAAAACTAGTTTTGATTAAAATAATTCAACTTCTAATTTAAAAAGTGATCACTTTATAAAATAATATAATCGTTAAATTTGTAATATTTCTAGCTTAAAATTGTTTAAAATGATTCGTAGCTCAGTTTTTATTATCTTAAATACAAAAATTTTTAGTGATAGAGTTCTAATTTTTTAATTTCACAGGATAAGAAACGAAATTGAGAACAAAAACAAAAAAATGATAGAAAAACGACACAAGATTCTATAATATGTTTCATAAAAAAATTGTTTCTGTTTTTGAGAGGAAGCGCAACATTTCTAATTATAACACGAAGACAATGAAAATACTTCTGTTTCAATATCCATACATATTATAAATTGTATAAATATATACTCATTAAAATAATACATTTTTTCAGGGTGGCCGAGAATAAAATTTAATAAAAAATAATTATTTTATCGAGTGTAAAACGCGAAATTCAAAAGTCGCGCGCAAACACTATTTATGTTCTCTTAAATTTTTTGTTGGAACCTCTCCGATTTCGTAGAATAAAAAATACATTGAATTATAAGACGAATTAAATGCATCGATCTTTGTAACAAGTTACAATTAAATAAACATTTTTTTTTGCAAACTGCAAAAAAACCTTCTTTAGTAGAATTCTGAGCCGGTTATATTACTTTGAGAACAGCAACGAGAACGAAAATATTACCGAGAATATAACCGAAAAATAAATTCTCTGAAAATTTTATGAGAAACTCTGAATTTTTTTTAATTAATAAAAAATTGCATTTCTTCGTTAACTTTTCTGTTGAAAATTTAACTCTTTTTTGAAAGTTTCTCTTTTTTAATTTTAAAGTTTATCTGCTTCAGTAGAAATTAAATCTTTTTTTGATAAAAATGTAATTATTTGGTAGAGAATTTTACTGGTTTGTTAAAAATTCATCCTTTTTGGTTGAAAAGTTATCTCGTTGATAAAAAGTTTAATTATCTTGTTGAAAATTATTCTTTTTTTTATTGAAAATTTAACTACTTGGGTCAAAGTTAAACTACATGGTGAATTATGTTTTTAAGGCTTATGTCTAGTTGAAAATTTGACTGTTTAGTGGAAAATACTTCTTTTTTTTTGGTTTAGAATTGATTTTTAAACAGAAAATGTAACTTCTCCATTTTTTTAAGATTTACATTTTTTAGTTAAAAATTTGCGTTTTTTGTTGTTGTAAAAAATAATTTTGCAGTTTGAAATTTCCTTTTTTTTTGAGTAAAAATGCATCAGTTTCGTGGGAAATTAATTTTTTGTTAAATAGTCATATTTTTTGTTTGAAAATTGAATTTTTGTAAAGAAAGTTTGTCTTCTGGTTTGAAGGTTCAGTAATTTAGATAAAAACTGTTATTCATTTTTTGAGTGAAAAATCTTTATTTGTTGGAAATTCGCCTTTTTGGTTTTAAAATTCTTTTCTTTTGCTGTATAAATTTCATTCTTTCTTTATGAAAATATAAACTATGACACTTTTTGGTTACCAATTTGTCTTTTTAGATTGAGTATTCAACTATTATGTTAGAAATTCAATTATTTTGTTGAAAATTCTTGTATTTTTTCAAAGAGTTACATGAAACCATTAAATAATTGGCTTTCTTAAAATTTTTTCTTAATTTTTTTATCAAAAACACATTTTCTCAAAAATACAATCTTAAAAGTGTTAGAAAAATGTCTACCGATTTTTAGTACAAAATATATTTTTTTATAGAAAATCGATTCCTGATTTGATATTAATTATAGATATTTTCATTAAAAATACTGAATTTTCTTTTGAAAATTTGCGGCCAGTGATCCCAACTTTGGCATGTTGAGCTACTGCGCTTGCCTGGCGCAGCGGCCCTTATTGGTCGCCAATGGCGCGCAATTCAAATAGGATATAATTAATAATTATTTAAATAAAAATAGGCAATTTTTATAAATTGCACATAAATATCAGAACTGCGTAATTTTAAGATTTAAGGAGAGCAAGAAAAAAATAATTAAAAAACCTTGCTTAATGAAATATAAATCCAGCTTTTGAATTTAAAGAGAATATGCTATTATTTACAAAATATACGAATTATTATTTTATTTTCACTTTACATTATAAATGAGATAATTTCTGGTATTCATGTGCAATTTATAATAATTATCTATTTTAATTGTAATAATTGTTAATTATACCCGGTTTGAATCGCGCGCCATGAGCGACCAATGAGTTACGCTGTGCCAGACAAGCGCAGTAGCTCAACATGCCAAAGTTGGGATCACTGTTTGCCCTATTAATTTTCTTATTTTGCCAACCAAAAAATCGTGGCGGAAATGAACTGGTTTTTTCTCCAGGTCACTTAGAACAATTTCTAAAAAAAAACCAGGTTTTTTTCGGGACGTATTCTGTGTGGGAATTCTGGTAGTTGCAAATCTGGACGATCTTCTATGGTAGTTCTTGTATATTTAGAAGAAAATACAGTCAAACCTGAATTTAGTGAGCCGCCATTTTGTGAGATCTGCCAGATCTGAAACGAGACGTGGTCCAATGCTATTACACGGCTATGCCCGTGTGAATCTGGTAGGAGACGATATAAATGCCTGAGTTGCGCGCGCAACCCATTTCTCCAATTCTGAATTTGAAAACTCGAAGGTGCACGATTGCCTGTCGGAACACTTCGGCGGTTCTATTTATATCTCTATTTGCTTTGAAATAAAATGAAGAGATTGGGATTTTAATATTTTCAGATTTCGATGCTGGGCTGGCGTTTCTCATGATTTGAATACTTCGCGCGCCTCTTTAATGCGTGTATTTTGAGGTTACCTTACTTTATATATTATACGATTATAATTATGTTATATTATAATATACTTATTTAAATCTTGATCCGCATTTGAAAGAAATTAAAGAAATTGGTGATTTTGGAATTCATCTCGTTTGGATAAAAACTCAATTATTTGATTGAAAAATTA
>NC_046664.1:21215219-21218422 GCF_010883055.1 Belonocnema kinseyi
TAAAAAATCATGTATTTTGTTAACAATTCGTCTTTTTTTGTAGAAATTAAATTGCTTTATGGAAAATTTATACTTTTTGATTAAAAATTACATTTTTCGGTTTAATTATCAACTGGAAATATTTTTTGGTTGCAAGCTCGTTTTTTTGTAAATGCAACTATATTGTTAAAAATTAAAATCATAATTTTTGGGTGGAAAATTCGATTATTCACTTAAAGTTGAACTACTGAGTAAAAAAATTAATTTTTTCTTATTAAGGATTCATAATTATACTTGAAAATTCAACTATTTGCATTTAAATTAGGTTAAAAATTCAGCTTTTTTGTAGATAATACTCTTTTTGACTTTAAGATTTAAAAATTTATTAAAATGAAATTGACCTTTTTTAGTAGAAATTTAATCTTTTTGGTTAAAAATGTATCATTTTTGGTCAAAAATGCAATTGTTTGGTTAAAATATGAACTGTACATCTTCTTGAGTTTAAAAGTCGATTATTTCACTAAGAGTTGAACTACTTTGTAAAGAAAAGACTTTTTTTTAACAAGGTTTTATAATTATAGTTGAAAATTTAACTATTTAGTTGAATTTTCAACCAAAAAGTTTACTTTTTAACAAATTAAATTAATTTTCTATCAAATAATTGATGTTTTAACTAATACAATATACAGGATAAAGTTTCAACCAAAAATTGAATAGTTCAAATTCCAGATAAAAACGATTAGTTTTTAATCAATCCTAGAGTAGTTACATTTTCAAATAAAAAAATAATTTTTATTCGAAAAAATAAATTTTCAAAAAAGTTATTAAATTTTGAATCACTAAAATGAATTTTCGACCAAGAAAATTAATGATATACAAAAAAAGACAAATTTCAAACAAAATACATGAATTTTCAACGAATTATTTATTTTAAAGTCAATAAAACAAATTATCTACAAAAAGTTGATTTTTTTCAGCGATAAATATGATTTTTCCATCAAAGAGTTAAACTTTCAACCAAATAGTTAAATTTTTAACCATAATTATAAAACCTTGTTGAAAATAACAGTATTTTTATTACAAAGTAATTCAACTCTTAGTGAAATAATCGATTTTTAAGCCTAAGAATATGTACAGTTCATATTTCAACCAAGCAATTGCATTTTTGACCAAAAATGATACATTTTCAACCAAAAAGATTAAATTTGTACCAAACAAGGTCAATCCAACAAAATATATGAACTTTCAATAAAATTATTTAATTTTAAAGTCAAAAAGAATATCATCTACAAAAAAGCTGAATTTTTAACCCAAAAATATGATTTTTCAACAAAAATTTTAATTGTCGACCAAATAGTTTAACTTTCTATCAAATTGTTGACTTTTAACGCCTAAAGATGCAATTTTCACAAAGAGTAAAATTTTTAACAAAAAATTTAATTTGAAGGCAAATAGTTGAATTTTCAACAATAATTATGTATCCTCAATAAGAAAAAATTAATTTCTTTACTAAGTACTTCAACTGTAAGTGAAAATTAAACTACTTGGTCGCCAATTAAAATTTTGGTTGAAAATTAATATTTTTGGGTTAAAAACTCAGCTTTTTTGTAGATGATACTCTTTTTGACTATAAAATTAAATAATTTTGTTGAAAGTTCACATATTTTGTTGGAAATTGACCTTGTTTGGTAGAAATATAATCTTTTTGGTTGAAAATGTATCATTTTTGGTCAAAAATGCAATTGTTTGGTTGAAATATGAACTGTACATCTTCTTGGGCTTAAAAGTCGATTATTTCACTAAGAGTTAAATTACTTTGTAATAAAAATACTGTTATTTTCAACAAGGTTTTATAATTATGGTTAAAAATTTAACTATTTGGTTGAAAGCTTAACTGTTTGATGGAAAAATCATATTTTTCGCTGAAAAAAATCAACTTTTTGTAGATAATTCGTTTTATTGACTTTAAAAGAAATAATTCGTTGAAAATTCATGTATTTTGTTTGAAACTTGTCTTTTTTCGTATATCATTAATTTTCTTGGTCGAAAATTCATTTTATTGGTTCAAAATTTAACAACTTTTTTGAAAATTTATTTTTTCGATTAAAAATTATTTTTTTATCTGAAAATGTAACTATTCTAGGATTGATTAAAAACTAATCGTTGTGATCTGGAATTTGAACTATTTAATTTTTGGTTGAAACTTTATCCTGTACATTGCATTAGTTAAAACACCAATTATTTGATAGAAAATTAATTTAATTTGTTAAAAAGTAAACTTTTTGGTTGAAAATTGATATATTTTGTTAATTATATTTTTTCCTAAAATTAAAAAAAATGTAAAATAAAAAAATTTTCTTAAAATCTTCCGGATTCTTTTTTTTAATTTTTAAAATGTTTCCAAATACTCACTTAAAATTTATTTGTCAAAATAAAAAATCATTTTCAATGTTCTTAGCAATCACAACAATTTTTGTTATTCTTTTTAAATACTGTTTAATTCTCAAAAAGCTTATTATTTTTTTAAACCTGCAAAAGTCTAAATCGTGTTTCAATTTTTTTGAAGTAATTTCAAGTTTTAAATTAATTCTGAATCTTTTTTTAAATTAAAGTTGTAGCCTTTAAACTTTATATTCAGCTCATTACAAATTTAACAATTCAAGGTATTCTATTTCGAACCATTCTGTTCAAATTTGTAGTTTTTAACAGTTGTTTGTAATGGATTGTTTTAAATGAACGGTCAAATATTGCTAATAATTAACGAAATTTTCTGTTTTTAATTAAAAAATTTCAAATTGAATGGGTTAAAAATAAAAAATTTTAGACTGAAATAATATTTCAAGTCATAATCGAAAACAAATAAATTAATTTTCTAACAAATAATTGGTGTTTTAACTAACACGATTTACAGGATAGAGTTTAACCAAAAATGGAATAGTTCAATTTCCAGATAAAAGCTGTGATAAAAAATTGAATTGAACAAGGAAAAAAACGAATTTTCAACGAAATTGTTAAATTTTCAAGGGAAAAGGTGAATTTTCGACCAAGAAAATTAATGATCTACAAAAAAGACAAATTTCAAACAAACTACATGAATTTTCAACAAAATTACTTATTTAATTGTCAAAAAGACGAATTATCTACAAAAAGTTGAATTTCTTAAGCGGAAAATATGAATTTTGAATCAAAGAGTTAAACTTTCAACCAAATAGTTAAATTTTCAA
>NC_046664.1:21218522-21242264 GCF_010883055.1 Belonocnema kinseyi
TTAAAGTCAAAAAGAGTATTATCTACAAAAAAGCTGAATTTTTAACCTAATTTAAATGAAAATAGTTGAATTTTCAACTATAATTATGAATCCTTAATAAGAGAAAATTAATTTTTTTACTAAGTAGTTCAACTTTTAGTGAATAATCGAATTTTCCACCCAAAAATTATGATTTTAATTTTTAACAATATAGTTGCATTTACAAAAAAACGACTTTGCAACCAAAAAATATTTACAGTTGATAATTAAACCGAAAAATGTAATTTTTAATCAAAAAGTATAAATTTTCCATAAAGCAATTTAATTTCTACAATAAAAGACGAATTGTTAACAAAATACATGATTTTTTAACCAAAAATTGTATAGATTAATTGTCAGTTTAAAAAATGTATTTTCAACGAAAGAGATGAACCTTCAAATAAAAGAAATAAAAATTTTAACAAAGTAGTTGAATTTTTAATAGAAAAGAGGACTTTTTTACAAAATAGTTACATTTTTAACAAAATAATTAATTTTTCAATCAAATAATTGAGTTTTTATCCAAACGAGATGAATTCCAAAATCACCCATTTCTTTAATTTCTTTCAAGGGCGGATCAAGATTTAAATAAGACTATTATAATATAACATAATTATAATCGTATAATTAATAATATATATAATAGTATTAATATTTATATAATTTATATTTTATACTTGAAGTAACGTAACCTCAAAATAAACGCATTAAAGAGACGCGCGAAGTATTCAAATCATGAGAAACGCCAGGCTCAGCATCGAAATCTGGAAATATGAAAATCCCAATCTCTTCATTTTATTTCAAAGCAGATAGAGATATAAATAGTACCGCCGAAGTGTTCCGACCGGCAATCGTGCACCTTCGAGTTTTCAAATTCAGAAGAGGAGAAATGGGTTGCGCGCGCAACCCAGGAATTTATATCGTCTCCTACCATACTCACACTGACATAGACGTGTGATAGTATTGGACCACGTCTCGTTTCAGATCTGGGATCACTAAGCATCACAAAACAGAAAGAGAAACAAGAAAAAATAAGAAAGAGGCAAAATAGTTCCGAGACTCTGGATTTATTTCCACACTCAGTCCCAAAATCGACATTAAATCCAAGTTTGAGTATAAATTCCTTTTGAATATAGCAAAGCCAAAGCTTTTCGGGCAGAAACATGGTAGAAAGAAAGGGAGAATGGTGTGGAAGTGGAGAGAAGGAAGAATTGATGAAATCTAGAAGCTTACATACCTAGGTTTTTTAGTTAGGAAAAATGGGAATGTAAGAAATGAGGTCAACAAGTTGAAACACACTCATATTATTTTTTTAATTATTCCACAAACGAAGAGTTCAGGGACGTCCATTAGCATGTTCACTATAAATCCCCAAATCGATTTATCACATCCTATAATGTATGTAATAGAGATATGGGGTTGAAAAGAATATGAGAAGGTGGGAAAATTGCATGAAAGATACATTCGAAGGACTCTAGGATGGGACAGATAGACGCTAGGATGGGGTATATGGACGCTATGGCACATAGTAGTAAAGAACAAAAATAGAGGTAAGGAGTGTCTAAAGGAAAGAGAAAATGAAACATGGTAAAATAATAAAATGAAAAAGTTGGTAGAAAGAGATACAGAAGTTTTTAAACACGATATGAAGAATAAATTAGGAAAATCTAAATATGAGGAGAAATACAAAAAGGGAATAGTAGAGGAAATAGAAAAATATTTGGAGAGAAAGGAGGAAAGAGGATCGCAAATATAGGAAAAGGAAACATGACAATAAGAAATATTCTGCGTGAAAAAAGGAAAGTGGAGGTGATAGAATAGTTAAAGAAATTGTAAAGGAAGATGGAAAGGAGAGAGGAGAAAGATAGGAGGAAGGGATGAAATAATTATTTTCAGAAAATAATGAAATGCAAAAGAAGAGTCCATTTGGTAACATATTGATAGGCAGAGGCTAATTCGGGTCGAGTTTTAAGCAAATTTTTGTGTGCAGTTGTTTGTATTGATCTGCTGAAGGTGGCTAGGGAGTGTAACGACTGACGAGCTTGGCAGCCTTACTTTAGACTCTTTAGAGAATGAGGCACAATTACGTTAATTGGCCTATGCTCACATTAGTATGAAAGCCAAGTATATGCTGATCAGTGTTGAGTTAGTAGGAGGCAAAGACTTTGAAGTAAAGGGATGAGAGAATAGGACAAGTTTCATTTCAAAGTTTCGTTCTTGTCTCCCTACACAAAGCCAGATTCAAGGGTCTTGATATCTTTGGCACAGAACTTTAAAGGACTCACACTGTATACAATATGCATCACTAACATGACAATGCTCATTCAAAATCCTCTTATCTCAAGGCTTTCTAACATGGCTCAATAAAAATTTAAGAAGTTTGAATTAAATTCAAATTAGATTCAAAATTTGACTTAATGATTTTAACTTTTTCATTATTTTATAATGTAATATTATTTACATTACTAATTATTTATATTATTAAGTAATAGTATTATTAATATTGATAGCAATTATATATTTATTCCACTATTTTTGTTATTATTTCATTATTGATTTCATTGAACTATTGAACTATTTCATGATCCAATAATAAATAGCGTAATAGGTCTTAATACGCATTAATACGCCTTATTACGCCTTATTACACCTTATAAAGTAACAGGCACTTTATTATGCCTTATTACGTATTGATATGCCTAAAAAAGCCCTTATCATACCTTATTACAACTTATTACGCCTTTTTACCTATTATAACAAATTACTGCGCATTATTACGTCTTAGTATGTCATTGCTTCTTATTGCGCCACATCACTCACTATCTTTTACGAATTATTTCGCTTTGATACACCTTATTACGCATAACTGCGCCTTGTTACGTCTCACTATGCTTTATTACGCTATAATTGGTCTTATTAAACAATGATGTGCTTCATTACGCTTCAATATGCCTTATTGCGCATTATTATGTCTTATTACGCATTATTAGGAATAAATACATCTTATTACGCTTTAGTACGCATGCTAATGTATTGCGACGCATTATTGCATGTCGTTACGCCTTATTACGTCTTATTCAACATGAATAAATCTTTATTTTGTTTTTGTGCGCAATATTACTCATTATTACGCCTTATTAGGTCTTATTACGACTTATTACATATTAGTACAAATGTGTGCGCGTATATACGCCTTACTACGCATTATTAAGTCTTTTTACGTCTTATTGCGCCTTATTATGCATTACTACGCATTACTACGCATCAATAAGCCTTATTACACCTAATGCCGCCTCAGTACGAAATATCAAGCATTATTACGTCTTTTTATGCCTCATTACGCATTTGTACGTATTTTTATGCATCTATACGCTTTATTACACATTATTAAGTCTTTTTACGCCTTACTGCGCCTTATTATAGACCAAAATGTATTATTACGCTTTAGTATGCAACATTACGCATTGTAACGTCTTATTACACCTTATTACGCATTCGAACGCATTTCTACGTCTTATTACACATGTTTACGCTTTATTATGTCTTTTTATGGGTTATTACACTTAATTACGCAGTACTGCGTCTTATTACGCATCCATACTACTATTATGAATTATCACGCTTTGATACTCGTTTTTACGCATTAAAGTACCTTATTACGTCTTATTGCGCCTTATTACGGTGTATCACGTCTTACTAAACATAATTATCGCCTTATTACGATTTATTACTCATTATTACACACCATTACATCTCAATAAAAATGATTAGGTCTTATTGAAAATTAGTATGCATTATTCCACCTTCCTACGTATCAATGCGTTAAAAAAACAAATAAGAAATTTTAATTGTCAATAAAAATTGTTTGAGCAAATTTTTATCATTTTATGTATTTATAAATCAGATTCCCCCTCATCACGCCTTATTCGCTTTGCTACCCATTATTACGCACTATTGCCTCTTATTACGCCTTATTGCGCATCATTACGTCTTATTATGCCTTATTACGCTATATTGCGTCTTACTAAACATTAATATGCTTTAAGAAACACTATTGTGCATTATTAAAAATGATTGCGTATTATTGCGCATTATCGAAAATTAGTACGCATTATTACGCCTTACTTCGTATAAATACGAATTGTCACGCATATTACACTTCATTACCTCAGAAGGATAAAGTATTTTTATTAACGATGTTCAATACCATCACTAGTGTTTAGAAATCAATCGAATTTGTTACTAACAAATAATAACGTGTTATTGTTAATATAAATGTTTTGACCAAATTTTGATCATTTTATATATTTAGAAATAAAATTTCGCCTTAAGACGCGTTCTCACGCTTCATCATCCATTATTACGCACCATTGCGTCTTATCGCGCCTCATTACGCCTTATTGCATATAATTACGTCTTATTATGCCTTATTCGCTATATTACGGCTTATAAAGGACTATTAAGCAATATTAAAAATAATTGCGTATTATTACGCCTCATTAAAAATGAGTACGCATTATTACGCCTTACTACGTATAAATACGGATTATCACGCATATTATACTCTATTACCTAAGAAACATAAAATATTTTTTTAAAAGAAGTTCAATAGCATCACTAATGTTTAAAAATTAACTCAATTTGTTACAAATAAATAAAAAATTGTTATTGTTAATAAAAATGTTTTAAGCAAATTTTGATCATTTTGTACATTTAGAAATAAAATTTCACCTTATGACTCCTCATTACGCTTTACTACGCATTATTACGCACTATTACGTTTTATCTCGCCTCATTACGCCTTATTGCGCATCCTTACGTCGTATTATGCCTTATGACAAAGCCAGGTCAAAGCAATAGATTCAATAGAATCGCTCGTGTTTAAAAATCAACTGAAGTTGTTGTAAACAAATAAGAAATTAGTATTGCTAACAAAAAATGGTTTGAACAAATCTTGATAATTTTATGTATTTATAAATAATATTCCGCTTTGTCAACGAAATTAACAGCCAATTATTTAACAATGATTTCTTACAATCAATCAATTGCATTTGGCAATCGTTTAAATAAACTTAATTAATCTGTGCATTATTTGGCTATTTTTCAGCATTTCAACTTTTTTCTTTTAATGTAATTAATAGCCAATAATATAAATAATTGATTAACTTTTTTTAGACAATTCGATAAAGATACACTATTGTTATTTTTAATTGGTTGTTAATTTCATCAAAAAACGGATTTTTATTTATAAATGTATAACCTGATGAAAATTAGTTTAAACATCTGTTTTTAACAATAAAAATTGTTACCTTTCATTACAGTTTTCTTAAAAATTTATTTATTATTTAATATTTAATAATTAATATTATTATAAATTAATTGACACTTGATTGCATCGATGAAAACAATTTATAACCATAAAAATAGCCCGGCAGTGAATTTATTAATCAAGATTATTTAAAAAATTACACATTTTTATGGTATGGCCAAATATGATACTTAGCTATTATTTCCAATTAATATATGATCGACCTCTTAGAAAAAATTTCTTCATTTCACCATAAATGCCTGATATGCACAATTTTATTACAATATTTGTTTTATAAAATAATAAATTATTTATTACCTTTTATTCTTTTAACTGAAAAACTCTTTTTGTACATAATTCGTTTTAATTGAGTAAGAACAAAGTGACAAATTGCTGCCAATCGCCACGAAACCATTTTCATTCACTTATTTGTTTATAACAAATTCAATACATTTTTAAATATTTGCTTTGATAATAATAATTATTATTAAAGTTTTGCTAAACCTCTTTCTGAAAATATCAACGCTGATGTATTATTAAAACGATTAGAGTAAAACAGGCATTTACTCAACCAGCAATATTTTTAGTTGCGTTCATAATCAATAATTTGTTTATAACAATTGTTAATTTAATTGTAAAATGAAAATCTTGAAATAATCCCAACATAAACTTGTTTCAAAAATAATTTTTTGAGAAAAAAATAAAATTTCCACGAATAAGCGTTTCATTGGAACACTAGTGAGATATATTTGTTATAAACAAATAAATATATTTTCTAGTGAAAATTACAAATATAATACAAAATATAAAGCTTTTTATGTAAGAGATCAATGTTTTCAATATTTCGTACTATGCTGAGTATTTGTTTAACTAAATTATTCATAACAATTAACTTGTACATTCGAATAATTATTTTCAATTCTTATCATTAGATACTTTGTTTAAGCATTCTCTTTTAGGTCAAAAATCATATTTTAGAAACGCCTAATTTTGTCACTATATTTTTTATGTATTGTTTCATAAAATATTTAATTGAAAAATCCTGGAGTTTGAGGACCTCAAAAATTGAAAGCTATTCAGAAGTTTTATAAATTAAGAAAAAATAATAATTGAAATTGAAATAATTTTTTTTAGATATCTGAATAAATGTCAAAAGATTTTTCATTTAAAAAATTAAATTCTAGAAAAAATTAAAAAAGATTTTAAAATATTTTTAACAAAATGTAGATATCGAGCATTTTGAGCAAAAAATTTAGATTTAGAAAAATTTGTGTTCATTTTTTAAGATATTGAGAAGTTTAAAAAAAAATTAAATATCAATTGTAGATTTTTGAACATTTAGAAATAAAGTTTTAAAGCTTTATCAATTATAAGGATTTTTAAAGGTTCATTAGATATAATACATTTTTTCGTAAGATTCCTAAGAAAATTTTGAATGATTTTTTATTTTTTTAAATGCTGCGTTTATTTGTCAAAAAAATGCAATTTTTTAAATTTAAACAAAATTTCAAGAGTTTTTCAAGATTCCAAGCAACTGAAAAAATTTTTGAAGATTTCAAGGAAAATTTGAAATGGTATTTTATTTAGAAAAATTTATTTTCTAATAAATTTTAAAAAGATATTGAAACAATACAAAAGATTTCCAAAAATTACGAAAAGAATCCAGAAGATCTCGAAGTAATTTTTACAGTTTTTACAGATTTTTCAAATTTTTATTAATATAAGAGTCTCTTTAAAAGATATTTAGCAATTTTAGAAGTTTTGAAAAGATTAATAACATTTTAAAACTTTCAAAGACTTCCCAAAATTTTAAAAACATTTTTTTATTTTTTCCAGTTTACGTAAACTTCTTAATATCTTTTAAACATACTATAATTTTTCCTAAAATTTTTTTAAATGATACAAATGTTTCTTAATCATGATCTAAATGTTTATTTGACATATCTAAAATATTCAACAATTTTTTAATGCATTTTCTCAAGAATCTTGAAAAAAAATTTTATATAACCTTAAAAATAAATAAAAATAAAAGATAAATATGTATTTCAAAGTTTAGGTTTGCAATAATAATTCTTTTTTATAGAACTTGAATTGTTTTTGATTTAAATTGAAAATATATTTTTTTAAATGTCAACTATTATATTTTAGGTTAAGAATTAATCATTTTTGGTTAAATATGAACTGCTTGGTTAAAAATTGAACTAACTCGTTAAAAATTAATCTTTGTGGTTGAAGATTCATAATTTTACTAAAAAGTTTATCTCGTTGGTTGGACATTCCATTATTTGGTTGAAAATTAACTTTTTTCTTGAAGCATCCATATATACGTTTGAAAAAATAAAACTTTTTTGTAGAAAAGTTGTCTCTTTGGTAAAAATGTTATCTTTTTTTTTGATAAAAATGCAACAGGTTGAAAATCGATTATTTTTGCTTGAGAATTCGGTTTTTGATTAAAAATTTAAATCCTTTTTGTTTAAAATATCAATTATGCATTGATTTTTGCTTCAGAAATATTTTTACTTGAAAATTAAACTATTCTTTCAAAACTTAACTTTTTCGTTGAAAATTATTTTGGAAATCACTTTCAATGTTTTAAAATATTTACATTTTGTTCTGCATTTTGAAAAATCTTTAAAGTTTTTAGATTATTTTCCAATTTTTATCTCAAAATTACGCATTTAAATGGCAGAGGAAAGAAGTAATAATAGAAAATAATTTTGTGATTTCATTTATGGACGACACCAAGCTTCTAAACTTTTGTTTGAAATAAAAAAAAATCTATATTTCTTAAAAAATGTTAAAAAAATATTTTCGAGTTTTAAATTATTTTTAAAACTTCAAAACATCGCTTAGTATTACTCGATTTTTTTCTGAAGTTTTTCAATCTTGCGACATTTAAAAATTTTGATTTAGAATACTCTACATTCTTTTGCGAAATTATAGAAAATCATTTGAAGTGTCTTGAAATCTTTTTCAATTTTTTCTCAAATTTTATTTTTTCAAATGAAAAAAAACATTTGGAACCCCAGGAATCTTAAACAAATTTTATTCTCTTGAAACCTTTAAAGTTCTTAAAAAGCTTCTTTGTGCGAATTCTTCCAATATTTACATTTTCTTTTAAAGTGTTTAAAATTGTTTCGATTTATTAATTATATTTTTTGTGTAAGATATATAAAACAATATAGTGAAAAAATTAGCAATTTTTGTTTTATAACAGGATTGCTTGAAAAATCTTGGATGGTCAGAATTTCAAATAATAAATTATACCTACAAGTTAATTTGTTATAAATAATTGGCTTAAACAAAAACTTCAGAACAGTACAGAAATTTTGAAAAAAACTGATTTCTCATATAAAATGCCTAATATATTATATTTTTAATTGTTAAAAGGGAAGATATTTGATTGCTTATAACAAAAATATTTAACTAATGCCCCAAAGAAACGTTCATTATTAGAAATTTTTATTCTTTGCAAGAAATTCTGTGGAAAACAAGTGTATGCTGAGATTAATTTAAGATTTCCGTGTTATGATTTAATTAAGAATTTTTATAAACAAACTACTGAATTAAAACGCAACCAAAAATATTTTCACTTGAGTAAGCTCTTCATTATTTATAACTATTGTTAATGACAAAAACGCTCAATGATAAAAATCGATTTCTTCTTCATTTTTTAATTAATCTATGTAACAAAAAAAAAATTTCTCTCGTGATATTTTCTCGCACGACAAGTCATTATTCATTCACAGCCTTATAAACAATGCATTTTTTTTACAAAAATGCGCTCATCTAAAAGCCAAAATTTTCAAATTATTAGCGATTACCTTTTTCATATTCTTAATTTTATCGTAAGAAATATAATAAATATAAAAAATATATAATAATAAATACAGTCTTGCGTAGAATTTTCGATACCGGCACATTATTGCTTATAACTATTGTTATTAACAAAAAAGCTAAATTAAAAAATCTATTTTTTCTAATTTTTTATTAATGTATGTCAAAAAAAAACTTGTTTCTCTCATGTGATATTTTCATTTTACCGTAAACAATATAACATTTTCGAAACCTCAGTATTATTGTTTATAACTATTGTTATTAAAAAAACGCTCCATTAGGAAAATCCGTTAAATTTATTTTTTTATGATCTATGGCCTATAATAAAACTTTACACTCTTGACATATTTCCTCGCGCGAGGAGATTCTATCGATTTTCTTAATTAAACTTGAAAATTGTGGCTTTTAAGAAAGAATATATTTATAAAAAATACATTGTTTATGAGGACGTGAATAAATAATGGCTTATTGTACGAGAAAACATTATGAGAAAGAAAAGTTTAATTTTGTGCCATAGATTAATAAAAAAATTATGAAAAATTCTATTTTCTTAATTGACCGTTGTTATTAATAGCAATAGTTATAAACAATAAGGTGCCTGTATCGAAAATTCTACCAAAGATAATTATATTGTTTACGGCAAAATTTAGAATATAAAATAGGTTTTCGCTACTAACTTGAAAATTGTATGTCTAATTGAAAATTTTTATAAAAAACACATTGTTTATAAGGCCGTGAATAAATATTGGCTCATCTTTCGCGAAAATATCACGAGAGTGAGAGGTTGAATCACTTTTGAAAGATTATTTTAAAAAATTAAGTTAAGTCGTGTTATTTATGGACATTATTTATATCAATTGTTATAAACAATCTAGCAAAAGAAATCATAAGCAACAAATTATCTTATTGATGCTAGATAAAGGTTTGCTAAGAATTTGAATCAATATTATGACACTAATTGATCTGGGTGATTGTAAATTAATCTCAGCATTAACTTGTTTTCGACTGAATTTCTTGCAATAAATAAAAAATTTCCACGAATTAACGTTTCTTTGGCGCATTAATTAAATATGTTTGTTATAAAATATGAAATGTATTCCCTGTTAACAATTAAAAATCTCATATAATGTAAAGAGAATTTTATTTTAGAAAACAGATCCTTCCCAATTACTGTTTTAAAATATTAGTTTAAACCAATTGTTTATAATAATTCACTTGTACAATCAATCAACTATTTATAATTCTAATCATAAACGCTTTTTTTCAAGCAATTATGTTTCAGATAAAAAGTCGTATATTTGAAATTGCCAATTTTTTCACTGTATTTTTATATATATGTTGAACACAAATTTTAATTAAAAAATCAAGGAACTTTAGGGAAATTAATTTCGAAATTAATTTGAATCTTCAGACAATTTTAAACACTTTAAAGGAAAATGCAGATTTTGGAAGATTTTGCACAAAGGAACTTTTCAAGAATTTT
Source organism: Belonocnema kinseyi (assembly GCF_010883055.1). NCBI lineage: Eukaryota > Metazoa > Arthropoda > Insecta > Hymenoptera > Cynipidae > Belonocnema > Belonocnema kinseyi. Next base: position 21,229,169 of record NC_046664.1, read on the forward strand.
AAAGATTTCAAGATAATTAAATTTATTTAAGATTCCTTTTTTTATCAAAAAAATTAAATTTAAGAAAAAATAGAAAAAAAGATTTCAAATTATTTCAAATGATTTTCTGAAATTTCGAAAAAGAATGTAGAAAATTCTAAATAAAAATTTTCAAATTTTACAAGATTTCGAAACTTTCAAAAAAATTCGAGTAATACCAAGCTATATATAGAAGTTTAAAAAATATGAATTTAAATTCGAATATATATTACGAATTTCCAACAAAATGAAAATTGTTGAGAGAGTCCAAAATTTAGAAGCTTTGTTGTCCTCCATTAGTGACCTTACGCAATTATTTTTTTCATCACTTTCCTCTGCCATTTAAGTGACTGAAAATAACTTGAAAATTCAAAAGATTTTTTAAAATGTAAAAAAAAGTAAATATTTTAAAACATTGCAAATGATTACCAAAATCAATTTCAAGCAAAAAGTTCATTTTCAACAGAATGGTTTAATTTTAAACTAAAAATATGATTTCTGAAAAAATGTAATGCATAAATGATTTTTCTACCAAAAAGGATCTTAATTTTAAATAAAAAAACGAATCTGTAACCGAAAATTATCGATTTTCAATCTGTTGCATTTTGATCAAACAAAAATTATATTTTTACCAAAAGAGACTACTTTTCCACAAAAAAGTTATATTTTTTTTAAATTTAAATATTATTTAAAAAAATATATTTTAAACCAAATAATGGAATATTCAACCAAAGATATGAACTTTTAAATAAAATTATGAATCTGTAACCAAAAAATTAATTATTAACAAAGTAGTTTAGATTTTAACATAATAGTTCATTTTCAACCAAAAGGGATTAATTCTTAATGAAAAATGTGATAGTTGACATTTAAAAAATTATATTTTTAATTAAAATGAATAAAGGTTCAAGTTATATAAAATGATGAATTTTAAACAAATTAGTTGAATTTTTAACCGAAACCGATTTTTCAGTAAAGAAAATAATCAAATTGCCCTAAAAAAAATTTGAGGTCAAACTAATTGGCATTGAAAAATTAAACTTTAAAATACCTATATATTTTTTACGTTCATTAATTATTAAGGTTATATAAACAAATATTTTGAAGATTCTAGAGAAAATCTATTAAAAGATTTTTGAATATTTCAGACATGTTAAATAAATAACTAGAACATTTGTAAAAAAAACTTTTTTATTATTTTACAAAACTTTAGCAACAATTATAGTTTGTTTAAAAGATATTCAGAAGCTTAAGTAGATTGGAAGAAATTATAAAATATTTTTAAAATTTTGGTAAATATTTCAAACTTTAAAAATGTTATTAATCAATTAAAACTTCTAAAATTGCATAATATCTTTTAAAAAGACTCGTATTATTCCTGAAAGTTAAAAAAATCTGTAAAAACTGTAAAAAAATCATCTTGAGATCTTCTGGATTTTTAGAAATCATGTTTATTTATTTTTAGGTCTATATAAACAATTTTTTTTAAGATTCTTGATAAAATGTATTGAAAGATTTTTGAATATTTCAGATATGTCAAATAAATATGTAGAACATTTGTAAAAAAACATTTTTATTATTTTAAAAGTTTTTAAGAAAAATTATAGTATGTTCAAAAGATATTTAGAAGTTTCAGTGGATCAGGAGAAATTATAAAATATTTTTTAAAGTTTGGGAAATATTTCAAAGTTTGAAAATGTTATTAATTATTAATTAAACTGCTGAAATTATTATATCTGTTTTAAAAAGACTCACATTATTCCTAAAATTTAAAAAAAATCTGTGAAAATTGTAAAAATTACCTTGAAATCTTCTGGATTTTTTACGGAAACCAAATATGTCGAATTTGTTAAAAAAAAATTTGTTTATAACTCTATAAATTCCAAGCAGTTTGTCGCACGGCAAAAGTGCAGGACGCAAAAAAGTTTGATTTTTTTCGCGCTCATCTTAAAAATGATTTTATAATTTTTTTGTAAATAAATAATAAAATTTATCAAAAAATTGTTTAAACAAAAATAAAACCGGATTACGAAAACCAACCCAAGATTTTTGTAATCAGGGGCCGCTTTCAATCTTTTGGAAAAGAGTAATCTCGAGGACTTATTAGTATTTGGATTAAAACAATAAAAAAAGTACTTGATTTTTGTCTTGTGTCTTATTCTAATAAATTTATCGAAAATGTATATAAATAACTATTTTTAACAAAATAAAAAGGCTTTCAGGTTCTACTTGAGTGAGTTAAGCTCTTGATATCGGATTACTTGTTAATGGGTGACGTGTGGAGGGAAAGTAAAAGGGTCTCTTCGCCGCAAACCGATACTTGAAAACATCAGAAAAAGCTCACGTGCTTGTCGTAAATGCGGAACTTTATTGGCCTACCTTTTCTGAAAGACGCTTACGCACATGTGCTAAGTGCTCAGAAACCTGGAAGTTATTTTGGACCCATCAAATTTACGTTGAAGCTGTAAATCGCAAGAAAAGATGGGCTTGACGAAATAGACAAGGAAAATTTTTCAAAAGAGCAAAAATTACTTTTAAAAATAAATGGTATTCTATCAGACGAATTTCAAACAGATTTTTTTTATCTAATACCAAAATTAAAAAAATGAAGGTTTTTGGGGTCATTAGTAACGAATTTGGCGCCGAACTTTTGAAATTTTCTAAATTCAAAACGGCAGATCCAATGTGGCGGAAAACAAATAAAAAAATATATGCCCTGGTTTAAAAATAGGTTCTCATATGTTTTTCGGTCCATTTATTACGAATATGAAGTCGCAATTCCAAAATTCAAAATGGAGGATCCAATATGGTGACAAAAAATAATTTAAAAGTTGGCCTCATGGCTTCAAAGGGGGCCCTCGGGGGGGTTCTTGAGACCTTGATTTAAATTTTATGTAAAATTTTTAAAACATTTTACAAATGTTACAAATTTTTAACATTCGAAATTTCGGATCCAATATAGTGGAAGAAATTAGTTTAAATACGTTCCGTGGATTCAAAGTAATATTTCCGGGTTTTTTGGATCACTGAATACGAATCCGAAATAAAAAACACTAAAGCTCAAAATGGCGGAACCAACATGTGACAAGAAATGTAAAAATTGTTCCTGCATCATAAAAATGGGTCTTCGTGTGTTTTTTGGGTCGCTGATTGCGAATCTGAAGTGAAAATTTCTTAATTCAAAATGGCGGATAAACGCTTATTTTTTATTCATTTGTCCCTCATATTAGAACCGTCATTTTCAATTTAAAAATTCTTGACTGATATTTGAAATCAGAGACCTGAAGAAACCCCGAAAATCCATTTTGAAGTCACGGGACCAATTTAAAAAAATTGCTTGGCCGTCATATTCGATCCGCCTTTTTGCAATTTGAAATTTGGACTTCAGATTCGGAATCAGCGACCCAGAAAATCCCTAAAACAACTTTGGTAGCCATTTTTGACTTTTATAATTTCCAAAATTTGATTCCAAATTCATCATTCGTGCCCCAAAAACTCCTAAAGAGTTATTTTAAATCAACGGATCCAATTTTTAAATTTTTTCCACCATATTGTATCCACCATTCTAAATTTTGAAACACCTAATTTTCAACTTTAAATTCATATTCAGTGACCAAAAAAGACCCTGAGGATCCATTTGAAGCGACCGAAGTAATTTTTGGCTGCTATATTCGATTCGCTATTTTGAATTTTTTAATTTTGATTTCTATGTTGAAAAAAATTTAGCTCTGAGATTCGTAATCAGCTATTAACCGCCCCCCTTCCCTAAAAAAGCCCTTAAACTAATTTGGAAGCCACAAGACTTATTTTTAACGTTTTTCGTCCGTTATTTTTGATTTTTAAAATTTCATAAATCATCTCAAAATTCATTGTCAGTGATCTAAGAGCCCTTGAACACCGATTTTAAAGCAACGGAACCATTTTTTAAATTTTGGTTGCCAAATTGTATCCGCTATGTTTTATTTTTAAAGTTTCCGCCATTTTGAATTTTGGAATTATGACGTCACATGCGTAATTAGACACACACAAGACTCCTTAAGCTTTATTACTTTTTCATATAATTAACTATTGTTGTTTATTAAAAATCTGTATTTTTTCACTTTTTTTTTTATAAAATCATTTTTCTCTAAAAAAATGTTTTTATGATTTCCGAATGTTAAGCGAAGTTTTACAAAATTTTAAACTTTTTTTGCCTGTGCAATTTGTAAAAAAATATGTTTATTACATACTGAATTTTATCGAAAAGATTCACATAAATCGAAAACAGCAATTATAAAAATTTGTCCAAATTCTCGAATTGCGCAGAGATTGGGAATTTTTTGTTAAAAGCAATTTCATAAATTTTTACTATTTTTGAAACATCATAGAAAATAATTTGTTTAGAAAAGTACTGTTTTATGGCATACTTGATTTCATCACAAATATTTACAGAAGTCGGACACAACAATTATAAAAATTTCTAAACTCACGACTTTGGTAGAGATGGAATTTTTTTTAAATCTCATATTATACTTTCAAGTATAATACTCAAATGGAAATTTTTGTTTAATTCAATTATTTGGTTGAATTTATTTTTTTTAACTGAAAATATAAGTTTTCCATTTTTGGCAGAAAATTTATATTTTTTATTAACAATTAACATATTCCAGTTGAAAATTCTTTTGCGGGTTTAAAATTTAACTACTTTGTTCAAAATTAACTTTTCTGTTAAAAAATCAAATCCGTGATTGACAAATAACACATTTTACTAATAATTCATTTTTTTCCTATAGAGGAACTAAATTTTTAAACTGAAATAACAAGTATTTCATTTTTCGTAGGAAATTTTAAATACTTTCTTAAATTGTCATGTATTTTTTTTAATTAATCTTTTTTGGTTATTTTTTAAATGAAATATTTGCTTGTAAATTAACATTGTTTTATGAAATTTTATATTTTAGGGTACAAAATTTAACTTTTTTTGTGAAAATTAGTCTTTTTGGCTTGGAAATATAACAATTTGGTAGAAAATTAAACTATTTTAATTAACATTAACTTGGTTGTTGCAAATTCACATTTTTCATTCGAAATTCAAGTATATAATTGTGAATTAAACTATTCAGTTGAAAAATAAAATATTTGGTTGAAAATTTAACTATTCTGTAAGTAATTCATATATTTCCTGAGAAATACAAGAATGTAGTTTTTTGATTAAAAACTAAACTATATATTTAAAAATTCGTCTTTTTTGGTTAAAAATTTAACGGCTATGTTGAAAATTGAACTGCTTGGTGAACAATTTCTACATTTCGATGAAAATTTGCATTTTGGTAGATGATTTATCTTTTAGGTTAAAAATTTAAATATTTGGATAATAATTAATTTTTTTTTGTAAAATGTTTATAATTTCAGCAAAAAGTGTATGTATTTTGAGAAAAATGAGTCTTTTTTTATTAAAAATTGATCCATTTGTTTGGAAAATCAATTTATTTTGGTGTAAACTCGTATTTTTTAGGTTGAAAACTCCAAATTCTCTCTTTTTTTGAAAATTCCTCTTCTTCCTTTGAAAATTAGTTTATTTTTATGGAAGAACAAAATCCCAGTGGGCACAAAATTTAGCGACGTCTTTACGACATCGTTACGACAACTTTACGACAAATTTACGACATCCTATGTCCATGTCGTTAAGTCGTCTTTATGATATCGTAAAGACATCGTCAGATCATACGACATATTTACGATATCATAAAGACGACTTAACGGCATGGGTACAGGATGTCGTAAAGTTGTCGTAAAGATGTCGTAACGATGTCGTTAGGGCGTCACCAAATTTTATCCCCACTGGCATAACTCGTTAAGAATTCGTAATTTTTAGTTGAATTCAACTGTTTTTCATTGAATATTAAAATAGTTTTGTAGAAAAATCAACTATCACATTTTCGTTAAGAATTCATTTTTCTATGGATGATTCGTTACTGTGGTTAAAAATGTAACTATTTTGTTGAAAATTACTTCTTCTTAGTCGAAAATTAATTGTTTTAATTGAAAATTTAATTCTGCCATTTTGGTTCCAAAATTAACATTTTTAGGTAGAAAAGTCAAACAAAATGATTTTTTATCGCATTCAACAAATATTTTTATATATTTTAATCATTTATTTGAAATATCAAAGCTTGATTTTAAAATTTTCAAACTTTTTGAATTACCCACATAATAATGTAGAATTTTTTTAATCAGAGGAGTATATCTCCTTACTTTGACAAAAAAGTCCACAGCTTTCTATTTATTTTTTTTCGTTTTTAAATTTCCAGTTAAACTGGATAATTTCTTGGTATTTTCTTCATATAATCCGAAAAGCAAAGTGAATAGATTCGAGTTACAAAGAAGGTTAGAAGCCAGGAAAGTGGTGGAACAGTAAACTGGTTCTGTAGTTTCATCTTTCACCGCAAAACCGAACCGGGAGGAAATAAAGCCTCTCTTTGTAGACAGATTACGGTTCTTCTTTCTCCGAAAAAAATAATAAAAGGGAAAGGAAATATTATTTCGTACAAGTCTTTAGTTGATGTGGAAAATTCAAGCCAGACTGTATAATGAACTTCATAAATACGATAAATATTTTTTTAGTAAAGGCGTCATCCACTAATTTTTATTTTTGCATTATCATTCATGAAAGTGTAATGTACCCAGTGGGCACATAATTTGGCGACGTCTTTACGACATCGTTACGACATCTTTACCACAACTTTACGACATCCTGTGTCCATGTCGTTAAGTTGTCTTTATGATATCGTAAAGACATAGTCAGATCATAGGATGTCGTAAAGTTGTAGTTATGATGTCGTAACGATGTTGTAAAGACGTCGCAAAATTCTGTGCCCACTGAGTAATCGTCCAAATTTTCGATCTCTGGTTAAATTTTTGTTAAAGTTTCTTGAATACGGGTAAAGGACTTGCAAATTATACAAATAAAATTTTTGATTTTTCTGAAGATTAAAAAAGTTACATATTTTTCAAAAATTTGAAAATTTTCAAAATTCAAATTATTCAAATAACATTTTCAATTTCGAAGAATATTAGAAAAGTTATATACTTTTGAAAATTTTGAAAATGTTTAGAAAAATAGAAAAAAATATTTTTCTAAAAGATTAGATAATTTTATTTAAATCCATCACTATTGGGAATGGTGGTCTACCATTTCGCCACATGGTGCCGCAAAATGTAATTAGAAAGAGTGGGTACAATATTAAACATGTATTTTAATTTTTGCATAAAAGTGTTCTTACAATTGTTTTGTGAAATACAAAACAATGATTAAATATTTAAAAACAAATATTCATCAAAAACAAATAGTTTTAGATAGAATTTCTATCGAATACAGTTAAAAAAAAAACATATTTCCGTGAAATAGGTTTAAAAAAAAACAATTATTTCATTATTTCGTGTCAGTTTCAATATATTGTAAGCTTAAATAAACTTTAATTAATATATTTAGCGACAGATTTCATCCATATTATGCCACGAATCCGAATAATAGGCGGCTGGAAGTTAAATACGAATTCTAACCTAACTTTTAGATCAGATTTTTAAATAGTAAATGTTTCATGTATAAATTAATAAAAATTTACTTTGAGTTTATTTTTGCTTCAAAATAAATCCATTTAAGTTTATAATCTTTTGAAACTAACAATAAAGAGAACAATAATTGTTCTTTTTAGAAAAATATTTCTGTCAAAAAGTGTGTTTTTTCACTCTATAATATGTAAATTCCATCTAAAACACTTTGTTTCCGACAAAGACTTATTTTTATTATCCAATAAATGCTTTCAACTCCACAAAAAAATTGTTAAACACTTTTATGCACAAATTGAAATGCATCTTTAAAATCGTGTCTATTATTTCTAGTTCGAATTTTTGTCACCAGGTGGCGTATCGCAGTTTAACCATTCCAAATATATCAAATGTATTTAGAAGCTATGTGAGGTGAATTTTTCGATTAGACAAACATTCAAAAAGTTTGAGCTCTTTCAAAATTTGAATGAAATTTTTTTGATTTTTAGAAATTTTTGTCAAATTTTCTGGTACGCGTCAAAAAGACTTGCAAATTATCCTCATGACATTTTTAATTTCGATAAAACTTCGAAAAGTTATATGCTTTTCAACATTTTGAAAATTTTCAAAAAAAAGAAAACAAATTTTTTTTAGTAGTTCAAGAAATATCAATCTAAATTTCTACTGGATATAAAATATATGTTTTTCTAAACTATTATCATGAAATTTCTTAATTAGACAAAGCAAATCGAAAAAAATTCAGTTGCAATTTATGGTCGTAATTCCTCGGAAGTTGAAATCACAGTTTTCGATTTAATTTATAGCATTTATGATATTTGAAAAAATTTAGTTAAAGTGTGCGCATGAAATGTACAAAAATGAGCGCATGCGCAACGGGATGCGTCTGCGCCGCGTCACCAACTGTATTAGTTACGGTAAGTGCGTTACCGGTAAGCAATCCACTTGTTGATGCGACGCATGCGCAGTATATAAAAAAACATCATTTTGGAAGCACTCCTTCAAAAGTTTGTAAGGTATGACGTCACAGCATGTGTTTAAAGCCATGAGGGCACCACATGTTCCGTTTAAAAAAATAGACATTTCTGGTTGATATTTGGTCACTTCTTAATCAATGATTACAACTTATTAAATAAATAAAATTAATGTTTAATTTTATTTTTTAAATTCTTTAGGAGTCAAATTTTATTTTTAAAAACTTACCAATTAGGGTAAGCACAATTTTGTTAATGACCCAATTCTACAAAATTATAATAATTGAGATTTTGAATATTACAGCAGAAAATTTCAAACTTTTCACAGAATTCCTAATAAAAATAGGAAAGTTTCTGTAGAAAACTACATAATTTTTTATGAATATTTAAAAATATTATTAAAATATACAAGAATACTCTATAAAATTCTAAATCATTCAACATTATTCAAAAATATTGTAGAAAATTCTATTCTATAACATTCCAAATGGTTGCAAATGCAATTATTTTGTTTAAAATTCGACTTTTCTTTTATAAATCCATATTTTTTAACAGAAAACTTAACTGCTTTGTTAAAATATTTTGTTTTTGGATAGAAAACTTATCTCTTTTGGTTTGAGAATTTGTCTATTTGTTTAACATTTTAACTTTTCTGATTAAAGTTTTTTTTCAATTTGACCATTTTGTTGAAATTTCGGATTTAAAAGTTAAAAATTCAAATTTTTGGTTAAAAATTATTTTGCTTGAAAATTATACTGTTAATTATATATAGAATTGTTGAATCATTAATTATTTTTTCCTTTTTTGAAAATTCAACAGTGTGGTAGAAAATTGGTCTTTTTCGAGTTTTAATGCCTTTTGGGTGGAAATTAATTTTCTTGGTTGAATTTTCAATTAATTTATTGAAACTCAAACTATTTTGTTAATAATTCCTTTTATTATCTCTTCGGTTAAAAATTAAATTTTTTTGGTAAAAATTTATGCGTTGGAATAGTAACTGCTTTGTTAAAAATTCATATTTTTAATTCTAAAATTCAACTTTGTTGTAAAAAATTTGATTTTTAGCATTCAAAATTATATTATCTGAGAAAAAAATTCAACTATTTAGTTAAATATTAAGCTTTCGGTACAAATTTCGCATCCTCGGGTGAAAATATTAAATTGTTTTCGAGTGAATTGGCCTGTATGGTTTGTAAATTTAACAATTTGGTTGAAAATTTATGTTTTTTCTTGTGAATTCTTTTTTTTCTGGTAAAAAATTAATATTCTTGATTGAAGATTCAATTATGTGGTTAAAAGTAAAATCTTTTAGTTCAAAATTCATTATGTTACTTTAAAATCCATTTCTTCGATTGAAAATAGTTTTTGTTGTTAAAAATCAATTTTCCAACTGCAAATTTAAATATTCCGTCATTGGTTGAAAATTAATAGTTTTTAGTTTGTAAATTCTTTGTTAAAAATTCATTTAATTAGTTTAGGATCCTTCTCTCTGGTTTAATTTTTATTCTTGGAAAATAATTTTTCCATATAAAAATTTAACTAATCCGACTTTGTTTAAAAACTGATCGTCTTGAGTTTAAAATTTAACTATTTGGTTAAAGATGAAGTTTTTTTGATAAAATTCAAATTTTCATGATGATTGTTCTTTCTTGTTACAATTCAACTGTTTTTCATTTCAAATTAATCTTGAAAGATTTATTGAAAATTCAGCTACATGATTAAAAATGCTCCCCTTTCTTTAATTGCAAATTTTTTGTTGTTTTTTGTTGAAATACAAGTTTTTAAACGGGAAATTTAAAAATTATATAATGAGTTTAAAATTGATCAATTTTAGTTGTAAATTTATGTATTTTCTTATGAATTCGTTTTGTATAGAGGTTTAATATTATTGATTGAAAATTTAATTAATTGATGAAAAGTTTAACTACATTGTTCAAAATTAATTTTTGATTCGGAATTCATCACTTCTGGTTAAAGATTCAACGACTTGGTTGAAAGTAGAACTATTTTTTTAAATATTCATTTTATTATTTTTAAATCCATCTCTTTGGTTGAAATGTAACTATTTCATTCAAAAATTTGTTTCGTTGAAAATTAATTTTTCCAACTGAGAATTTAATTATATCATTATTGGTTAAAAATCGATCATTTTTAGTTGTGAATTCGCCTATTAAATTTTCCATTGCAAATTATTATTCTTTCATGGAAAAAAAATGGAACATAAAAAATTACATTTTGCGGTCAAACTATACGAGATTTAGGAAAAGATAATCTAACAAAAGTTGTGCATTAAAAAAGGATCTACAAATTTTTTATTAAACACTTTTTGATAGTATACATGGTTGTTTTAGACGTAAAAAACAGAATTAAAAATAACATTTAATTTTTGGACAAACGACACAATTCGAAAAAAATAATTAGACAACATTTTTACATCCAAAAAAGAGCTAGAAACTGGTTATTAATTATTTTTTGATAAAATGCGTAGCTATGAAAAAAATTAAAAGGCAAAAATGGCTTATCCAATAAAGAGCTGCAGATTTGCCATAAATCATTCTTGATAGGACGCTTAGTTTTTGTTTTAAACATAAAAAATGGCATAAAAATTAAAAAATAAATTGTACTATCGCCATAGAACGAATAGCCTATTTTTTTTAACCTTTTTTTTAATTTAGTTTTTACCATACACGTTATGTTTTCTAATTATTTTGTGAAGAAAATATTGATTAATAAGCGACATTTCAAAAGAGATTGGATCAAATAGAATTTTCTCAATTTTTTCTATGGAAAGGTGCAAAAGATTTGAATTGTTTTCGCAATTCACAACGGGAAAAAGTTATTTAAACAAAGGAAAATTGTTTCAATAATTTATGAATATTTTAAAAAAATATTAGTCTTATTATTCTTGAATTGGGGCATTAATTTCAGAAAAATCCTTTTCAATGCTATGAATTGAAGGTTAAATACAAAAATTTATAAGTTTTCACAATTCTATCATTTTAAGCAATTTTAAGCTAGAAACATTAATTTGTACATGTTCAATTGTTTTCAAAACATATTAAATATTCTCTTAAAAATTTGAATTAAAAAAATCATTGAAAAATTTTTCGGAATCTCATAATAATTTTATTATCTTACAACACGAATTTTTCGCACAATTTTTTGAAAGTCCTGCAAGAGTAAAAAAATTACCTTAACATCATTTAGATTATTTTTTGAAAATTTTGGAAATATTAGTTATTATTTTTTCAAAATTAATTTTACAAAAAAATTATTTTCACTTTTTCTTTGAATTTTAATACCATTTCTTTATTTATTTAAAACCTTTAAAAATGCTGAAAAAGCTTTTAAATTTTTTTCGTCATATTTAAAAATCTACATGTTTTCAAAATATTTTTGAAATATTTTCACGTTTTAAATTATTTCGGAATCTTTCTACAACTTTGGAAAAAAATATTTTAAACTTACTCGATTATTTTCTAAATTAATCATTTTTCCTTTATTATTAAAAAATGCAAAAAAAAATCTTTTTACATATTTTCTTTGAATAAATTTTTGAAGATGAAAAATCATTTCACATATGCCACGCCATCATATGAATTTTTTTCATTTTCTGAAATATTAACGATTCAAGGCTTTATATTTTAAATAATTCAGCCTATGATTTTTAAGTTTTAATAATTTTTTTGTCAAATTTTAGTTTCTTTCAGATAATGTAAAAGTCGAAACCTTCATTCGGATTTTAAAAGTAATGTTTGTAAAGATTTATATATGTATTTTTTTTTTATTTTTACATTTCTGCAATAAACTTTGAGTATTAAAAACATGATTTTAAATAGAGTTGTCCAATATTTAAAATATTGCGTAATCTAGTATTTTTTGTAAAGATTATAAATTTTCTACCACAGTTTACGTACAATTTAAAGTGGTTTAATGACATCAAACAACCAAATAAAAAAAAGTAAAATTCCATTTTCTTTCATTCTTGTGAACTAGCTACGGGTGTGTAAATATTTTGAAATATTCAATTTATTAAATGGGCTGATATCTATGTTTTTTTTAGCTTAAAAAGTCGATTTTTCAATTGGATTTTCTTCGTGTGCGTAATAGCATTAAATGTGTAAACATTCAAAGTGATCCTGAGTCGGCACCATTTCTTTGGTTGTTTTTGTTTTTATTTCTATGTTATTATATTGTGTTGTGTTTCAATACCATCTCACATATCTCAGGTCCCATTATCTGGTCGTGCCGACTTAGGACAACCATTTTGAAAAATAGCCGACTCAGGACCACTTTCCCTTAACTTGTAGATTTTTCCAACAAAGTAAAAAAATATATTAATAAAAAGTTATATAAATTTTTAAATTGTAGAAACTGGTATTTTATTCTCAATTTTTTTACTTTTCTATCATAAAATACAAGGGAAAATGAGCTATTTCCATTTAACTATATTTTGTTTGGTTAAATTTTGTACATTTAAAAAAAAAGTACATGTTTTAAACTCCTTGTGGTTGGTCCATTTTTAAACCCTTCTCTCCCTCTCTTTAAAAACCGATGAT
>NC_046664.1:21242274-21293577 GCF_010883055.1 Belonocnema kinseyi
CCCCCGAAAATAATGCTGCTTTTCGGTAAAACCAGATTTTACGTTTATTTTTTTTTTTTGTATGTTTATGCCAATATGCCAATATTGTTTACGTACTGAATTATAAACTTCGGTAATAAATCAACAATTAAAATAAAGAAGTGGTTAGTACGTTTTTAAACAAAAATGGAATAGTGAAACTTTTAATTTTAAAGAATCATTGAAAAGAATAAAAAAAATCTGCCCGCTTCGTGAACCCATTCTCATCGCGCGCTAAGCGCTTGACTTGCTGCGCTCGCAAGATAGCGCGCCTAGGGCGCGCGATTGTTGGTTCTCGCGCTTCGCGCTCGACTTTTCTGCACAGACTATTTGAAACTAAGGGTAAAAGTATCGACAACAGTAATTTAATGATTGTGAATTCTCTTTTGTTAAAGCTCCTTCGGCTTTAACGAACACATTCTGGTCACGTATCTCGTGCTTTGCACTCGATTTTATCCCTTAAATTTTATATCATTTCCATAAATTTATATTATTATAATTCGTAACTTGAATTGGTATTAAAACAGTCCAAATTTCATTGTCCCGTTAAAAAAAATTTGAAAATATTTTTTGCAATTCATTTTGAATTCACCCTAAATTATTATTAGTTTATCCTCAATTTTTTACATTCTTCTAAATTCACTCAATTCTATTCAATCGATAAAGTTTTTTTAAATTTTTTATTTCATTCATTTGGAATTCTTTAAAACTCACCCTAAATTTGGAGGCATTTGATTAAATTCTTTTGAAGTTTCTTTAATTTTTTCTTAATTAATTTCAAACTCATTTTTGAATTTATTGAATTATGATTGTACGCAATGTAGAACTGATTTATTTTGAAAGTGGTTATTTTAAATAAGTTTGTTTTGGAAATCTTATATTAAAAATTTTTTAAACTAATTAAAAATGGTACATTTCAGTATTTTTAAAAATATTATATTTATTTTATAAGATATTATCTTAAAACTCTTCAGCTTCTACGTTTTTAATTTTTTAAAGAATGATTGCGTATCAAATTCCTTGATTCAAAAAGTGCGCTTTTAATACTTTGAATCATAATTTTTGTTTATTTTTCATGTTTTGAATTTAAAAATATAAATGAGAAAAAAGCCTTTTGGAGACTAAAAAAACTGGTAAATTTTGGTATGCTAAAAGTTAAAAAAACGGTTTAAAAAAAAGACAGTTCCATTTCCAACCATTGGCATGAATTTTTAACTAAAATTTAAAATCGTGAACCAAAAAATTCATTTTTAAGCAAGCAGTCCAACTTTAAAATCTAGTTGTTAAAGTTTTAACCAAAAATATGGATTTTTAAACAAAAAATTAATTTATTACCAAAAAACACAAATTTTTAATAAAATTCAAGAGTTTTCGACCAAAAAGTTGAAGTTTCAACTAAAAAGATGAATTTTTACTCAAAAAGATTAATGTGTTGCCAAAAAAATGATTTTTGATTAAATTCAATACTTCTTAACTGCAGAAAATTTAATTTTCAACTAAAAGAATACATTTTTAAACAAACAGATTAATTTTCTACTAAAAACATACTTTCAAAAAAAAATTGTTTGAAAAACAGTTTATGGACAATCCCTTACCGTCTCGGCTTAATGTTTGAAAGTATAATTTTTAAACTACCATAAACTAAAAAAAATGGAAAAAATTGCACAAGGAGGCTTAAATAGAATTATTTTCCTTAAAAAACTGCTTGAAAAAAAACTCCAGAAAATGAATTTCTTTTCTCTTCCTTTTTTCAATATTGTGATATCTCTAATGAGTCTCTTTAGCGTATTATTTGAGAAAAAAATAATTTCTCTAATTGTAGCTATTTTTGTGCAATTTTGTTCACTAATTGATTTTTCAGAGTATTTTATTTATTTATTTTGAAAAACAGTTTTTCGAGGAACATAATTCTTTTTAACCCTCCTTGTGCAATTTTATTGAATAATTTTTGTGTTTTTAAAGTTTATGTTAGTTTATCTTTATAAAAAATATACTATTTTTCGTATAGAATTAAAATCTTATTTGGTTGAAATATGACTTTAAGTATTTTATTTTTTGTGGAAAATTTACCTTTTTTGATTATGTTTAAAAAATATACTAATTAACACCTATTTGTCTGTTGAAATAACTTTGTATATTTCTCATTCTTCTTCATATTTCTTTTTTGTTTTGTAATATAACATATGAAATCATTTCAGAAATTCAGGAAATTCATCGAATTCCAGGGCTTCACGAAATTCCTGGAATTCACCGAATTTACGGCATTTGCTGAAATCATGGAAATGAAGGAATTCAAGAAATGTATGAAATGCGCGGAATTCATAGGATTCAAGGAATTTACAAAATTCACAGAGGTCACGGAATTCACGGAATTCATGGAAATTAAAGAATTTAATCAAATTTATCGATTTCATAGCATTCACGGAATTAATACAATTTGCGGAATTCATCAAATTAACGGAGTTGATGAAATTCAAGGAATTTATAGGATTTAAATAATTCACTAAATTAAAAAAATTCACTAGATTTGCAGAAGTCACTGAATTTACGGAATCGACAGAATTCGTGGAATTGATGAAATTCACAAAATTCACGAAATTTATGGAATTCACCAAATTCAAGGATTTTATTAAATTTCCGGTGTTCATGAAATTTACGGAATTAATAGAATTCAAGGAATTTACGGAATTGACGAATTTCATATAAATCAAAGATTTCACTGAAATCACAGAATTCACTGGATTAATGGAGTTTATGGAATTCGCGAAATTTACGGAATCCCCGGGATTTAAGGAATTTACGCAATTCCTGGAATTAATGGAATTGGCGGATTCGCCAGATTTTTGGAATTCGTATAATTCAAGGAATTCAAGAAATTCATGAAATAAAGGAATTCGCGAAATGGATGGAATTCACGAAATGTGCGGATTACGCGGAATTTTACAGATTTCACGGGATTCAAGTAATTTAAGGATTTCACGGAAACTATAGAATTCAAGGAAGTCATGGAATTGGCGGAATGGAGAAAATTATAGAAATTTATGGAATTAATGACATTTACGGAATTTATGGAATTCACGGATTTCATGGAATTCAAGGAATTTAGAAAATTAAAGGAATTCACGAAATTGATGGAATTTACAAAATGAATAGAATGCACGTAATTAATGAAATTCACGGATTTTACGGAAATCATGAAATTCACAGAAGTCACGGATTTAAAGGAATTAAAGAAATTTATGGATTTCGTGGCGCGCACGGAATTAATGGAATTTGCTGAATTCATGGAATTAACAGAATTAATAGAATTCAAGAAATTCATAGTATTCATAAAATTTATACAATGTAACTATTGAGCACAGTAAATAATAAGAATTTAGGAAATTTAAATTAGAATCAAATCAAAATTAAAAATCCTATTTAACGTCCAATAATCAAATTGATACAAACTCCTGTTAAAAAAAATAATAATCAAACGGTCAAGGACTACAACGAACAAAAAAAGGCAAAAAAGCTTGTATGGTAATCTGAAAAAAATTTTTTAAAAAAATTTCGGTCAAAAATAAAAAAGAGGAATGAAAAATGAAAAGGCCGCCAACACATCCCCTTCCTGCTTTTTTCGTCTTCTTTTTTTTTATTACCATGAAATTACAATATAATAACAATAAAAAAAAAAAATTGTAATCGGTAGAAAATGACAGGAACAAAGAACAGGTGCTCTCCATTTGATACCTGAGAATCGAAAAAATGGTAATAAAAATAAAGAAGACGAAAGAAAGAAAAAAGAAGAAAGGGGAAGTGGTTGGCTACCTTGTCATTTTTCTTTACTCTTTTTTTATTTTTGACCAAAAATTATTTTATATTTTTATTTTTACAGATTACAATAGGTGTTTTTTTGTTTTTGTTTTGTTTGTTCTTTGTGGTCCAAATTTGGTCGTTGGATACTTGCTTTTTTCAAACAGGAGTTTGCATCAGAATAAATAATCTTGGTTCTTAATTGAGCATCAGTTTTCCAAAAAGAAGAGAAGCCTCGCCTTTTTTAAGACTTCAGAAATTAATTTTAGAATCTGACCAGATAAAAGGTTCACAAGGCCTCGTTTTAAAAATGCAGCTAATAATTTTACATTTAAACCAGAAGAAGGGAGTGCCTGACCTCTTTCAATGACATTGCATATTAATTTTAGAGTGGAAAGAGGTAAACGGGACACCTGAAATAGTTTTATGACCGCTTTTATTAATTTTAGAGTTGGAGAAGTTTGAAAAGGCCATTGTTCCATAAAGGAGAGGTTAGCACATAATCCCAAAGCCAATCGATTCACTCTGCTCTCTAGTTTGAATGACAGAAGGAAGGTATTACTTAAGGAAACGATCCTCGCTGATCATAAGTACCTATCTCCCTGAAATCCAAGCCTGCATTTAATCGTCATTTAAATTTACATTCAAAGTCCATTTGCAGTCCTAGAAATGCCATTTCTGGAAGTTATCAGCAATAATCTCGCTCTCAGCGGTTATTGTTATGGGATGTTATCAAGAGTTCAAAAGCTCTGAAGAGGACAACGGACCCAGTATGCACAAAGTTTGGCGGCGGGTTTACAATATTGTTACGACATCGTTACGACATCTTTACGACAACGTTACGACAACTTTACGTTATCCTATGTCCATGTCGTTCAGGTGTCTTTACGATATTGCAAAGACGCCGAAGCGACATGGACATAGGATGTCGTTAAAATGTCGTAAAAATATCGTAAAGATGTCGTAAAAAATTCGCCAAATCTTGTGCCCGGTGGGGACTCTCTCGATTTGCTTCTACTTGGCCCTCACTTAAAATAACGCGATTCCTCTTCAATTCTTGTATAGAGTTTGAAAGGCAATAACTTACGTCAGGAAGGCCATCAACACCTATGTTGAGTTTTAATAACTTATGGAATATTTTTAAAATTATTAACCAGGTATTAGCTAGCTGCTTCTTTACTTTATTCACTTGAAAAACAACTTAGATTATGAAAATTGGCGTACAACTGTCATTGAATACGCATAAGCTTATTGTAATATATAATTACGTGTAACCAGGTTTGAATAGAAATTTAAAAATTATTTGTTAATTTGTTACATTTTCATCAGAGAAGGTATTATTCAGTGGGCACAAAATTTGGCGAAGTCTTTACGACATTGTGACGACATCTTTACGACGACTTTACGACATCCTATGTCCATGTCGTTTCGTCGTCTTTACGATAGCGTAAAGACATCGTCAGATCATACGACTTATTTACGATATCATAAAGACACCTTAAATACCTGGACATAGGATGTCGTAAAGTTGTCGTAATGATGTCGTAACGATGTCGTAAAAATGACGTCAAACTTTGTGCCCACTGGGTAGATTTGTGTAAAACTTGACCACCCTAGTTTTTGTCAAATGTCCGAAAACAGGTTTTTTACGAATGTGTCTGTCTGTCCATTCGTGGATGGTTTTTTTGTTAGCACGATAACTTTGGAAAGAATTACCTGATTTGATTTTGCTTTTTAAAATTCTTTTAGTATCTTAAAATAAAGGGCAAGTTCGTTAGACAGCCATTTCGGACCGATTTGAACAGAAAAATTTCGAAAAAAACTAATAAGATTTCTAAGAGAGTTATTGAGCCTGATTTTTTTTAATAGGGTTTTAATTTTTTTATAAACAAACAAATATGACGAGAAAAATGGCCATTTATTCTATTTAACGTTCCCGGTGCTCCTCAATGACAGAAAAATGGTTGAAATCGCTTTAGTTGCATAGACTAATATTAGTTAAGGATATTCCAATATTAGACAATTTACAAAAAAATTTGTGTAAACAAATTATTTGTTGAACAAATTTTTTTATGATTTTCCACAAATATACATTTTTCCAAGTTATATTGCAAGAAATTTGAATGGAAACAATATCATATAAGAAAAATTTCTCCTATGATTATAATTGTTTATATTATAAACAAGGTTAATGTACAAATGCAGTAATCAGGCCTTTTTCCACAGAATTATTCGTTTTTTTTTCGTTGTACATTTTTTTTTAATTAGAAAATTTGTGATAATTTTAGCGATATTCATAATTTGTTGATTTTTCTGTATGATTTAAAAAAAAATTAATAAACAAATGCATTATTTGGGCATTTGTCGGCAGAAAAATTCGGGTTTTTCAATGCCAGTCTTTTCAGTGGGAAACCTTATGACAATTTCTGCAACAATTATAATAAGTTGATAAATTTTATGATTTCTTTAAACAAATTTAACAAACAAATGCATTATTGGGGCATCTGTTGACAGAGAAATTCTGTTTTGTTTCGACTTCAAACTTTTTTTCAGATCTTTATAATAAATTCAGCAAAATTAAAGATGAGTTGATAGATTTTATGATTTTTACAAACAAATTTAACAAACAAATGCATAATTCGGGCATCTGTTGACGGAGCAATTCGTTTTTTGGATATCAGTCTTTTTAATGGGAAACTTCATGATGATTTCAGCAAAATTCATAATTGGTTGAGAAATTTTATATAAAAAAAAAAACAAATTCAATAAACAGATGCATCATTCGGGCATCTGTGTATGAAAATTTTTTTTTCAATATCTTAATTTAAAAAGTTTACATACAAAAAAAAACAATTTTTTGTAGACAAATGCCTGATTAATGCATTTGTTGATTAAATTTATATAAAGTAATTATAAAATTTATCAACTTATTGTGGATGCTGCTGAAATTCTAATAAAGTTCCCAACTGGAAAGACTGGCATTGAAAAACCCGAATTTTTCTGCCGACAAATACCCGAATAATTTATTTGTTTATTAAATTTGTTTTAGAAAAATCATATACTAATGAACAAATTATGAATTTTACTGGAATTATCATAAAGTTCTTAATTTATAAAAATGTACATCGAGAAAAACCGAATTATCTGTCGTAATTAGAGAAAATTAATCGAGTCTCTTTAAATAGATATATTCTAACAAACAAAAATTTTTATTTGTTAATTATAGCAAACTAAAATTTTGCTCTGAGTGACTAAATGTAGCCGAGTCTCTTTTATCATATACATTGAAGCAAAAAAAAACATTTCGGTTTGTTAATTAATTTTTGAATTTTTATTTAAGCAGGGTAGCGATTTGACATGTTTATGCATGTAAGTGTGCTTATGTAGGTTACGGATTTGTTTAATTTTGGTTAAATGTTGAACTTTTTTATTAAAAATTAGATTTTTACTAAAGATTCTTGATTTTAATCGAAGATTCATCATTTTAAATAAAAATTGATAATTTTAAATGAAAATTCATCTCTGGTTGAAAATGTAACCAGTTTTTCGAAAATAAGTTTTCTACATTCTCATTAAAGAATTCTCCTAATTACTTTTTTATAACAAAAAATTACCAGAGTTTTAGCATTTACAAATAAGAAAAAACGAAAATTAAAATTTTAAGCTAAATATTGCACGCTATGAAAAAAGTCAAATTGAAATAAAACGTTACTTTTTAAAGGCCCTACAAGATTATCATCATAAATTTTTGAATTTTTCCGTAAAATTAAAAATTCCAATTTTAAAAACATGAAAAATAATAAAAAAATACATTTTTCCGTCAAACTACGCAAGATACTACAATAGGTGGATGAATAAAAATTGTGCATCCAAAAAGGATCTACAAATTTGTTATAATTTACTTATGTATAGAAACTGTAGTTTTGGCTTTATTCGTAAAAAATAACATTAAAAAATGGAAAAATTAACTTTTTAGACAAACGACACAAACTACGACAAAAATGAAGAGGCTAAATTTGTATATCCAAAAAAGTTGTACAAATCTGTTATTAAATACTGTTATAGAATGCGTAGTTTTTGTTTCAATCGTGAAAATAAAATTATCAATAAAAAGTCAGATCTTTGGGGAAACGACCCAGTGGGTAAAAAATTTGGCGAGTTCTTTACGACATCGTTACGACATCTTTACGACAACTTTACGATATCCTATGTCCATGTTGTTTCGTCACTGGGGATGCAAGGTACGATCCAAACACAACTGAAAAAAATTGTACATTTAAAAAAGATCTACAAATTTGTATTTCATATAATAAAATTTTTCGTCTAAATTATATCTACAAATTTTCTTCGAGCCACATTACGCTAGGATGTGCATCCTAAAAAATAAAATTAATAATAAGAGAAAATTGAACTATTGTAGTTTTCATTGATAATTTATTTTTATCCTCTTCATTCAATTGTTATTTTTGTCTCTAATGATCTTTTTTATGCTTTTTTAACATAACAAATTTTTTCATGATTAAACTATTAAACTATTATAGATATTATAGATAGATTAAACTATTTTTTTGAAAATTTATGAAGTTTGTGGAAAACTCATCTTTTTATAGAAACTTAATCTTTATGGCATCTTATTCGTTGAAAACCTAGCAGCTTCCAGTACAAAATTTATCCATTTAAATGGAATAGATTTTTTATAGAAAATTCTCTTTTTATTTAAAAGTTAATTTTCTTGTCTAAAAAATGTCCTTGTCGTTTGAAAATTCAAGTGTTACAGTTAAATATGTATCACTTTAGTTGTAAATTCATCTTTTAGGTGGTAAATGAAATTAGTAAGTTGAAAGTTGAAAATTCAACTTTTTTATCAAAAATTAAATTATTTCATTAAAAATATTCATCATCTTAGTTGAAAATTGATCTTTCTGACTTAAAATCTAACTATTCTAGTCAAAGATTTACAATTTTAGTTGAAATTTAATTACTTTGGTTGAAAATGGAACTATTTAAAAAAATTATTTCTTTGTTTTGAATGTAACTTTTTTAACTGTAAATTTAACTTATCCCACAAGTATTCCAGTTATTATTCATAATTTTAGTTGAAAATTCATCTTTTAGCTTGGAAATAAAATTACTTGGTAAAAAGTATATCTCTTTTGTTAAAAATTATTATTTGTTCATGATTCATAATTTTAATTAAAAATTCATTTATGGTTGGAAAAATGAACTATTTGATTAATACTTTTTTTTTCTTTGGGCGAAAAGAAATTTTTCTAAAAATTTAACTATCTTGTTGGAAATTTGTTTCCTTTTCAATCAAAATTTTTTAAAACGGAAAATGTTACTATTATACCAGTTAATGATTCCATAATATTAAATAAAAATTCATTTCTTCACTTTATTAACTTAAAGTTTAATTATTTAGGCTTTGGTTGACAACTTATCTTTTTTTGAATAAAAATAAAATTTGTTAATTTCAAAATTCAACTATTTCAGTTGCAGATTCATTTTTTTGTTGAAAACTTATGTTTTTGGTTTAAAATTAAACTAATTACAGTTGAAGATTCATCATTTTCATTAAAAATTATATTCTCGAGTTCGGTTGAAAATTAATTTTATTAACTAAAAAGTAAATACTCACTGGGAAAAAAATTTGGCGACGTCTTTACAACATCGTTACGACATCTTCACGACAACTTTACGACATCATATGTTCATGTCGTTTCGGTGTCTTTGCGATATCGTAAAGACATCGTCAGATCATGCGACTTATTTGTAATATCGTAAAGGCATCTTAACGACATGAACATAGGCTGTCGTAAAGTTGTCGTCAAGACGTCGTAACGATGTCGTAAAGACGTCGCTAAATTTTATGCCCACTGGGTATATCATTTTCGGTTAAAAGTGAATTTATTTTTAGTTTAAAATTTAACTATTTGGTTAAAAATGTGTTTGCATTTATTAAAAATGTACCTATTTCGTCAAGATATTGATTCAGTTAGGTATTCATAATTTTAGTTTAAAGCTTATCTTTTCAGCTTAAAATTCAACTATTCTCCCCAGTGGGCACAAAGTTTGGCGACGTCTTCATGATATCGTTACGACATCTTTACAACAACTTTACGACATCCCATGTCCATGTCGTTAATGTGTCTTTACGATATCGTAAATAAGTCGTATGATCTGACGATGTCTTTACATATCGTAAAGACATCGAAACGACATGGACATAGGATGTCGTAAAGTTGTCGTGAAGATATCGTAACGATGCCGTAAAGACGTCGCCAAATGTTGTGCCCACTGGGTAACTAATTTTTCAAACTGAAAGTTTGATTTTTCCATTTTTGTTGAAAATTGATATTTTTCAGTGGAAAAATCAAGTATTTGTTTCAAAATTAAGTTATTTTGAAATTTTTCACTCTATTGCGTTAGATGATGTTTTACTTTTAATTAACAGGGAAAATTAAAAATCTTGACAGGGTAAACCAGGAAAATACTGGGAATTGGGAATAGTCCGCCGAATCGCGACCCTGTTAACATAAAAATTAAAATCGGATCAATAAAGTACTGATATTATATAAAGCTATCTCGAAAAAGTGGTTAAATAATATTTTTTTAACGGAAAAACATGAACCGGAAATACTTTTTAACTGCTATACTGCATTAAAGCAAGAACATCAACAGAATTGAAAATAATGTTTTCTGCTTTACTGCAGAAAAGTATGACTTATTGATTTTTTTTCTTTTGTGTGATGTTGAAATTGTTTCAAAATAAATAAATATTTTTCTTGTTTAATTGTAATTAATTGAAAATTTGATGCATTTTTCGCGCCTAGGAAGTAGCAACCAGCCACCATGAGTGTACCCATGGTGAAAGGAAATCGAGGCCAGTCGTTTTCGAATGAAACTAGAGTCTTATTCTTTCAACGATACTTTAAACGTCTTAAAACCCCATGATCGAGGTCAGGATTTGATTGAGTGCCTGTCAAACGTCCCCAGTGGGCACAACATTTTGCGACGTCTTTACGACATCGTTACGACATCTTTACGACAACTATATAACATCCTATGTCTATGTCGTTAAGTCGTCTTTATGATATCGTAAATATGTCGTATGATCTGACGATTTCTTTACGATATCGTAAATACACTGTAACGAAATGGATATAGGATGTCGTAAAGTTGTCGTAAAGATGTCGTAACGATGCCGTAAAGAAGTAACCAAATTTTGTGCCCACTGGGTTGCTCAAACTTCTTTTATTGTAGATAAGAGCCGGTTTAGAGACATTAAAAATGATTAAAATATTAAGAAATTTATTTTCAATATTCTTAGATAAAGGACATGACGATTAAAAGAAGAAAAAAGAAAATCGGTTAAACCATTCAAGTTCTATTGAGATTTTTCATAACTCATCCTCCCTTTTTAGATTTTACGACAAAAAAATACTGAAGAAAGATGCTGCGTATTCTTGAATCGGAAAAATGTGGAATTGCAAGTTATTTCATTTTCAAGATTACACTTAAGGCCATATGATGAGTGGGTCACGTGACCAAATTCCTACCTTAACGCTACTTTTTTTTATTTTTCAACTTATATTTAATTCAATAAATGAAACATTAAAATTCATTATTGAATTAGCAAAAGAAAAGAAAATTAATTTTTTAGATTTAACACTGAAAATAGTGAACAATAGAATTATAACTTACTAAAAAACAGATAACCCATAGATCTGTAAAAACTAAAAATCGCTGAAAGTTACAAAACTATTACAAAAGCAAAAAATACAAATGAACAAATTATTGCTCAAAAGACACTTTAGCAAATCATGCTACTTTATACTTTCACACCTTTAATTTTACTATTAAAGACATTAAAATTTTAAATATTCAAACAAACGAAGAAAAAAGATTAACTCCTGAAATGATTTATATTAAAAACGCAATAAACGCTATAAATTACAGAACTGATATTCAAAAATTAATTATTATGTATCACAATCTTATTTCTCAAATTAAAATGTAAAAAATTGTTCATTTTCCCGGGAAAACAGTATCACGTGACTTATTACATAATCTCAAAATACCGTTTTACAATGTTAACCACGAAGTAGAATAAGGTGACTCCACTCCCATGATGATGCCTTGGGAAAATTTGGACGCATAGATTCGGATTTAGTTAGTTGGCACCGTTCATAGCGCCTCTTGCGGAAAAGCGTTGAAATACAAGTTTTTCAAATTGTATTATTTCTAATTGAAAGGGTTCTAGATTTTACACTTTTAGATTAAATTTTAAACATTGGCAAACCTTATTAGAAAAGATTTGAAACTGTATCATTTCTAATTCAAATCGTTTAAAATTAAGGCCACCTGACGAGTGGGTCACGTGACCAGATTCCTACCTTACCGCCACCTTTCTTATTTCCCAACTTATTTTTACATGAAGCGTCACATCGAGTTGAAAATTTGGTATAATAAATAACAAGCAATAAGAAAGGTGGGTCTGGCCCTAAACTTTGATAATTATAAAAAAAGCCAAAAAAGTTATTTACAACAAAAAACTTTTTTCATAATTATACAAATTTAGGACCAGACCCACCATTCTTAGTGCTTCTTGTTTAGTATTCCAAATTTTTAACTCGATGTGGCGAGTCGTATAAATATAAGTTGGGAAATGAAAAAAGTAGCGGTAAGGTAGGATTCTGGTCACGTGACCCACTCATCACATGGCCTTAAACAATTTTATTTTGAATTGAAGAATCTCGACTCTGAATAATTTAAGATTACAATTTCAAAAATAGGACAATTTAAAAACTTTAGAAATGAAATATTTTTAGATTAGAATTTTGAAAATTCGCAAGAACTTTCTTCTGCATATGATCCTTTTAGTTGTAAACTTTATTATTTAGTTAAAAATTTAATAATTTTCTTCAAAAGACATCCATTTTGGATGGAAATTGTTTACAATTATTATTGTGGCGTTAGGAAGTGAAATGGAATCTTCCTTGAATGAAAATTTAATTATTTTATTTAAGTTTTTTGTTTAATTCATTTGTCTTAGGAGAAATTTCATCTTACTGAAGTAATAATGTAACTTTTCGGTTGAAAATTCAACGCTTTTTTTTTGTTTGTTCTGGATGGTATTAGCCACAAATGGAATAATTCACCGAGTTGGCACAAAGTTTGACGTCGTCTTGACGACATCGTTACGACAATATTCACGACAACCTTACGACATCCTATGTCCAGGTCGTTAAGGTGTCTTTACGATATCGTAAATCAGTCGTATGATCTGACGATGTCTACGCTATCGTAAAGATACCGAAACGACATGGACATAGGATGTCGTAAAGTTGTCGTAAAAGTGTCGTAAAGACGTCGCCAAATTTTGTGCCCACTGGGCATTCATTAAATCAGTCTAAATTAAAATAATTTTCTTTTAAATTATTTCATTCAAAAAATAAAATTTATTTGCTATCTAACGTTCGCATTTGGTATTTCGACAAACGAAATTTCAATTTACAAAAAACCAGTTCAATTCAGCCAATCAGACGAATCTTCACAAAACCGAATTTACTTTAACAAGAGTGTAACATTAAACCAAATAGTTGAATTTTCAAATAATGAGACGAATATATTCAACCACAATTTTTTAAACAAGAAGATTCATTTAGCACCAAAGACGACGAATTTTCGACAAAGAACATGCTTTTTCAACGATATACTTGTATTTTCAACTGAAAAAGGTAACTTTTCAAAAACTGGAATTTCCAAATAAAATGCGAGTTTAAAAAATTAATTTTCAACCAAAACTTAAACGATTTTTCAACAAAATAAAAATCTTCAACAAAAGATATGACAATTGAATTCAACTGGTAATTTTTCAACCCAACAATGACTTTTAAACCATATAGTTAAATTCTTAAGCTAAAAGATAAATAAAGTATTAAAAAGATTCATTTTAAACAAAATACATTCATTTTCAACTACAAAAGATAAATTATCAATCAATAGGTATAATAAATCAGTTTTACGTTAGAAAAATAAGTTTTTAACCACGAAGATTAAATTTCGCTATAAAATATACAATTTCCACAAAAAGTAGAATAATTGCAATTTCAGTTACGTATGTTAAATTTTAAAGCAAATGATAAATTCAAGTGTATTTTCAAATTTATTTATGGAAATACATGAATTGTCAACAGTAAACGAGAAATTTCTAAACAAAAATAGAATAGTTACATTTATGTTAAATACATAAATTTTCAACAACAAAAACAAATTTTCAAGAAAAGAATTAAGTTTTCAAATAAAGAAAATTTTAACCAAACAGTTAAATTTTCAACAGAAAAATGACAAATTTTCATGGAAATACATTAGCGTTGAACTGTAACTTAAATATTTACTACACACATTTTTGGAAAATTGAAATAAGGACACCTTCATTCTCCGATGTCAAAATCCCTTTTCTAAATACTTTGGTACTCCTTCCTCTTTTATCATCTTATACCATTTATTGTATTTTTATTCCTCAGCCGTCCGCTATCTTTCTATTAATTTTCTTTCCCTCTCCTTTTTTTCCGAATTTTTATAGTTTAATCGAGTTCCGTCTTCTATTTGTCTAACGTTAAAGAACTCACTTCTTTCTTCTTCCTATCTCGTTAATTAGATCGGCCTCTCTCTCCCCTCTTCTACCTCCATCTAACACTTTCTCGCCAACTCCCCTCCCTATCCCTCCCACAGCTCCGTCTCAAATTTTAATGCCCTCTTTCCCGCTCAAATACTTAACTTGTCCCTTTGCGCTTCTTCTTTCACCATATATCCAGGCATCCTCCAGTCTTCCTCTAGTGTCAACTTTATATACCTTCCTTGTAAACTCTCAATATCATTTCTTTCTTTCCATCCCCATATCTATCATCCATAACCTCATACCGGCCATACTAGCGTATCAAATAACCACATTCTCCTTCACCAATTTTTGTTAACCTTCTTTCCCTATTCCCCATATCTGTTACATTACCCCTGCTGCTTTTTTTATCCTATCTCTTATATGAGCTCTATGATCTCCATTCGCTTGCCAGATATATCCCAAATATTTAAACTCTTTTACTTCTAACGTCATTCCCTTCCATCTCCCCGTCCATTCTTTCTTCCTTCCCCCTCCTGTTCTAAACATCATTATCTTTGTATTTTCTACATTTAAATTCAACTTTTTTCCTTCTAAGTATTTTTCTAATTCTGTAACTAAGCCTGTCATCCCTTCTTCATCCTCTGCCATCAACATTATGTCGCCTGCGTATGCCAGTGTATACATCTTTTTCTTCCCTATCCTAACTCCTCCCCAACCTTTTCTTTTCATTTCTTCTTTCAAGTCTGATATTAATATATTAAATAAAAGTGAGCTCAGAAGACATCCTTGCCTCACATCTCTCACCAACCAGAAAGTATCTCCTACTTGCTCTCCTACCTTTACCCTGCCTTATGTCTCTCTAAAAATTTCCGATACTCTCCTTATTAATCCCTTTCTTACTTTAGTTTTTACTATATCTATTCCATTTTCGGTTGAATTTTTTTTATAGAAACGTACATTATTTGTATGAGAATTAATCTTTTTTTTTGTAATAAACAAACAGTCTTGCTTAAAATAGCATCTTTTTGGTTGAATGTAGGAATGTTAGGAATGTGCAACAGCACATTCATTGTCCAGCAAGCAGTTGTATTTGAAACAAAGATTCAAGAAAACAAGAGACAAAAATGATGAATTTCAAGTTTTCGTTTGAAAATTATGGAAAAGGAATAGCTGTAGAAAAAGGCTGCGAATCGCATACCCTTCACGTGTAATCTTAAAAATTAAATAACTTGCAATTCCACATTTTTTCGATTCAAGATTAAATTCCTTAATATTTTAATTATTTTGAATTTCTCTCAACAGGCTCCTATCTCTAATAATAGGAAGGTTGAGTGAGGCATGGCAGGCACCGTGAGCTCGATCCTGGGTTTTTATGATGTTTAAAGTATCGTCGAAAAAACAACACTCTAGTTTCATTCGGAAACGACCGGCTCCGATTTCCTTTCACCATGGGTATACTCATTGTGGGCGTTTTCTTCTTCCCAGGCGCGTAAAATGCATCAAGTTTTCACTTAATTACATTAAAACAAGAACCAGACCGTTTTTCGAAAAATTCCTCTTTGACGAATTGTATTTACCCGCTAAGACAATGTGGTTAAAATATGAGATCAAAATCTTCATAATTGAAAAACAGCTGTCATTTGTAAATACATGAGCTAAATATCAAGCCTGAACAAACACCTTAAGATGTAACAAAATTTGACGACGTGTTTACGACATCATTACGACATCTTTACGACAACTTTACGACATCCTATGTTCCTGTTGTTACAGTGTCCTTACGATATCGCAAAGATATCGCTGAATCATATCGTAAAGAAGCCTTAACGATATGGACTTGGGGCGTCGTAAAGTTGTCGTAAAGATGTCGTTACGATGTCGTGAAGACGTCGCCAAATTTTGTGCCCACTGGGTTCTTTCATGACTGCTTCAGTTATAATTGTATTTATAGTTGGTCCTGATAAAACAGGCCTCTAAAATTCTATCGTGTCTACGCCAATTAATTTTGGAATTGCAGAAAGTTAAAGGTTAAGGCTCGCCTAACCTCGTTTGACGACTTCAGCTATTAATTTTACAATTTGAGCAGGAAAAAGGGGTGCTTAAAATTGTTTCATGACCACAACTTTTAATTTTAGAGTTTGGAAATGTAGAAGAAGCATCCGGATTTTTTCGTGACTGTAACTTAAGTAAGAATATTAAATTTTTTGTTGTTGAATAGGGTAGAAATGGTGCAGGAGGAGTTTGATTCTTAGTCACAGAGTACCGATTATTTTCTTAGTGACTTCTTTTCGGTCGAAAATTCCCTGGAATTTTTCGAGTTACAGATTGCCAGAAGCCCCAAAATGATTAAACAAATTATTCAAACGTGATGGGACGGTTGTTATTATTTTATTCGTAAATCATTTTTTATTCCTAATCGCGAAAATATTTCTGAAAAAATCCCAGATGAGGATGAAATCAGTTTGCTGCACTTAAGCCTATTCATTCTCTCTTTTTTAATTCTATGTAAATGAAGCCAACTTTTATGTAACATCGTATATTATTTCCAACGCAATATAAAATCGTTATAAATTAGTCTTTTAATGAACCCTGGACGGGGGCTAATGTTGCCGGCGTGTCCGGCGTGGTACTTAACTTTTAGTCCATTTTCGAATTCATTTCGGGGAGGCAATAATGGCGAAATTCCAGGAGCGGCAGCAGTTAGTTACAAAGCATCTGCCTGGTGCCAACCCAGTTTCATAAACCGGAGCCACTGCTTCCACATCCCGTTCCTGCGACAATAAATCAGATTACGCGAACGTTTTGCCGCCACTACCCATAAACGCGAGCCTCCAGGGAGCAAAATGGACGGTCACGCTCAGAGAAAAAATGAGAGTGAACCTCTTTCATTGTCCAGTATGCACCATCCGACAATAAAAATTAAAATTTCTGGGATATAAAATATTATTCAGGCCAAATTATATCGGAGAGGCCAAACCAATCCTTCCGTAATACTGTAACATACTCTCGAATCTCCCTTAATTATCCTAAATTAACTTCGCGTCCAAAGAAGTTTTATGGACTTGCACGATTTTTTTTTCAAATATTCATTTTATCAGGATTACCATTGCAATTTTATTGCTACATAATGTTTTTACGAAGAGCTTAAACGCGTTTAAACGATGATAAATAAGGTGCAAGAGGCGCTTGGCCTTATTGTATTGCTGTGCCTTTTAATTTTATATTTGGTACAGGTAAAAGGGGCACCTGTTTTTATTTGATGTATGTACCCATTAATTTTCAAGTTATTTTAGGTACAAGGGGCACATGGAATTATTATAGGACTCCGCCTAATAATGTCAAAGAAAGGTACCAGGGACGCCTGCCAGAGGAAGTTAAAAGGGGTGCGTGCCCTTATTGTATTGCTCTAACTATTATTTTTTCATTTGAAAAAGGTAAAAGGGGCTCCTTTCTTTCTTTGATGCCTATCCTTTTTAATTTTAAAGTTACATCAGGTACAAGGGGTACTAGGAATTACCTTCTGACTACGCCTAGTAATTTTAATCTTAAAGCATATACAAGGGGCGCCTGCCAGAGGAAAAAGGAACTAGGACCTATTCCATACTCAAAGCTTCTTTAATTATACTTAATTAATTCCGTGCTTAAAGAACTTTGATGGACTTGGGCGATTCTTTTCTCTTTCAAATATTCATTTTATCAGGGCTACCAGTGCAATTTCATTGCTACATAATTTTTTTACGAAGAGGTTAAACGCGTTTAAACGATGATAAAGAAGGTGAAAAAGGCGCCTGGCGTTATTGTAATGATGTGCCTTTTAATTTTAGATTAAGTGCAGGTTAAAGGGACTTCTGTCTTTATTTGATGACTTCACCTATTAATTTCGCAGATAGATCAGGTAAAAGGGGTATTTGGAATTATTTTATGACTGTGCCTATGAATTTTATTACTGAAGCATGTACAAGGGGCACCTGTCAAAGGAAAAATAAACGTAGACCTATAACACTTTCTAGTAGTCACCATTCAGCAATACAAAATAAAATGTCCGGGATACAAAATATTATTCATAACAAATGACATCGAAAGTCCAGCCCAATAATTCCATAATACTGCAAAATATTTTTAAAGCCTCCCTAATATCCTAAATTAATTTCGTGCTTGAAGAAGTTTTTGGACTGGGGCAATTTTTTTTCTCCTTTTCCTCGAAATATGCCATTAATTTTTATTTCATCAGAAATTCTATTGCATTTGCATTGCAAAAAAATTTTTTATGGCGGAAAACTTAAAAACTTTTGAAAGAACATAGAGAAGGTAAAAGGGGCACCTGACCTTATTTGATTGCTGCACCTATTAATTATTAATTTTAAGCCGGCTAAAGGGGCGTTTGTTTTTATCGGTGCCTGCGTCTATTCATTTTCAAGTTAGATTAGGTTAGAGGACCACCTGGAATTATTTTATGATTGCGCGTATTAATTTTAAAGTTGAAGCAGGTAAAAGGGTCGCCTGGCCCTTATTTTGTGACCGGACTTCAATTTTTCCACAAAGATTCGTTTCTTCAAAATGTGCGCCTGTTCTTGTTTTATGTTTGCGCCTATTAGTTTTAGAGTCGCAGAAAGTAAAACGGGCGTCCGACCTTTTTTGTAGCTGTGCCTAATAATTTTTGAGTTGGATGATGTAAATTAGGCGCCTTGTCTTTGTATGGTGCGCCAATCGATTTTGTAGTTGGAGAAGGCAAAAGGGACGCCTAGCCTATCTTATGCCTTCCCAAATTAATTTTACAGTTAAAGTAGGTAAAAGGGGAGTCTGCCCCAATATTAGCGCCAAGCCTATTAATTTTAGAGTTGCAGAAGGTAGAAGGGGTACCTAGAATTGTGTATGCCTGTGTTGATCAATTTGAGTGAAATCAGGTAAAAGGGATGACTGACCTTGTTTTGTGGCTGTGCCTAAAAGTCTTAAAGTTTAATGATGAAACAGGGGCGCCTGCCTCATTTTATGACTGCGTTTATTGATTTTAGAGTTGGAGAAGGCAAAAGGAGTATCTCGGCTTATTTATTTCTGCACCCATCAATTGTTGAGTTGAAGCAGGTAAAAGGAGCGTCTTCTCTTGTTTCGTAGAAGTGCTGAATAATTTTGGTCTTAAAGCAGGTAAAAGGGGTACCTGCCCTAATTCAATTGCTCCACTTATTAATTTTAGAGTTGAAGAAGATAAAAGGGGGTGTCTGCCCTTGTCTTGTAGCTGTAACTAATAATTTTAAAGGTGGACGAGATAAAAAGGGCTTCTTGTTTTATATTATGATTGCGCCTATCGATTTTGGAGTTTGAGAAGCCAAAAGGGGCGCCTGAAATATCTCACACCTGCGCTTACTAATTTTGGAGTTGAAACAGGTACAAGGGGCGCCTGGCCGAATATTATCGCTGCGCCTATTTATTTTGGAGAAGACAAAAGAGTAAAAGGGGCGGATGTCCTTATTTTTATAGCTGTGCCTAATAATTTTAGTTTTGGACGAGGTAAAAGGGTCACCATCTCTAGTTGATGACTAGCTCTATGCATCTTAGAGTTGGAGAAGGCAAAAAAGGCACCTGTCCTATATAATGCCTGCACCCACTTATTTTAGAGATGAGGCAGGTAAAAGGGGCACCTGGCCTGATTTTATATCTGCGCGGCTTAATTTTAGAGTTGGAAAAGATACAAGGGGTACCAAGGCTTTTTCATGCCTGCGCTGATCAATGTTTGAGTTAAAACAGGTAAAAGGAGCGCCTGACCTCGCTTTGTAGCTTTGCTTAATAATTTTAGAGTTGGAGAATCAGAAAGAGGTGCCTGGCCTATTCCATGCCTGAAGCTATTAATTTGGGAGTCTAATCAGGTAAAAGGGGCACAATCAATTAAATTTTATGGATAGTATCACTTTGCACGTATGTTTTTATGGGTTTTAAACACCAAGTTTATATTACCAGGTACTATAGAACAGGGGCAATTAGAGTTTGCTTTTATCTCTGTTTTTGTTGTATCGTGAGGAGCAATGGTCCTTTTATTGTCGCCAACCACGTGGTAAAAGCAGTAAATTGCAGTTAACGAGATATCGATCGTCAGATAGTAAACTCAATGTCCGCTCACTATATTCTGCAGGTCACGGTCCGTTCCCAATTTAAGGAAAACCCAATAACATCTCTATTTTCCTTTTGGAAAGGAAAAATCTAGTACACTTTAGAGAAAAAAAGGCAATAGCCTTTGCAATATTGATGAGAATCCTTTATTCATTTTTTAAACAAATAGGATATAAGTAATAACAATAATAGAAAAAATATAGATTTACGCAGGATTATTATAGGTTTCTTATTTTAATTGCCTAATTATCAAATTAAAATATATGCTTTAATAATAAAATATAATTATTAATGGTAAATTAAAATAAATATCAAAAAAGCTACATCAGCTTATACACAATTTTCATATTTGTTTTAATCAGTTTTCATCGAGCGTTCAGTTCTCTGCTACTTTTATTTACAATTAAAAATTGGCCAAGCTGCTTGTTTTTGAAAATTTATAGTTAAAAAAAATATAATATCTTGAATATCTTCTTGAAACAGGTTTATCTCAAATTTTTGTAATTGAAGATCCTTCAATTTTAAAGGTTCAAGGAAACCTAATTTCCGAAATTTTTGACCTGGATCTAAAAACCAAAGATTTTTCTATTCTATAGAACAACAACAAAAGACGTCACTAGAAAAATCAGTTCTGAATTTATTGTAAAAATTTCAGATCGATCGGTGCGGATTTTTTCGAGTTATTTTTCCGGCTAGTGAAAAAAGTGATAAATTATTTTTAAGACCCTAAAATACCTCTTAGGCAAAAAAAAGTTTTTCAATTTTTTGAAAATTCTGTAGTGGTTTAACCTCTTAAAATAAAATCGTTGTAAATGTTTTTTGTTCAAATAGTTTGATTTACAAAATTTATAGTTAAAAACTCTTTAATATTAAAAATTTAGAAATTAAAATAATTAAATTTGGGTAAAGAATGTTCGCATTTATGTGAACAAAATTATAGAATTTTTTATTCTTGAACTGAAAAGTTTCTTTATTTGTAGGTAGTGATAAATTGTCGAAATTGAAAACTCTTTAATTTTGAAGATTTATACGTCAAGAGTATGGCATTTGGACCATTTTTTAAATAGTTTAATTTTTTCAAGTTTTAATTTAAAAATTTGAAAATTTCATGACCTGTAACTTAAAAATGTTAAATTTTGAAGATTAATAATTAAAAACCTTGAATAATTACAAATTCCCGAATTTCGTAAATTTACAATTAAAAATTATTCATTTGTCAATATTAATATTTTAAAGGTATGCAATGTAGAAGATTGTTTTTCACTTAGAATTTAGATTTTCATTTTAAAGATTTACCATTAAAAACTCTTAAATTCTAAAGATTTATCAATACAAATTTCCTAAATTTGGATGATTTTTGGTAACTAATTAAGAGTCAAGTTTTCGATTCTACATTTTCCAAATTTGAAGAAATTTCAAATATACAATCAAATTTACCCAAATTTTCATTTGAGGAATTTAAAACTTTGCTTAATTTTTCATTGTTACTTTAAGAAATTGGAAAATTTAATTTTTAAGATTTAAAATTTAAATTTCTG
The DNA here is from genome assembly GCF_010883055.1 of Belonocnema kinseyi. NCBI lineage: Eukaryota > Metazoa > Arthropoda > Insecta > Hymenoptera > Cynipidae > Belonocnema > Belonocnema kinseyi. The sequence continues at coordinate 21,264,352 of NC_046664.1, forward strand.
CAATTTTAAAGATTTCCAATTTGTACTTTTGCAATGTTAATGATTTGAAGTTTAAAATTAAAAATTAAATTCATAATTTAAATTACTGAATTCTTAATTTCGCAAATTGAAACTCATCATTTTTAATAGCAAATTGTCAAAATCAAAAACTCTTCAATTCTTAAGATTTATACTTCAAAAGAACAATTTTTAAATAGTTTATTTTTTAGAGTTTTAATTAAAAAATTTGCAAATTTCATATCTTGTGATTTAAAATTATTTAATTTTGAAGATTAATAATTAGAAACCTTTGAATTTTAAAGATTTATAAATCAAACGTTCCTAAACTTTGACGATTTTAAAATCAAGTTACAGACATTTTTATTGTAAATCTTAAAACGGTGCATAAATTTTAATTTTAAATTTTCTACAATAAAAACTCCTTAATTTCAAAAAATTGCAAATTCTACAATTTTGAAAACGCACAATTACAAGTTATTCATTTTTTAGGGTTTATCTTTTCAACGTATGTGATCTGGAATATTTTTTTTTACTTAGGATTCAAATTTTTCTACTTTCTAAGATTTACAATTGAAGTCTCTTAAATTCCAAAGATTTGAAGATGAAAATGTCTTAAATTTGGATGATTTTTGTTACTTAATTAAAAGTCAAGTTTTCAACTACACATTTTTTAAATTTGAAGAAATCTGGAATCTACAATTAAATTTACACAAATTTTCATTGTAAAACTTAAAACTGTGCATAATTTTTGATTTTTACATCAAAAATTGAAAAATTCAACTTTAAAGATTAAAAATTCTATTTTCTGCAATTTTGAAGATTTCAGCTGAACATTCTTACATTTTAAAGATTTTCAATTCACGGTTTTACAATATTGTAAAGAGTAACCTCTTAAAACTCTAGAATTTGAGATTTATAAATAAAAATGATAAAATTTTAATTATTTCAATATTGAATATGTATAATAGAAAATGATATAATTATGCATTCTTTCTTTTGGGAAAGTTTTTATTTGAAGATTTATAACGGAAATTTTATAAGATTCCAGAAAATTTTGTCATTGATTTTTCAATTTGTAAAATTAATTTTTTCAATTATTTAAAATATAATTTACAGTGTTTCAGTTTTGCAAGATTTCAGAATTTTCAAAAAAAATCGAATATGTTTAAGAGATATTTAGATGTACTAAAAAAATAGTTTTAACCCTAAAATGATTTCAAACAATTTAAAACGAGGTGTAGATTTTTTAAGATTTCGAACAAAGATTTGGAGTCTTCAAGGAACAAAATTTGTTTCTTTAATTTCTTAAGACTACTGGGAAAATTTTTTATGATTTTTTATTTGTAAAAATTTATTTCAAGGGAATATTTAAAAATATTTCTAAACATTTTCGATGATTTCGCAAACTGCTAAAAAGGATTTGGAAGATTTTAAGGTAATTTTTTAATTTTTAAAAACAAAAAATAGGAAAATTTGGAACTATTTAAAAAAACCAAATTGTTAAAATTTAAAAAAAAATTTAGAGATTTTAAAGGATTTTAAGACAATAAAAAAATTCTTGAGATTCCTAGGAATATGTAAAGTGATTCTTTGTTTTAAAGAATTACTTTCCAGACAATATTTAAAAAGATTTTAAACATCACACAAGTTTTCCGAAATTTTTAAAAATCAATACGAAAGATTAATCAAGTGTTTCAATATTTTTTCTAAGCTTCCAAAAGTCCTGAATAATTTTCAAAATTTCTAAAATTTCCCTTGAATTTTGTAAATTCTTGTAACTATTTTGTAGAAAATTTACGAAATTCTTAAAAAGCGATACATGAATCAAAAAATTTTAATATATTTTTTTCGATATATCTGAAATTTTGAAAAATCTTCTTGTACTCATTTGATGAATCTATGAAAATTACATTCATGTAACATTTCAAGCAAATAAATTTAGAAACTTAAAAAATAAAATTTTTATTTAGTAATACAAAATATTCACCTTCTTAATTACAATTCGCCTGAGTAAAATATTAATCATTTTTGGTTGTGGATTCAACTTTTTTGTAAGAGAGGTGTCATTATTGAATGAATTAAATTGTTTTTTTTTTTTAAATAACAATATATGAATATTGAAAATATAACTATGTATTTGAAGATTAACTTTTTTGTTGAAATTTGGCTTAACATATCTGAAATGTTAAAAAAATTATATTAATCATAATTATAAAAATTTATATTTATATAACCGTGAAAATAAATAAACTGATGATCTAATAAAATAAATACTCATTAAAAATGTTTCGTTCGTATTCAAATTAGTTTTTTATGAAATAGCAGCTTCAATTGGGCTTAAGTTAACTAATGCATTTGATGATTATTATGATTAATTATTTGCTATATTAATGTTTTAAGAATGAGAAAATAGTTCATACTGTTATTTAAGACAGTTATTTCAAATTAAATGTTTAATTTGCTTCTCTTTTGCGTTTTAAACATTGATAATTTATTTTAAATACTGTTTACTCTTACAAGATTTCTTTCTCTGGTAAAATAATTAATTAAGACCAAAAAATGTATACTGATTAAGCAAAGTTGTACATAAAAGTTTTAATAAAAAGTTTTTATTCAAGCTTTCACTATAGAGCAAGCTTCTGGCTAATATTTTTCACTTCCCACATAGAGAGACAAAATTGAATAATTATCTATTTCTTAACGTCTGTGAAAAACTATTAACAATAAATATATTTTAATCTATTATATATTTAAAGTAGCAAGATTTTTTTGATTCAGAAAGTATCCAAAGTCACGATAAATATTGAAACGAGGCAGATTAAATCTCCTTCGCTGGAAACGCAGCAAAAGTTTCGTAACTAGTTTAAAAGTATCATAAAAAGGTAAAATTGATCAACCTTACTCCCTTTACCTTTCCATATTTACCCTCTTCACCCCTACTTCAACTCCCACACGCCGACTTTTGCTTCCCCTCCCTCCAATCCCTCCCCTCCCTTCACCACACATCATTATCTTCTTCCTGATTTATTTCCTTTTCTAGTCGTTTCCCCTACCTCCATTATTTATCTTCAGTTTTCCTAGCTCTACTCCCACCATTTCCTGTACTTCCCCTACTTTTATTTTCCATCGCTTCCCCTACTTCTTCGACCCACATTTTTCCTCACGTCCCCTATTTTGACTCTCTTCATTTTTCCTTACTTTTTCCACACTTCCTCCCCTCACTAACCCTACTTAACTTCGTTTATTTCCCCTCACTTCTAATTCTTCTTAACTCATTTTCTATCACTTTACCTACTTCCTAGACCCTCGTCTTCCCTCACTTCTCCTACTTCTACTCCTTTCATTTCGCCTGAAGTTTCCTGCATCTATTTCCATTCTTCACCCTACTTACCTTTTCTTACTTCCCCTCATTTCCCCTATTTTCAACACCTTTTTAGATTTTGATTTTTAGAACGTCTTACTTCAGATTCGTAATCCGTGACTCACAAAAGCCTGAAAAATCACTTTAAAGTCACAGAACTTATTTTAAGCATTTTTTCTCTTCCATATTAGAACCGCCATTTTCAATGTTTTGACTTCAAATTCCACGAATCCTTTAAGAAGCTACTTTGAGGCCACGGAACTTATTTGTTAATTTTCCGTACGCCATGTTAGTTTCAGATTTTGAATTATGAAATTTTTGATATTCAATACCGCGGATTGAATATGGAGAAAGACAAATTTAAAAAAAGCTTTTTATCTGCTTTTTTGAAATTTGTGCATTGAATTTTTCATTTTTTACTTTAGATCCTCAATCAGAAACACCCACCAAGACTCATTTTGATGCCCTAGAACCAATTTTATAATTTTTTATATGACCACATTGAATCCGCCATCTTGAGTTTTAGCGCTTTTTACTTCAGATTCGTAATGAATCACTCAAAAACTCCGAAAACCCACTTTGAAGCTACCGATTTTATTTAGAAAATTGTTGTCCGCCATATTGGATCAGCCATTTTAAAGGGTTAAATATTGGACTTTTAATTCTTAACAAAGTACTCAAGAAACCCCTGGGACCCCATTTTGAAGTCACGGGACCAACTTTTTAATTTTTTAGTTGCCGTATCGGATCCGCTAATTTGAATTTTTGAACTTTGACTTCGTATCATAAAAGGGAACCCAAGAAAACCGTTAAGAACCCAGTTTGAAACCACGGAAATTATTTAGATATTTTTTGTCCGCCATATTGGATCCGTCGTCTTTTTGTTGTTAAAAATTTGAAAACTGAAAACGGTGGATCCAATATACCAGACAACAAAATTAAAAATAAGCTTTTCATTCGTTATTTTGAAATTTAAGTTTTTAATTTTGGAATTTTTACTTTATACACATAATCAATACCCCCCCCCCCCCCCCCCCCCCCCAACACGAAGATCCATTTTGAAGCCATAATATAGATTTTTTTTTAATTTTTTGCCACCATTTTTCGTTTTAGACTTTTGTATTTCAGATTCACAATCATTGACCTAGAAACACCCACGAAGACTCATTTTGAAGACGTAGAACAAATTTTATTATTTTTTGTGCCACTAAATTGAATCCGTCATTTTGAGTTTTAGAACTTCTTACTTAAGATTCGTAATGAGTGACTCAAAAACCCCGAAAACTCACTTTGAAGCCACGAAATTGATTTTTAAAATTTGGGTCCGCCATATTGGATCAGCCATTTTAACTATTAACGATTTCAAACATTTGACTTCAAATACTTATTAATCGACTAAAGGAACGACTGATACCCAATTTTTGAGCCAAGATACAATTTTTTGAATTTTTTGGCAACACTTATTTTTCCATTTTTTGTCTGCCATATTGTTGAAAATTTGAAAATTCAAAACGGCGGATTCAATATAGTGGAAGAGGAATCTAGTAATATGCTTTCAATTCGGTATTTTGAAATTTAAGATTTGAATTGTTACTTCAAATTCGTAATCCACGATAAAAAAAACCCACAAAAGCCCATTTGGAAGCCATAAGATAAATTTAAAAAAAAATTTTTGCCACCATATTAGATCCGCCATTTTGAGTTATTTTACTTTAGATTCGTAATCGAAAATTCATAAAACTTCAGAAGCGCCACTTTAAATGTAATAAATTTGAAAAATTTGAATTGAAATTTGTAATAATGGACTCAAGAAACCTCTGATACCCCATTTTTGAAGCGACGATACCTGAAGAACCATTTTAACGCCATAAGACCAATTCTTTAATTATTGTTCCACAATCTTGGATCCGCCATTTTGAGTCTTAGAATTTTTTGCTTCATATTCGTCATCAGTGACTCACGAATCCTCAAAAATCCACTTTCAAGCCACGAATTTTATTTTTAAACAAATTTTCCGCCACATTGGATACGCCATTTTAAATGTTAGTGATTTCAAAATTTTGAGTTTAAATTCATAATAACGGATTCAAAAATTCCTGAGACCCCAATTTGAAGCACAGGGACTAACTTTTTAATTTTTTGTGCGCCATGTTGAATCGGCCATTTTTAATTTTGGAATTTTACCTTCATATCGTTAGAAGCGACCCACAAGACTTTTAAGAATCCATTATGAAGCCACGCGACTTATTTCTTTATTTGCTGTCTGTCATATTGAATCCGCCCTTTTGAATTCTGAAAATTTTAATATTGAAAACAAAAGTTTGAATATGGTAACCAAAGTAATGAAAAATTAGGTTTTCATCCGCTATTTTGAAATTTGAATTTTTGAATTTTTACTTCAGATTCGCAATCAGTGACCCAAAAAACACCAACAAAGACCCACTTTTAAGGCCGCAAAAGCAATTTCTTAAATTAATTTGCTACTGTATTAGATTCGCAATTTTGAGTTTTAGAATTCTGTGCTTTAGAATCGTAATCAGTGACCTACAAATCTCCAAAAATCGACTTTAAATCAACGAATTTTTTTTTGTAATTTGTCCACCATATTGGATTTACGATTTGACATGTTAAAAATTTCATAAAGTTGAGTTTAAATTCGTATTACAGAACTTACGAAATCACCAATCCCTATTTAGAAATGACAGGACCAACTTTAACTTTTTTCAACGTCATATTGGATCAGTTATTTCAAAATTTTCAATTTTTACTTCATATTCACAATCAGTGACCAGAAACATCCAGAAAGTCTCATTTCGAAGTCGTAGGACCAATTTATAATTTTCTGTGCCACCGTAAATTTGTAATCAGTGACCCCAAAAAACCCATGAAGATCCATTTTGAAGCCATAGGACTAATTTTTTAATTTGTTGCGCCACTCTATTGGATCCGCAATTTTGAGTTTCATAATTTTTTACATTTGATTCAAAATCAGTGTTTTAAAAACGCCCGAAAACTCTTTTTGAAGCCATGGAACTTATTTTAAAAAATGTCTGCCTTTTAAAATCTCAAAATTTTCAAAATTTGACTTGAAATTTGTAAGAAAGGACTCAAGAAGCCATCGAGATCCCACTTTGAAGACATGGAACCAAATTTTTAATATTTTGGCCGTTATATTGGATCCGGCGTTTTGAATTTCGAAGTTTCAAAAATTCGAAACAATGAATCCAATATGGCGGACAAAACAAATTAAAAAATAATCTTTTCAATTGGTATTTTGAAATTTTTACTTCCGTTTCGCAATCAGTGACCCAAAAAACACCAACAAAGACCCATTCTGAAGCCGCAGAAGCAATTTCTTAAATTTTTTTGCCACCATATTAGATCCGCCGTTTCGAGTTTTAGAATCTTTTACTTTCGATTTGTAATCAGTGACACACAAAACCCCGAAAATCGACTTTGAAGCAACTAATTTTTTTTTTAATTTGTCCACCATATTGGATTTACGATTTGAAATGTTAAAAATTTCATAAAGTTGAGTTTAAATTCGTATTACAGAACTTACGAAATTCCCAATCCCCATTTAGAAGCGACGGGACCAACTTTTTAATTTTTTCAACGCCATATTGGATCTTTAATTATAAATTTTGGAATTTTTACTTCAGATTCGCAATCAGTGACCCAAAAAAACACCCACCAAGACTCACTTTGAAGCCGCAGGACGAATTTTCTAAACTTTTTTTGCAACCATATTAGATCCACCGTTTTGAGTAATATAATTTTTTTCTTTCGATTCGTAACCAGTGAGACAAAAATCCCGAAAATCGACTTTTAAGCCATTAAATTTTTTTTCAAATTGTCCAGCACATTGGATTCTCCATTCTAAAAGTTAAAAATTTCAGAAATTTAACCTCAAATTCGTAATACAGAACTCACGAAACATCTGATACTCTATTCCGAAGCGACGGGACCAACTTTTAATTTTTTGGCTGCCATGTTCGATCTACCATGTATAATTTTGAAATGTTCACTTCATTTCGTAATAAGCGATCCACAAAACCTTTGAGAATCCATGTTAAAATAAACGGATTTATTTTTTGAATTGTTGTACATAATATATATTGGATCCGCCGTTTAGAATTTGGACAAACTAAACATTCAAAATAGCGGCTCCAATATGGCGGAAAACGAATTTAAAAAAGACATTTATACATTATTTTGTAATATGAATGTTTGCTTCAGATTTGCAAGTAGTGACCCCAAAAAACCCATGAAGATCCATTTTTAAGCCATAGGACTAATTTTTTAATTTGTTGTGCTACCATATTGGATCCGCCATTTTGAGTTTTAGAATTTTTTGCTTCAAATTTATAATCAGTGATTCACAAAACCTCAAAAACCTGAAGAACCCACTTTCACGCTACGGAACTTATTTTTAAAAAATTTTGCTCGCTATATTGGATAAGCAATTTTAATTGTTAGTAATTTAAAAATGTTCATTTTAAATTCATAATAAAGGACTCAAGAAACCTCTGAGACCCCCGCAGTGGGCACAAAGTTTGGCGATGTCTTTACGACATCGTTACGATATCTTTACAGCAACTTTACGACATCCCGGGCCCATATCGTTAAGGTGTCTTTACGATATCGTAAATAAGTCGTATGATCTGACGATGTCTTTACGATATCACAAAGACACCGAAACGACATGGACATAGGATGTCGTAAAGTTGTCGTAAAGATGTCGTAACGATGTCGTAAAGACGTCGCCAAATGTTGTGCCTACTGTGCCATTTTGTAGCCCCAGGAACCAACTTTTTAATTTTTTGGCCGCCATTTTAAATTTGATAAATTTGGCTTCAAATTCCAAATCAAAAACCCCAAAGAACCTTCCGGGCATTGATTTTCAGAAAATTTTTCTCTATTAAGTATACATTTTTAGGGTTTCTCAGTCCCAGGCAGAAATCCTTATAGTTTTATTCAGCCGTCCGTCAGTCCATCCATCGTACTTTTTCCCAGGAAGGAAAGTGAGGAGACTGAAATTAGGGAAGTGGTAAGTTTGAGCGACATAATTAATTTTTTTAAGGAAAATAATTTCAACCGTGTTTTTTTTTTTTTTAATTTTGGTTTTCAACCAAATTTTATTTCAATAAATTTTTTTTTTACCAAATTTTTTTCATTAAACTTTTTTCATCAATTTTTTTTGTACACACTTCTATCCTCTTAATAGAATACGAAACCCTTATTTGTGGGCGCTCGACACCTGCCAAAAAAATAATCCTTTTTTAAATAATTGAACAATTAGACTTATTACTATAATTGAGATTGATATTAAGCACTAAATGTAGGGAAATGTAGAAATGATTCCGATATCGGATTAAGCGTCACTTAAGATTAGATATCACACGACATTGATAGTGAAAATTCATTTTATCGTGCACTTCTTCCTGAGTATGTATGCACTAAGTTTCATTAATAATAATCCTCAGTCGATGATTCCAAATATTTGAGTTGAAAAACTGTGTGGCGAAAAGAGAGAAAATTATGGACGAAAAAGTAGTCCAATTATCAGTGAGAGACACAAAAAGTGAACTGGTGCAATTTTTTTTTGGAATCTGTGGTGAGTTCGAATCGTTTGAAGAGTACTTGGACGTTTTACAGATTATAGGTTATAGCTCGTTATAAAGTGAATCATGAATGTGCGAAGTCTGGCTTCTGCAAGATAAATAGAGGCTTGCAATCGAAACATAATATTGGTTTAAAACTCTTTTTGCAATTTCAACAAATACTATTGTCATTTTTCTCATTTTTTGGGTGATCTTTATTAATTACATTTTTTTATTAAATAAATAATGAGTGATTTGCTCGTTCTTGCACGATTAATTCTATTGTTTAGTGACATTTTTAAATCAAATTCTCTCTTGTTAGATTTTAGCTTCTCTAATTTTATTATAAGCTTATTCAAATTCAAAAATGAAAAATTTAATGTCAAGTATTTTATATTGACATGGAGTGAGTTTATAATAACAATTCTTTCAATCATTTTTAAAGTACTGCAATTGAATTCGGTTTTTTCTATTCATTTACAAAAGGGGACGACTGCAAAATCCCGAATATTAAAATTGTATACACTGTAAAATGTCCGAATTGGAAAATTCATTAGACAAAACTCCGGAATTCAAACAGTTAGAAAATTATTTTTTAAATAGATATTATTTATTTATTAACAATAAAATAATAAAATATGCAAACAATAGCTTAAAAAATTAAATATTAAGAAAATTCTTCAATCAAAATACTTCATTATTCTTCTTTTAAAAAGTAAATAATATTTTTTTTTCTTGTTTTGAAAATTTCTGGCAGAAAATTGGTGAATTATAAAATATCCGAACTTGAAAATTGCCCAATTATTAAACTCCTGAATATAAACAATTGCATTTTTTTCGTAATTGAAAAAATCAATTCTGATACAATTTTAAGTATAATAATTTAATTAGGTTTATAAATAAATAAATTTTTAATAACTTAAATAGGGGAATTTTCTAGTTTAGATATATTACAATTCTGCACTTTATTCTCTGGCTTTTCCAACCAGAGGATTTTATTTTCCGGAAATTGTATTATTCGGAAATTTTTTTATTTTGAAAATTTTAATGCTAGAAAAGTTTATTATTCGGAAATCTTATTATTTAGAAATTTTATTATTTGGATATTGTCCAATTCAGTCATTTTATACTTCGGCAGTTTTTTGTCAGGAATTTTGTAAATTGGGGATTTTCCAATTCAATAATATTGCAATTAGGATATTTTCCCATTCTAAAATTTTATTATTCGATAATTTTTTAATTCGGAATCTTTATTAATCCTACATGTTATTATCCAGGAGTTTTCTTATGTGGATTTTTGTTATTCAGGAATTTTATTATTCTAAAATTTTCTACTTCTGATATTTTATAATTCGGGATTTTTTAAATTCGGTCATTTTAGTTTCCAAGAATTTTATTATTTGGAAATTTTCTAATTTTGAATTATTATGAAATGTTTTGGGATTTTATATTCAGAAATTTTCTAGTTCGAATATTTTATAATTATATTAATTATATTAATTATTTTTCGGGAATTTACCAACTTAGGGATTTTATTATTCCACAATTTTTAAGTTAGGATATATTTATAACTCGTCAATTTTCGGTCGGGTATTTTATTATTAGGAAATTTTTAAATTTTGGAATCTTATTATAGAAAACTTTATTATTCGGGAATTTCAAAATTATGTAGTATTATAAACTGTTGAGAATTTTTGATTATATTATTCGAAAATTTCCCGATTCGGATATTTTATACTTGTGTAATTTTATTATGCGGGAATTTTCAAATTCGGTAGTATTATAAGCTGTTGAGGATTTTATAATTTGGGAATTTTATTATTCGTGAATTTTCCAATTCGGAAATTTAATTAATATAATTAATTATTCATAATATAATATTATTTTCTAGTTCGGATATTTTATAATTCGGCAATTTTATGTCGGGAACATTACTATTCTGAATTTTGCAAATTCGGTAATTGTATTCTTCGGGAATTTTGATAATCGGGAATTTTCCAATTCTGAAATATTATGAACTGTTTCGAGATTTTATTATTCTGAAATTTTCTGGTTCGCATATTTTATAATTCCGTAATTTTCGGTCGAAAATTTTGCGATTTGGGGATTATCCATAACAATTTTATTACTTTGAAATTTTCAAATTCGGTAGTATTATAAAATGTTGAGAATTTTTTAATTCGGGAATTTCATTATTCGAGCATTTTCTAATTTGGATATTTAATAATTCTGTAATTTTATTATGCGTGAATTTTAAAATTCGGTAGTATCATAAACTTTTGAAGATTTTATAATTAGGGAATTTTTCAATTCTGAAATTTCATTATTTGAAAATTTTATTATTCGGGAATTTTCAAATTCAGCGATATTTTAAACAGTTGAGAAATTCATAATTCGGGAATTTTATTATTCAAGAATGTTCCGATTCGAAAATTTCATTATTAGGAAATTTTTTTATTTGGTTGTATCATAAATTGTCCAAAATTTTATTATTCGGAAATTTTATTTGTCCGGGATTTCGCAATTGGGGAATTTTGTTATTCGGAAATTTTATTATTAGGGAATTTTAAAATTCAAAAATTTTCAATTAGCAATTTTATAATTTAGGAATTTTCAAATTCAGTAATAATAAAGTGTCGGGAATTTCATTCTTAGGGAATTTTCCTATTTGGCAATATTAACAACTGCTGTGGAATTTTATTATTCGGCTTCGAATAATTTTATTATCGGGGAATTTTTCATTTTATTTTTTTATTTTTAAGTCGTGCTCAAAAAATTTAAATCACCAAGGATATCCCTATTTTGATTTATAAATTAGGGCAGTTATTTAAATTTCATTAAAATTCTGTATTACAGCTTAGAGTAAGGAAAAACATTTTTTTAATAACTGGTGTTTAGAATTATTTAAAAAGAAATTAATTATGATTTTTCCACATATGATATAGATTTAAATATAAAATACAAATTGTTAAAATTGAAACTTTATTTTATCTCCAAGAGGCTAACAGCAACAGTATAAAAAAAGTCACAAATTATTTTTCAAGTTTTACAATCCTTCTTAAAACAATTTTTAACACAGAGAAAATAACGAAAGTAGGAAAACTCTTCAAAAATAAAATTTTCGAATTTTCCAAAAAAGAATAATCGAAATAGAAAATTCCTGAAATTTCATATCACCGAATTTGAAAATTTGCAATAAAGAATATTTGTTCATCAAATATTTCATTTTATATCTTGGGTATTTATTTATTTTTTTAGTTAATTATTTTACAATTTTCTAATTGCTTATAATTTATGGAATGTAATTTTCATGAATTTTCTAGTCGTCCAATATTCATAAATAATAAGATTAAAAACTCAGAAAAAAAACTTTCTTAAAGTAAATGCAGAAAATCGTTGATAAATTTCGTTGAAAAAAATGTTTTATAACCAATTATTCTCAAAAATTCTTAAAAATTGTTTTGAAATAATACAATTTAAAAATTACTAGACAATTTTTATGATTTTTTTTGGATTCTTTTTACAAGCATTAGTGAATTTTAATCCCAAGAAAGTACTTCCATAGTTGAAATTAAATACCGAAAAAGCCTGACTTAATTTTTAAAATATTTTTTTGCAAATTTTTTTGGGATTTATGACTTTAAAAAGTGCTTAAAAAAATGATTTGATTTAAGAAAAAATACCTAGAAAACTGAAAACAACTATCCGAAAAAGATGTCTAATAACAATGCAAATGTTAAAAAATTTATTGAATTTGTTATAAACAAATAAGTTAATGAAAATGGTTTCGTGGGGATCGGGAGCGAATTGTCACTTGATTGGCACTTAATTTGAGCAATTTATAGACAAAAAGAGTTTTTAAGTTGAATCAATAAAAGTTGATCAATAATTTGTTATTTCAAATGCAAATTTAATAAACAAATATCCATATCAGGTATTTTTGATGGAATAAATAAAGTTTTTTCTATGAAATCGATCACATATTGCTTGAAAATAAAACATAAAGATAATATTTGGCAACCAAATGAAAATTAATAATTGTTTAAACTACCTTATTTAACGAATGCACTATTGGGTTATTTCTGGAGATACAAACTTGATTTTTCGATAAAATTAACTGTAAATAACTAAAGTTTGATTTTGAAGTACATTTTGATGACAATAAATAATTTATTATTGCAAAAAATATTTGTTTAAACAAATTTTTATCATTTTATGTATTTATATATAAAATATCCTTTTATGAAGGAATTAACATCCAGTTATTTAGCAACGATTTTTTGTAATTAATCGAGAACATTTGATCATTTTTAAACCAAACTTCATTAACAAAAACATTATCTGGCTATTTTCGTAGATTAAAACTTCTTTCTGTGTGTGATCAACTGTTAATAACACATTTTCTAACTTTTTTTAATAGTTCGATAACGACCCACTATTTTTATTTTTAATTACAATTTAATTAACTTAGTTATACAAAATATATAATATAAGATTTTTACAAGTATTTCACAGGTGGGGTTATTATTATGAAATCAAACTAATTCTAAGAAAAATACTTTCTGTTTGACTGATATCGTCGAAACTGCATGTGATACACTTACATCCCGAAAAAATGAATATACATTGATAATAAAAATAAAAATATTGGATCGTTATCGAACTATTAAAAAAAGTTAAAAAATGTGTTATTAACAGTTGATTTTAAAAAAGGTTTAAATGCTGAAAAATAGCTAAATAATGCATTTATTAATTAAATTTTGTTAAACAATTATTAAATGTCATTGATTCATTGCAAAAATCATTGCTAGTTTGCTAAATGCTGTTACTTTCTTCAAAAAAGAGACTTTATTTATAAATACACAAAATGAAAAAAATTTGTTTAAAAAATTCTTGTTTACAATAATAATTTGCTTACTGTGATAAAAATTTTCTTTAATATTATTATAATTATTTTAATTAAGGTAGTTTAAACAATTATTAATTTTCATTTGTTTGCCAAATATTATATTTTGGTTTTATTTTAAAGTAATGTATGATCGATTCCATAGAAAAAACTTTATTTAATCAAAAATATATGATATGGATATCTTTTATAAAAATCGCTTCAAAATAACAAAATATTTATCAGCTTTTATTGATTCAACTAAAAAACTCTTTTTATCCATAAATTGTTTAAATTTAGTGCAAATCAGGTGACGAATTGCCGCCAATCCCCACGAAACCATTCTCATCCACTTATTTGTTTATAATAAATTCAATAAATTTTTTAACATTTACATAGCTATTGGACATCTTTTTTTGGATAGTTTTTTTCAGTTTTCTAAGTATTTTTGATTTAATCAAAGTATTTTTTTAAACCGGTATACTTCAAAAGTCAAATTTTTTCAATTTGCTTATTAAATAAACAAAAAAATAAATGGAAATTTAAAAATCGGCCATAACATTTCAAATATAAATTTTATTGGCTTTGATTTAAAAAACAGTTAAAATCGGATAATAATTATCTTCTTAAAACCAATTTGTCCACGGACTTTTTTTACCCCAGTGTTGTTACAACCAGCAAGTGACCGATTTCATACGCAATCGGGCAGTCTGACCTTTTTGAAGTCATGGAATTGTTTGGGGCTGAAATATATTGTTTTCCAAGGCAAAATATGAAACACATATTTTTTGTCTTCAATCAAAAAATTTTTTTCACGAACTTAGGGCTACATGGATATTCAGGTGAATTATGGAAAAATTCAGGTTTTAAAAAAAATTGTTGTATCTTGGGAATCAATGACATAATTTAATTGTCTTTGCAGGAGCTTTTAAGGAGAGCTAACCTCTTTTAAAATCACAAAGAAAATTTAAAACGGTTTAAACTGATCAAAATGGCGTACCTTTTTCGAAAAAAAATAAAAAGTCAATTTTCTCAAAAAGGCTAACCTTGATGTTTTTATTGAGTTTTTTGTATAGATTTATCGTAATATGGTGATGATTTCCTGTGAGATTCGTGCGCGCTAAATTATTACTTTTTATAGAAAAACTTTAAAATTATTATTTTTGCTGTTCTGTTTTGATTTATTTTAATCCTCACATTATCAGTTTCGCTTGTTCTATTAGTTCAGATTTTTCTGCTTCACCCCTTTCGAGTACACTGTACACTTTTGAATGTCAGTAATTTCTGGAACTTTTCTCCACTCTTCTTCTTTTCCATCTCGAAAACGGGCCACTTGCTTTGATGAAAGCAGTATTAGATTAATGGCGCTAATATACGTCTTCACTTTTCGGACAAAGGATTCGGCATTATCTTTGGATTCTAGATATAACTTCTTTGAGTTATGATTAGTTGCAAAGTGTTTTATCAAGCCGCCAGAGCCATCACAGAGTTCCTTCTGATGTCCAGTTGCTGAAAAGATCCAATTCTTCTTGCAAGATGATTCACTCAATGCGTGACACTGATATCGATTTTCAAATTGAGCCACACCAAATTGTAATTTCTTCCAATTTCTCAGGATTCCAATATTCCATAATTCGCACAATGCGATCCATTGACTTCCAATTCTTAGAAAACTCACACTGCACTGTTAAATGTTTCGAATTACTTTTACCACGATCTTTCTCCTATTTGATTTCTTCTCTTTGAATATTTTTTCAAATATATGTGAAGATCCGCTTTTTCTGTCCAGGTTACTAACTTTTTAACAAAACTGTCAATAGAGGTTGTTCTCTTTCCTGAGTCACCTTTGTTCCAAATCGCAAAAAGAATATCATCTGAACTAGTTCCCTCTAAAAGTCCTAAAGATTGAAGCGAAATGGTTCTAGCTCCGAGAGATTTTGTGCAATCCCTAAGCTGACAATCTTCGATTACAAGACAACACATCACTTTAGGCAAAATTTCATTCCGAATATCTTTGATATTCGCTTCATCCCTTTTCTGGTATTTTAATTCAATAAGTAAAAGTTAAAAATTAGCGAAATAAATTCAAATATATTCCTCTCTTAAATTGTCAATTTGAACCCATTTTGGTTTCATTTGGTTTCAATAATACTTAATTCCCGTTAAAAATCTTTTCACTTTTTTAATTCTTTCATCATTTTCCTTAACTGAAATTACGTCGTTCTTATTTGGGCTTTGTCTGGTACAATCTGCATGGCCACTTAAATAATATTCTCATGCTAATTGCACCTCTAAATCACTCCCAGGATATCCATTGTATAGGTCAGGAGTGTAATATATTCAATTTTAATCGAAAATTTCCTTGATTGATTTATCATATATTTGGTTACTTCAAAAACAGTTAAAAGTCAATCTTGCTTCGTATATTATTCTGACACTAGCTTCAGCAGACGGATCTTTTCTTGTGCATTTGCACAGTTTTTCAAAGCTGTTTGAAAATTGGATACCTATTTATTACAAGGAGAGCCTTTTTCTTTTGCCACTGATAAATTATAAACTTTTAAAAACTTAATAGTCGTTGATTCCGTAAATACATGTATCAGCTTTTTCTCTTTTTTTGCAAACATAATTTTCGCATGAAATTTTTTTGATACTAACATTTTTTACAAACAGTGTCGCTTGAAATGATTCTTCGTTCTGGAAAAAAGCTCCTAATAAAACACCCAACTCTTGAAGCTGTACAAATGGGTTGCTAGAATTGCTGCATATCAATTTCTCGTAATTAGTTTTTAAGTCAGGAGGTTTTTTTGCTTACTTGAATAAATTGATTTTAAAGCATTAGTCGTTTTATATTAACGAATGAAATATGACTAAAAAAACTATATCGAACACTGTAATTAGTCAATACGATTCTTTTTTGCTCGAGATATTGCCAAAGATGAAATGTCACTGAATAGTATATTCTATCTTTCCGGACTTCAGTTTGTTCTAGTAGTGCATTCAATTGTTTTTATATCGACAACATTTGTAATTGAGTTTAGTGCGCTGTTTTGGTAATTTTTAACTTTTTTAAATTTTCTTTGTGGATGTTAAGAGTTTAGTTCTCCCTAAAAGCGCCTGCAAAGAAAAGAAAATTACGTCAATTGGTTCCCCAGATACAACTTTCTTTTTGAATCGTGAATATTTACATAATTCACCTGAATATTTATGTAGCCCTAAATTCATGAAAAAAAATGTTTGATCAAAAATAATAATTACGTGTCTCATATTTTGCCTTTGAAAAATATATTAGGCCTTAAACAATTCCGTGACATGACCAGGGGCAGACTCCCCGATTTCGTATGAAATCGGTGAGGTACTAATTGGTCCCATACCAAGTAGTTTAGGGGGGATCCCAATGAGATCCCGATTGGACTTTCTTCACTCAGAAAAGTTAAAAAAGAATAGATTAGTTAAATTTTCGAATGATTTTAATTAAGTTCCTAAAAGATAGCTTCATTTTTCAACAGTATCGTCATTAATATTATCGTGATTATGAAAAGAACAATTAAACTTTTGTTTCCAATAGCTGCCATTTCGTCTTTATACACAGCTAGAAATAAATGAAAATACAATAAAAATCCAAATAATTTAGTGCTTGGCAAGCCACTAATTTAAAATGATATTACAGCCTCAGTATCAGCAATCGTATGTGGTGCCTATCAAGCCTGGCCATCTCCAGCAGTAAATCATTTGAAAACCAGAGATTCAGATTTCCGAGTGACAGACAATGATGGATCATGGATAGTCGCATTATACTACGCCGGCGATTTAGTCGGAAGTTTGCTAAACTTTACTTTAATCGACCGGATTGGTCGAAAATACACATTGCTAGCATTCACCCTTCCAGAGCTAATAGGGTGGATATTGATAATCTATGCCAAAAATCCTGTATACTTCTACATCGCCAGGTTCCTCGGTGGAGTTGGAGAAGGCGGCATCTATTCCACTTTAATTATTTATTTGAGTGAAATAGCAGACAAAAGCGTCAGAGGTATTCTCGTTAACATAATGGTCATAGCCAACTATATTGGTGTCTTCGTCTTCACAGCAATTGCAGCCTACTGGTCCTTCGAAATTTTGAACCTCATGTCACTTTCCGTAACTATCCTCTCTCTATTAATCTTCATAATTTTACCCGAAACACCACATTATTATCTGATGAAAGGTCGAGACGTCGATGCTATGGAGTGCCTAAAAAAATTGAGAGGAAACGCCAAACAAGAGATCCTAACTTTGGATATGGAAACAATGAAGCTGGCAATAGCAGAGGATCAGAAAGCGATTGCTGCCGGATTTTGGAGAGTGGTGACCAGAAAAAGTAACAGAAAAGGTCTCTGGATAATTTTAGTACTTGAGGGAACTGAACATTTATCGGGAAGATATGCTACAGTTTCATATGCGCAGGAAATTTTTCATCTGAGTCCCTTGCCACTGGAACCTGGAATTCAAGTGATGATCAGAAATGGGATACAATTCATAGCCTGTATATTAGCTACGGGAATCATCGACAGATTCAACAGAAAAGCTTTATTTCTGACAACTGCGATTTTGGATGGGATTTGTCTCGCAACAGTGGCTCTATTCTTTTTTTTAAAGATGTATCTTTTAGTGGATGTTACATCTGCTGCTTGGGTGCCATTAGTAGCATTGACTAGTTATGATGTGATTGGATCTTTTGGTGTTAGTCCATTGCCTTATATAATTATAGGAGAACTTTTTCCAATTAGTATTAAGGGACCTATGGTGGCAAGTGGGATGATTATAGGCCCTGGTTTTAGCTTTATAACTTCATTTTTGTATGAGCCAGTGACAAACAGTTGTGGTATTTACACGACTTTTTTCATGTACTCAATATTGATAATTACTGGTGCTGTTACTATTTATTGGATAATGCCTGAAACTAGAGGAAGGACTTTAGAGGAAATTCAGGCAATACAGAATCCATTGTTAAGGTCAAAAATTGAGATGCGGGGTGTTGTTGATAGTAAGGGAGTAAATAGTAGTGAAATAAAGACTTTTATAGATAGTGAAACCAAAATTTTTCCTAAAAAGGGAGATACGAATGACTGGTGATAATAAGTGATAGGATTTAAATATTTAATTAGATAACGAAATAGATGTTTCAGTTTACAGTATTTTAAATTGGAAAATCAGTAGATACTATCTGAGGATAATTTCTTCCAGATCTGATAGTGTATGGAAAGAAATAATTGTATGGAATATCATATCATGTTAGAATCAGAATATCTGCCAACGCCATGTTTACATTTTATATTTAACATTTTATATTTTACATATATATTTTTAATCTTCGGGAAAAATATTTATTATAAATACACGTACAAAGCATTTAATATTGTAGGTAAAAAGAGCGTTTTACTCTTTGGAGATTTATATTAAACAATGTAATATATATTTATAAAAGAAGTAACATTTTTTAAATCTTGACGATTTACGAAATAAACCTTTTTAAATTATGTATTATCTTTTTATTTCAGTGCAATGTCTGTTTAAACTAGAGTAAAATAAATATAATCGTCAATTTCTTATTGCAGATTTTATAAAAGCAAAACTTAGTTGAAAAAGGTTATTGAGAAGCATGAAAATTCGATTTATGGTTGGGTCCATTTCTGAAAAATGTTAATTTTAGCACTCAATTTATATCAAAATAGATCATGAAGAGTTATTGATTTGAAATACAAGGGTAATAATTGTTAATATACCATCTTTCAGGTTGCAATTTAACACAAATGTTCAAATATTTTTCGATGAAAATTGATTCGAAAAATTTCCGTGTTTTAAGAGATCTTTTCTCTCGCTAGTATTTTAATATTCTCATAATTAAAATTTTAAAAAATGGTTATTATTCCAAGCGTGTTGCGAAAGTCCAATATTATTGTTACCAATTTCACAATCTTTCTTTTATTCTGCTACTCGTTTCTTTAGTCTCCTAAAAGTTTCTTCAATATAAACTTTGTTGCAACAATTGCATTTGATCATGTAAACTACATTAGATAAATTTTTTATAGAATCCTTGTCTTCTTTATTGGTGAAACAATTTTCTAATTTGTGGCTACTTTTTAAAATAAACATTAATATTAAATTTTTTGAGAGAATATCCAATTCTTTCAGATAATCCATGAATGTAAGGAACCTTATAATTTACATTATGATTATCTAACTTTTTTTATTATCAGAGCAGTTGTATATTTCATGAATTCTTTCTTTTATAACAATAACAATGAGTGATAGAGGATAATCATTGGATTGTAATGTTTCTTTGATAAACTTTGGAGTATTACGCCGAAAGTTAATGTATCTATTGACTATGTTTTTAATTAAACCAATCTTTTGTGAGCAGGGATAATCAGAATTAAAATAGATGTATTGACCATATGATGTAGGGTTTTTAAACCAATTTATAATTAAACATTTTGACTATTGACTATTGACAATTTAAACAGACTCTTTAATTTTGTTAGTGGGAATGATTGCGAAAATATCGTCAAGAAACCTTTGGTAAAAACAGGTTTAAAATTTGTTTTGGATAAAGCTTTCTCTTCAAAAAATTAAAGTACCACATCAGTTATTATGGATCACAAAAGAGACCATCCCAGTGGGCACAAAATTTGGCGATGTCTTTACGACATCATTACGAAATCTTTACGACAACTTTACGACAACCTATTTCCATGTCGTTCCGGTGTCTTCGCCATATCGTAAAGGCATCGTCAGATCATACGACTTATATACGATATCGTAAAGACACCTTGAGCACATGGACATAGGATGTCGTAACGTTTTCGTGAAGAGGTCGTAACGATGTCGTAAAGACGTCGCTAAACTTTGTGCCCACTGGGATATTGGACAACCCATTAATTGTTCATAAAATTATTCCTGAAGGAAAAAACTGTGTTATGAAAGAGCCTTCTGACTGCAATCAGCGTTTAATCTATTGGTATTTTAGTCAGATTTTTATCATTTTTTAATTTATGTGTGAGACATGTTAAGGCTAAATCTAACAGTATATTGTCAAACATGGAAACTACATCTAATGAGAACATACAATGTTTTCTTGGGTTTTTAACATCTTTAATTTGATCATTATTATATTTTATTCATTGATTATTATTTATTATATATTGTTATATTATTATATATTACGCAGGTGGAAAAATTATTTATATTTTGTATGAATTGTGAAGTTTTATATATAATATTCATTTGTTTTAAACAAAAAATGTGTAAAACAAATAAATATTCTGTATAAAACTTCACTTTATATCTAAACTATATATAATATTTCTGCCTGGGTATATATTATTAGATATTAGTTTCTTTATTTATTGATTTTATATTTTATTTTATACTAAATTCCAAGCAATCATTGTATGGTCTCATTAGATGTGGTACTCATGTTTAACAATACACCGTTATATTTAGCTTTAAATTGTATAAAAAAGAAATGATTCAATAAAAAAATCTAACTAAAATAGATGAAATCTTGATTGCAGTCAGAACGGGCTTTAATAACACAGTTTTTTCCTTTAAGAACAAATTTATAAGCAATTAACTGGTTGTCCAATGTGGTCTCTTTTGTCATCCATAATATATAATATCCCAGTAGGCACAAGGTTTGGCGACGTCTTTACGACATCGTTACGACATCTTTACGACAAATTTACGGCATCCTATGTCCATGTCGTTAAGGTATCTTTACGATATCGTAAATAAGTCGTATCATCTGACGATGTCTTTACGATATCGCAAAGACACCGAAACGACGTGGACACATGGTGTCGCAAAGTTGTCGCACAGATGTCGTAACAATGTCGTGAATACGTCGCCAAATTTTGTGCGCACTGGGATGGTACTTTAATTTGTGTAAGAGAAAGCTTTATCCAAAATAAATTTCCAACTTGTTTTTTACAAAAAGTTTTTTGACGATTTCTGAGATTCTTCTATAATCAGAACTGAATATGAATGTTTGAATACGAATTGGTTTAAAAGACTCACATTATCTCGAGAGATAAAACAGTGCGATACGGGATACAAATTAACGAAATCGCACAAAAAACTGAAGTTAAATTTTGTTTCATGTAAAATTTCCCGCTGTTAAAGTTTACATACTATTTGGCGAAATTTTATCCTACGATGGAATAAAAGCTGTCGTCTGCTATGGCGTCCTTAGCAGCAATGGGAAAACGGCAAAGTATGAGTGGATTAGATTTCTAAATCAGGACACCAGATTAAAAAGAATACAGAAAAAAAGTTAAAATTTGTTGCAGTTAAGACTTGCAACAGTAAAAAATAAAATATATTTCGGCGACATTTTCACCCAGGCTGGGAGAATAATTTTGATCTCGTCTACTGCGTTACGCTTAAGTGAGAAAATTTCGGTAAAGCATGTACAATAAGCAACAGAAAAAAGAGAACGAATTGTTCTTACTGATATAGTATCTCCTCAGAAACAAATTACGCTATTGTAGACGAATTAAAACTTATTTAGTACCATTTAGTAAAAAGCGCAAAAACAACTGACAGATGGGAATCCACATTTCTTTCCCATATAATGAAGTTAAACGACGATAGATAGCGCCAACGTCGCGAATCTCTCTACATCTCGAACAATAATGGAGCGATTATAAGGCGAAAGACCCAGTGGGCACAAAATTTGGCGACGTTTTTACGACATCGTTATGACATCTTTACGACAACTTTACGATATCCTATGTCCATGTCGTTAAGTCGTCTTTATGATATTATAAAGACATCGTCAGATTATACGACATACTTACGATATCATAAAGACAAATTAACGAATAAACGAATTCACGAATTAACGTCGTAAAGTTGTCGTAAAGATGTCGTAACGATGTCGTAAAGACGTCGCCAAATTTTGTGCCCACTATGGATTATCCTGGCAAGGTTAAAAATCGGAAATTATCTTCAATGAATATAAAGTTCATCCGGCAAGGTTAATTTTTGTTGCGGTGAATTTTTCACTTGGAATCGAGGTATACTATATCTTTCGTTTTTTCTGTGATGACAGCTGAATGGAAATCCTAATTCTTAGATTCGTAACATTTGTAACCACAAAATTTGAATTAGGAAAAGAGTCAAGTGTTGGAACTTCTCGTGAGTTTTTTTTTATAAACAAATCATGAGGCTGTTTAATAAGGCAACATTTTGCATTGTTTTTTATATGTGGTTAAGAGCACAAAAGTGTTAGGACTGTCAGGATGATATAGTCCTAAATTTTTTCATTTAAATTTAAGGTTATTTTTACACGTACAGTATTATGTTGTTCATTAAAGTTTATTCAAAATTAGCAATGCATTTAAATCCAGCACTTGACTCTGAACTTTCGTGAAGCATTATGAACTGGAATTAATATTGCAAAAAAGAAATTAATGTGATGTCTTACAGCTCTTTCATATTTGGCACTCCCATTTCTACAACATTTTTCTGTTAATTTATTTTTTTATTTTTCATTAAGAAAACTTTGACAATAGAAAAAAGTATCCGTTATAAAAAACGAAAATGGGTAGTTGCAGCAAAATTCGATTTGAAAACTCTATACTAAATTACATTTACATTTGAAATTAAAAAGTGACTTCGAAAATAAGAGGTACTCGATTATTTTTCTTTAATTGTCCTAAAATCAAGATTTGAACCAGACGTACCAATTTAAAATCAATTTTACTGAAATCACAAATACTTATTTTTATTTCTGAAAGATTCTGAAAGAAAATTTAATTATTTTATTGAAAATTATACTATTTTGCTAGTCATATTTATTTGGGTAAACTTAATTATTTTCAATGGAAAAGTCAACTTTTTTATTTTCAGTTCATAATTAAACTCTTTTGCTTAAAAATTCTACTATTTGGTAATAAATTTAATTATTTTGTTTAAAATGTAACTGCTTTGATAAAAAGGCAGCTTTTCGGATCGAAAATTCAACTGTTTTGTGTAAAAATCGTCTTTTTGTAAAATCTGTCCTTTTGGATTAATAATTAATTTATAAGTTAATTTTTTCTAAAGTTTTATTCTAATATTTTCGATTCCGAATCTATCTCTATTGGTTAAATATTAAATTATTTTGTTGAAAGTTAATCTATTTTGTTAAAAGGTCATATTTTTTTGGTCGAAAGTTAATTATTTTTATTTGAAAAATTAACTATTATATTTTTCATTCAAAATTATTTTATTTTAATTGAAATGTATGCTATGTTGTTAAAAATTCGACAAAATTCAATTAAATTCAACTTTTTTGATTGAAAATTCATCTTTTGTGGTACTATTACATTTTTGGTGCAGAAATCATTTCTTTTAGTTAAAAACTTAATTATCTAATTGAAAATTTAACTATTCTCTTGAAAAGTTTTTTTTTTGGTCGAAAATTCAACTTTTTTTGTTAAAAAGGTATATTTTTTACTGACAGTTAATTTTTTTATTTGAAAAGTTTAACATTATACCGTTCTTTCAAAATTAATCTCTTTTGGTTGAAAATTTCATTATTTTGAAGAAAATTGTACTATTTTTGCTGAAGAGTCATATATTTTTGGTTGAAATTAACTATTTTCATTTTTAAAGTTATTAATTACATTGTTAAAAATTCTGATATTTGGATAAAAATTTAATTATACTGTTGAAAATTCAACCGTTTTGATCAAAATCATCTTTTTTGGCCGAAGATTCGATTGTTTTCTTTTTAAATCCTTCTTTTTGTATAGAAACTTCGCCTTTGTAGATTAATAATTAATCTTGCGTTAGAAGACTCATCTTTTTATTGAAAATGTATCTTTGATGATTGAAAGTTATTTTTTTTTATTTTTATTTGAAAAGTTTACTATTATTTTGTTAGTTTCGTTTTCATCTCTTTTGTTAAAAAATTTAATTATTTTATATAAAGTTCAGCTAATTTTTTAAAAAGTCCTATTTTTTAGGAAAGTTAATTATTTTTATTTAAAAAGTTTATTATCATCACCGGAAGATTTCCCGTATTTAATAATTAATGGAATATTTAAAATTCTGCAATTTTGAACGTTAAAAATGACAGTGACTTTCTATTATAGAAGTCACATTCTTTAGTAAAAAAATCTATCCCGTTGTTTTGAATTTCACTTGATACTACTTGATATGATACTAATTAATGATATATATGTCACCTTTAAAATTTATGTGATTTTAATTTAAAATCATAGTTTTTAAGGATGCAATTCTAAAGAAGTTTAATCTTTGAGGCTTTGAAATCAAAGTTTTTCTTGAATTAACTTTTGAAGGTTTCGAATTTGAAATTTCACAATATTCTTTCAAATTACAATATTAAAAATATCAGAATTAAACAAATAAATCATTTTTAATATCAAACATATTTAATTGGAAAATTTCGTGACTTAATAATGATTTAAAGGAATATATGAAATTAAAAAGTTATACACTGAGCTTAGAATAAAAAAAGGGAAATATTAAACTATCTGAAATGGATACTTCCATAGGTCTTAATTTCACACTTAAAATTTGATTGGTTGCATTCTTCAATTCAATTCATTCCAATTCATTTTTTGATGTTCGAAAAATTTGTCTAATCATCTTTAAGTTAAAATTATAATTTTTTTATCTTATAATAATTTAAAATTCTAAAATTTCCAAAGCTTTGGCTGTAAAAGAATAATTTTAGTTTTTAATTTCAGATTGTCAAATTTTAATTGCTTTGAATTTTACATTATTCGAATTCAAAAGTTTTGAATATCAATTATTTAATTTTGAACACTTTTAATTATAAATAATACAATTTCAATTCCCCTGAAGTTTAAATTATCTCATTTCTAAAATATGTATCTGAAAAAATTAATTTTTTTATGTTGTGACATTATCCTATTTTCGAAATTGTAACTTGAAATCTCCCAATTTTGATTTTTGAATCAAAATAAAATCGTTTAATTAATAGCGATTCGACTTAGAAATTATACAATTCAACTCGTTTGTTTAATTCGATCGCCTAAAACCTCTGAAGCTTAATTATTCTAAATACGTTCAAAAGTATATGCTTTCTAATTGGAAACTTGAAAAATTTAGGAAACGCGTGAATTATGGAATACGGGAAATCTCCAGGTGGGGCCACGCTGATAATAGTTAATTTTTCAAATAAAAATAATTAACTTTCGACCAAAAAATATGACTTTTTAACTAAATAGATTAACTTTCAACAAAATAATTAAATGTTTAACCAATAGAGATACATTTGGAATCTAAAATATTAGAATAAAACTTTGGAAAAAAATTAACTTTGAAATTAATTATTAATCCAAAAAATAATTATCAATCCAAAAGGACAGATTTTTCAAAAGAACGTATTTTAAACAAAGCAGTTGAATTTTCGACCCAAGAAGCTGCCTTTTTTATCAAAGTAGTTATATTTTAAACAAAATAATTAAATTTATTACCAAATAGTTGAATTTTTAAACAAAAGAGATCAATTCTGAACCGAAAATAACATAGTTGACTTTTCCATTGAAAATTATTAACTTTACCCAAACAAATATGACTAGCAAAATAGTATAATTTTCAATGAAATAATTAAATTTTCAAACAAAAGTTAGTATATTTTGTTTCCAAATTCATCTCTGTTAATTAAAAATTCTACTATTTGATCGAAGCTGTTGGAGTTGACAAACTGAAAATAAGAGACATCATATTTTGCATCGTTCAACACACCAAGTTCCAACGAGATCTCCAGATATTCGATAAATAAAAATAAGTATTTATGATTTCAGTAAAATTGATTTTTAATTGGTACGTCTATTTCAAATCTTCATTTGAGGGCAATTAATATCGAATTTAAATAAAAATAATCGAGTGCCTTTTATTTTCGAAGTAACTTTTTAATTTCAAATGTAAATGCAATTTAGTATAGAGTTTTCAAATCAAATTTTGCTGAAACTACCCAGTTTTGTTTTTTATCACGGATATTTTTTCCTTTTGTGAATGTTTTCTTAAGGAAAAATAAAAAAATAAATCAATAGAAAATTTATTTAAAAATGGGGATGTCGAACATGAAAGAGCTGTAAGACATCAAATTAATTCCTTTTTTGCAATATTAATTCTAGTTCATAATGCTTCACGAAAGTTCAGAGTCAAGTGCTGGATTTAAATGCATTGCTAATTTTGAATATACTTTAATACCCAGTAAGCACAGAATTTGGTGACGTCTTCACGACATTGTTACGACATCTTTACAACAAATTTACGACATCCTATGTCCATGTCGTTACAGTGTCTTTACCATATAGAAAAGACATCGTCATATCATACGACATATTGACGATGTAATAAAGACGACCTAACGACATGGACATAATATGTCGTAAAGTTGTCGTAAAGATGTCGTAAAATTGTCGCGAAGATGTCGTAACTATGTCGTAAAGACGTCGCCAAATTTTGTGCCCACTGGGTAAACAACATAATATTGTACGTGTAAAAATAACCTATTTTTAAATGAAAAACTGTAGCACTATTATCATCCTGACAGTCCTAACACTTTTGTGCTCTTAACCGCTTATAAAAAAACAATGCAAAATGTTGTATTATTAAGCAGTCTTATGATTTGTTTATAAAAAGAACAGACGAGACGTTCCAACACTTTACTCTTCTCCTAATCCAAATTTTGTGTTTACAAATGTTACGAATCTAAAAATGAGGATTTCCATTCAGCTGCCATTGCTTAAATTCGTATCCCGTATCGCACTATTTTATCTCTCGAGCAGTTTAGTCACGAGACCAGACTGGACTCAACTTTCGACCTCAGTGGGCACAGAGTTTGACGTCGTCTTTACGACATCGTTACGACAACTTTACGACAACTTTACGATATCCTATGTCTAGGTCGTT
Source organism: Belonocnema kinseyi (assembly GCF_010883055.1). NCBI lineage: Eukaryota > Metazoa > Arthropoda > Insecta > Hymenoptera > Cynipidae > Belonocnema > Belonocnema kinseyi. The sequence goes on from NC_046664.1 coordinate 21,292,139, forward strand.
AAGGTGTCTTTACGATATGCCGTTCTTGCATTCAACCGCTCAATTGATAAATCGAAAGCCCTGCAAAGTAAACAATTTTATTTTAAATTAAAGAATCACGAAATTTAATGATTCCAGATTACAAATTTAGAAAATAGGTCAGTGTCAAAACCTTACGAATTAAATACTTTAAGATTACGCCATTGAAATTTCCGAGGATTTGAAATTGTATTATTTATACACAAAAGCTTGCAAAATAAAATGATTAAAAATTTCAAACTGTTGAATTTGAACAATTATAAATTTAAAGCGATCAATATCTGACAATATAATATTGAAAACGAAACTGAATTTTTCAAAGTCAAAGTTTCTGAAATTCTAAAATTTTAAATTGTTACTGTATAACGAAATTATAATTTGACATTGAAGCTACTTAGATTAATTTTTTATCAAATAAAGAATGAATTGAACTAGAGTCAACAAACCTTAAACTTAATAATAATTTTCAATGAAAAACATTTAAAATGAAGAAAAAAATCTGCCATAGAACCTTGAAACTGCAAAGAATGCGAACGTCATTTTAAACTGACAACCTTTATAATCACCAAAAATTCTGATAATAAAACTTTTTTATAATCAAACCCTTTAAAATTTCAATTATTTACAGTGAATTCAAATCACTTGAAAACTAATAATTTTTAAGTTACTAATTAACCCTTCCCAAACATAATCAATTCAATTTTAGTTGCAAAAATAAAACCTATGAAAGCGAGAAATTTAAAATTAAACATTTAACACGTGAATTCAAAACTCTAAAATTATTTTAACCATTTAAAATTACATCGTTTAATGTGTGTCTTTTTGTTATTTTAAACCTAATTTTTATTTTTTTAATGTCAAATATTCCCTTAGAGCTATTATTCACTCTTGAAATTTTCCAATAAAATATTTTTCAATTTGAAACGATTTATTAGTTTCAATCTTCAACTAAAAATTGGTAAATTCTATGATATAACATTAAAAATTTTGCCTTAGAATAAGATCAGGACTGTCAATTATTTAAAAAGTTCCATTCAAATAAAAAGATTTATAAAATTGTATGGCGCTCGATAATGTATTAATGTCGCGCTATGCGCTCGATCTTTGTGCGCAGACTTTTTGAAACTGAAGGTGAAAGCATCCACAGCAATAATTTGGTGATTGTGAATTCTCTTTTGTTAAAGCTCCTTCGGTCTTAACGAACACATTCTCATCACGTATCCCGTGCTTCGAACTCGAGTTTATCCTTGAAATTTTATATTATTTTTATAAATGTATATTATTATAATTAATCACTTACATTGGTATTAAAACATATGTAGTTTCATTGTCCCGTAATGCGCATTCTTCAAAGAAAATTTCTTCCTACAAATTTGATTCCAACTTTTGTCATTTTTCCATAAACTTAATTTGCTTATTTT
>NC_046664.1:21293677-21367035 GCF_010883055.1 Belonocnema kinseyi
TTTTTTCATATCGTGCGGTTTATGAAAAAAGTCATCAGGATAAATTGTTCGAATTTTAAAAAAGAGGTCTCGAAAATGTTCGAAATGTGCCCACTATTTGAATTTTTATCCAAAATGTCTGGCTAATGAACTTGATAAAGTTATTTCAAGCTTAAAAAAAACATTGTGAAAAATGATTTATAACGCCCAGAAAAATATTTTATTGTTAATTATTACCTTTTTTGGAAAGGAACTCGAGTTGAACTTTTCAAGTAAATATTTCACAATTTTCTTGGTTTTCAAGAAAAAAATTTTTTATATAAAAACGTACTAATGATAATTGCAGAGTATCTTTCAGGGAATAAATGAGCGCTGAAGAATTATAATTAAATAAGAATTTTAACTTTTACCTAACATGAAAAAGAAAAATATCAAATTCTAAATAGTTAATGTCAAATAAAGAAAACCCGAAATATTTTTTTTGAAAGTTCACATCCAGTTCTTTCCCAAAATAAGTTATAGTAAACATTAGCATATTTTCCTCGATTCTAATTATCATGTTTGACAAGGTTTATTTTTTGAACTTAAAATAACCTATGATAATAATAAACTTTGTGATTATTAAAACATATACTTTGTTCATTAAAATATTTGGAAATCTGAAATGAATTTAAATTTTTAAATAAAAATATATCGTATTGTATATATTATATAATATAATAAAAAATAACATAAAGTTTTAACGGTTTTCTTTTTAGATATTTAAAAATTACACATATGAATATATGTCTAATTTGATTGCGCATTCTAATAATAGTTTTAATATACTAATTAAAATAATAATTGAAACATCGGAAAATTATTTTTATTTTACAAACATTGTTTTAACACATTCGCCTTGCATTATTTGGTCGTAAATTAACTTTTCTGTCGAAATTTCATATTTTGGAGTTAAAATATGCATCTTTTTTCAAAAATCCTATTATATTTTCGATTGAGAATTCACATGAAATTAAAAAAAAAAAAATTTTCTTCGCGAATATAGAATACAGTTTATAGAAAATCAAAATTCTAATTTTTAATATTTTTGTTTTTCTAACGACAAAAATTAGATCAAAGGCTATGTATAGAACTATTTATTTAACTTTTTATTAATGACTAAACATAATTTTTTATCGCTTCTCATCCGATTTCTAAAAACAAATTAATTTCAAATCTTACAATTTGCTTAATATGTTTTTTTTTTAAATTTGAAAATGATTTATTGATGAATTGAGGCATTAAAAAGAAAATATTGAAAAATTGAATGTGTCAAAGTTGTAGCTAATTTTTGTCTCAAGAAATTAGCTTAGAGATATTTAATAAAATTGTAACTTTTTAAAATAAGACTGATGCAATAAGAATCAAAAGTTCGTTTGAAGGCACAAGGTTTTTAAAATATGATACCTTTAAGTGTTTCAAACTTTTGTCATGAAAAATAATCTTCTCTCTTTTAAAAAATACCATCCATAAGGACAACAACCGTGAAAATGAAACTTCGTGAAATGTTGAATAGCTAACTTCCCTTGTTAAGACCAAATTTCTTTTTAGACAAATATTTTAAAACAAAGCCTAGTATATTCTAATCTATGATATTGTTAAATTTATATTTGGATTCATAGTCCTCCTAGCAAAGGGTCATTACCGAACTGATAATTTGATAAAATAATAAGATGTGTTTATAAGTGGCAAAATTAGGTAAGTTGTCCCATTAGATCGATTTTAGTTGCACATATTCTAGATTTTTGCGGATAGAAATCGAGTGACATCTCTGATCACAAAGCGGAAACTTGTTGACTGATTTCCGATTCTGCATTCTGTCCGAAATTTTAAGCAAGTGGTCTTGAAATTATCCTAATTCTGCGCAGAAAGTTTCCCAGTGGGCACAAAATTTGGCGACATCTTTACAAAATCGTTACGACATCTTTACGACAACTTTACGACATCCTATGTTCATGTCGTTTCGGCATCGTTGCGATATCGTAAAGACATCGTCAGATCATACGACTTATTTACGATATCGTAAAGACACCTTAACGACATGGACATGGGATGTCGTAAAGTTGCCGTAAAGATGTCGTAACGATGTCGTAAAGACGTCGCCAAATTTTGTGCCCACTGGGTTATATATTTTGGACCTGCGCACGGCCGAGCAAAGTTTTTGTCGGTTCTTTCAGAATACTGCTGCAAAAGCATGACATTCTGTACAAAATACACTAAACAAAACTTTTTAGGAGCCTTCCCAAATAACATTACTTGGTTAACACTGGTTTAGCTTCGAATAAATTTTCCAGAGTAATTTTTTCTTAATGTCTTCAGCCATTTCTTGCAATGTTGCTAAAAGTAGTTCATGGTATATCAACATGGTTTAAAAACAATTAATCCTATTTTTCTTCCTGCAGAATTTAGTTCACAGTTTGACTGTTTGCCTAATGGCGCCCTTATTACTGGAGTTCCTTGCGGTATCACATCTTCTTCTTCCGACATACAACATTCTCCTGCCCATGTCAACCATTACATAAAATCTTACACCATTTTAACATAGAGTGCGAAACTCAATCCTCCATTCTCGTAAAAATTAAATTCGGAATGCAGGCCAGGATGCTATGATTGCCAGAGGACGTTGAAAAGTAAATGAAAACAAACTGCAAAAAGTGTATCACGTGATAAGACAGAATTCCCATTGAGATGTCATCGGTGCAAGAAAATCGGCTACAAAGCTAGTGTAGAATAGAAAACAAAAGCGCTGTCTAAAATTGTTTCCAGAGCGGAAGTGTAATTTTCTGCGGATGATCTGGGAGACAAAGAGAATGTGACCTTGGAAGTACTCTCCAGGTCCCTGGTCACTAAAGTAATCTCATAGCAGTCGCGAATATTACCGAGGCTAGCTGTAAAGTAATATTTAAGACAAACTGTGCAATGATTGTTGATGAAGCTGGGGTGCGAAATTGTCACCAAATTGAGTCGGGGATTTGAATCTTGTACGTAAGGATGAGCAACAATCATACTGCCTAATGTCTGCTGATCAGAAGAATTCATTGAGTTCATCGAACGAGCTAGAAAAGTGGTATCGTTCTCTTGGGCATTTAAATGTCAAGGATCTCTTTGCATATGCACGAGACGAAAGATACAAGGTTTGAACCTCACGAAGTGAAAAGTAGATTTAAAACTCTAAAGTCTGCCTTCCTAGAAAGGTGACGAGGATCCGGTTTGCGAAAACTTTAGAAAGTAAAATTTAAATTTCTGGTACAGATGTCAATAAATGGTACCGCGGTGTTGCAAAATAAATGAGGTTTCTTTTCAAAAATGACGCGTGGGAACTCATAGATTGCCCAAATAATCATATTATCATCGGAAATCGTTTCGTTCTACAAAACAAGTTCAAGCAGGATAGGACTTTAGAGCGCTGAAAGAGACTAGAAATAAGATTTGTTACCTGAAAGAATTCTCTGTGTGGCCTGCATCAAGCCGGAAGAAACTGACATACAAAGTTCAATGGGGTTTTGCTCAAGTTTAGAGCAGAACCATCTAACGCCGATGCGTGTGTTTATGGAATGTAGACAAGGTAACAGAATTCTAGAAAGCTTTGTATAAGGAGTTTAATATCCAGGATCTTGATGATGTATCCTACTGCCTTGTAATCAAGTTTATATGAAGAGAAAAAAAATTCGTATGTATCAGACTAGACACATCAGGGAAATCTTGAACTGAACTGCAATCAAGCGCGTTTTTCTTTACCGGAAGGGAATCATGAATCCATGATTGGAGTTTGAATCAAATAATAAGCCATCGGAGTCTTTCCTCGACGAACATTGGGCAAGTTGTTCGCATAATATGGTAGACAATCTTGTGCTATCTTCAATTAAATAGGCGCTGGCTGGAGTACCCAAAGAATCAATTTCTCTACTTGTTTTTCTGGTCGAAATAGGATTTGAAAATTTTTTTGGGGTGGTTATTTTCCACGAAAATTTCGAAGCAAAGAAGCTTGCTAAGAATCCAGTTTTCCATACTCGAAGTAAGCACATTGATGTCAGTGAATATGTAAAACTTGAATTTTCTTCCTTCTAGCATAAAATCCCATAGATTTGCTAATTATTTTAGCATTGAAAGAGATTTATAAAAAATAAAGTAATTATACATACATACATCTATAGAAAAATATATGTGAAAAATTTCTATATCTGTCATTTTAATATTCTAAATGATACTAATAGTTTACGCACAGATCTGAAGATCTTATCTGCATTTATAAACGTTTACTGTTTTTTATTTGCTGATCCATATGTGATAACTCTTGTCTCACATCAATGAATTTTAAATTAAAAGTTTAACAATCTTAAAATGATTTAATAAGATTTTTTAGTTTATGCTTGATATTAAGAAAAAATTTACGTTTCCTTATATTGTAAAGTTAACGTTAAAAATGGAATTATTGCTTGTTATTCTTGAATTTTAATTGATGTCAAGAAAGCTGCAATAATGACAATTACCGCAAAACTAAGATTTCGGGAAAAATAAAGTTCATGTTATTCTACTTTGAAATTATCATCGAAGTACTATTGGAAAAAATCGCTTTATCCTTCCCAAGATAGCCTCGTTTGAGGTCACCAAATTTCTTTCGTTGCATGATTTATGAAATATAAATATCATTATCTCAAAGAAACAAGCTTGACGCCTATACTCTATAAGATAGTGAATACTGCATATTTCACAATAATCAAGTGAATCAATAGAATAATCACTAGTTAGTCTGTCAACCAAATTCTCTATTAAAGCATTAATCGGTTTTTCTCCTAATTGCAAAAATGTGTATCTTTTATATTCCGGCATTCACCTTGATGGTCATTCTTAATTCTATTGGTAAATATAATACTATATCTATAATTTAAGAAAGTTTTTTAACGATCGAAAAATAATAATTTGTTCAACGTGATCCTCATTTAATTCCACTTGCTATTCCTTTCCAAACTATATTTTGGTGTATCCTAAATAAATACAAATTAGCCATGAGTTAATTCAAAATAAATAGAAAATGGGCGTGTTATCAAAATTATAATTCCAAAAATCTTTCTTATTGATAGGAAATTTCTTAGAATTTGTAAACCAGAAAATAGAATAAGTCAAACTGAAAACGGAAGTTCATGTGTCCTAATCTGAAATGTGTGCTTACAGAAAAAGTTGAAGAAATGGTTAATACGTGAAGTTTTGGAAGAATAAACGTGGCAATTTACGCAGAGCTGAAAGGGTTATTTTTTAACTGTAAATAACTCGTCAACAATAAGAGATAGGAAAAAATATGTGTCATTTTTAAGTGAATTATAGAATTGTTTGTATACCGAAGTCATTTAGAAAGTTACAAGTAACTTTCAATATTGCTAATAACAATAAAATGTCAATTCATTAGGGTTACCAAAGCTTAAATCTTTTTCCAATGCCGCAGCCAAGTTGTTAGAGAAACAAATAAATAAAATTTCCCTTGCATTTACTCACGAAAATATTTGTTTAGAAAAAGTCTTGTATCTTTGAAATGAATTAATAATAATAATAATAATAATGATTTTACTAAGGGGTAATCATCTTGATAAAGATAGAGAAAAAATGCAATGCTATATTAAAAATCTCATGAAACTGGTTGAGCTGTAATAAATATATTTACTGTACGCCGTCAAAGATGTTATCAATATATCGTTTCTTTCATTACATACGCAAGTAAGAATACTATTATTTATTATTTTAAGAAAATAAATAATAATTAATAAATAAAGTTCAGAGAGTTAATTTAAACTTGAGAGGACTCTTAGTCGTAATAATAAAGTATGGCCATGGACATTAAATATTAATTATTAATAAAATATTTGAAATATTTATGCATCATATGAAAAAAGCACTTGAAAAATAGTATAATATAAAACTAAGATTAGAAATTTGGACGATTTTAATCCCTTCTGAATCGTTTAGATGAGAATATAAAGAGTGTCAGGATACCCATCAAATACAAAAAAAATTCCAAATCGGAAATTATTCCGCATCGTATTTCTAGTGCTTGTAATAATGCTATATTTGGATGCTAAAAAATTGTATTTTGTTTCTTTTTGCAGAGTTAAGTTATCAATTTGAATGCTTACCTAATGGTGCCCCTATTCGTATTGTTCCTCGTGGCAGAACATCTTCTTCTGAGATACAAAATTTGCCTGCCAGATCTACTTCTACTGGCAGGTATACTTCTCCTGCCAGGTCTACTTCTCCTCCCACGCCTTTTCTTCGTGTCAGGTCCCGGTCTCCTCCTTCTACCAATAAGTCTCCACCTGCAAGGCTACCATTTTCTAACGTACTTGGATATGGACTTCACCAACTTCAATTTATACGGCTTTCTCCCCTTGCAAATCCGAACCGGGTATTTCAGCTTCAAAGATACACTTTTTCTGCTCGTAGATCAATTGAAATACTCATAAGAAAAAACATCTATGGGCCCATGCCAACTCAAGAACAAATTGTATTATCGACATTCGATGGTGAAATCTTTGCAATATTGGAAAATAATATATTTTTTTCTGGCATGTATGCATATTATTCTCGAAAAAAAAATACAGTGCGGGCAAAATTAAACATGGTAACCGGCATTATTATTCCATTGACCCCAGCTGAAATCGCGGAATCTCCAGTAGGGTGCTTACGCAAAATCTCCATTTATTTTAAGGTACAGTGTGTAAAACACAATCCTTAACACCATTAATTCAATAGCAAAAAATATGCCCACAGCGCAAGCTCCCATTCTTATTGCAAGGTGTGCGTGCCGTTTTGGACTTGATTTTTTTTCGAAAATGCGAACTTTGCTACATGATGTTCATTTCTATTATATCAATTGTATATTATATTTACTTTGGTAGCCTGATATTGAGCTGCTTATTCAGGTATTAAAAAATAAAGTACAAATTTTAATAATCATGAGTACTTTAAATTTTTTTCTTATTTTGCATTAAATGCTATTCCTTGCTACCCTGAAAAATGTATTATTTAAATAAATTTATATTATTGCAATTCATAATATGCATTGATATTGAAACTAAAGTATTGTATTTTCTTATTTTTATAATTAAAAAATGAGGTGCATCCTATTAAAAAAATTGTCATTAAACATTTTATTAAAACTTGTTTTGTTTTTCCATGAATTCAATTTGTTTATTTTTAAGTTTGTTTCTTATGATTTAAACTAAGAATATGATTCCTTACCTAAGCTGGTTCTAAACGAATTTCTAGATAATTCAGGCAACAAATTTTGATAAATAAAATGTTATTGTAGCTTGTGTCAAATTTTTAGATCCTTTTTTGATGAACACAATCCAATCAGATTAGTCTCAAAAGTTATCCCGTATCTCGATTACAATTTTTGAATTCTGTATATTATAAATTGGCCATGGAATTTATTATTCGAAAATTGTATTTTTCGAAATTTTATTATTCGAAGATTTTCAAAGTCGGTAATTTTATTATTCATAAATTTATTTATTTCAAAATTGTATTACCTGGGAATTTTTAAATTCTGGAATATTATTATTCGGGAAGTTTAAAATTGGGGAATTTTATTATTCAGAATTTTCATTATGGGGAAATCTTATTATCCAGGAATGTTTGATACCTGGAATTTTATAATCCAGTAATTTTCCAATTCAGGAATTTCCGAATTCTGGAACTTTATTATTTAGAAATTTTATTATTCGGAAAGTTTATTATTTGGGGATTTTCCAATTCGGGAATTTCACAGTATTGGCAATTTCATTTTTCGGGATTTTTCAGTCGTTCTAAATAATTAAGAAACTGACGCAATTATTTAAATATTATTAATATTCGGTGTGACAATTTAAGATTGAGAAAAACAGTTTAAATAAAACCGGTGTTAAGAATTAACAAAATAATAATTAACAATGGTTATAAACATGAAATACAAATCGTTTAAATCAATATTTCATTTTATTTCATAGGATTCGTGAAGTACCAGAAAAAATTATCCTAACAAAATTGCAAATTATTTTCAAAGCCTTATAATCCATATTCAAAGAAGTTGTAAAATAGAAAAAGAACTAAAAATAGGAAAACTCTTCAAAGATAAATTTTTTCACATTTTCCGAAAAGAATTTAACAACTTTGCGAGTAATACGAATAGCAGTACATAGCATTTTTTAATATAAAAAAAATGGTCCTAAAATTTATAAAAATGCTTTAACTGTTTGAATTTTTATCCAAAATGGCTGGTTACCGAACTCGTCCATTATTTTAGGGCCTAAAAGAAGTTTGCCAAAGCTCGATTAGATGTTTTCATTTTTTCGAGAGTTATCGTGTTTACGGACTTTCTCAATCATAAATGATGAGAATATAAAATAAGGGCAATTAGAATAGAAACTTCGTTTAAAGACACAAGGTTTTTATTATATAATGTTTCGTATGCGTTTAAAACTTTTTTTCATTAAAAATAATTTTTTTTCCTAAAAAAATACTTCCAGTTACGACAATCACCGTGAAACTAAAACTTCGTGAAAAGTAGCCATTTTTAATTCTTTTCCTGGGACATAATTCCCGTAAAAAGAAATAGTTTTTAATAAAGGACAATTTATTCTTTTCTACAAATGTTTGCGAAGTGCTATTAGAAAAAATCGCGTCATCCTTCTCAAATTAGTTCGTTTGAGGTAACCAAAAATTTTTTCTGTCATGATTTATGAAATTTGTCATAGCAACAAGCCTATCGTATACACTTTATCAGATCATGATTACGCCGTATATCATATGATTAAGTAAAGAAATAGAATAATAAAAATTAAGGCTTTAAACAAATTCTAGATTTACGCACTTATCAGTTTTTTTTCATAAATGAAAAAATGTGAATCGTTAGTACTCAGATATTAACGTTGATGGTCATCCTCAATTTTATTGGTGAATATTGTATTACATCTGTAGTTTTAAAAACGTTTTTAAGATTTCAGCAAATGAAAATTTTTGCAATGCAATCCGTTTTTAAGTCCACATGCTATTCTTTTCCAAATTTTATTTTAGTGTCGAATTTAAAAAGGAAATTTTTTCGTCCTAATCCGAGTCGCACTCACAGAAGAAGTTTAATAAAGGATTACTATGTGGCTTTTTGGAAGACTTCATTTACATTTTTTTTTATAAAAACTAGACTTATAAAATAAAATGCTTTACTTAAAGCTGAAGCCAAAGTTTTAATTATATTCATCCTCCTTTAATCGGCCGCCATTTAGTGTAACGACTTTAATATTAGACTTCTGCGTTGCAGTTTCAATCAATAAATTCAGAACTGTTTATCAACAAAGGCTGCTTAGACACCATCGCCAAAATTCGAAAAAAATTTGTTGAATAAGGGGGTCAAATTTAAACGATTCAAATACTTTTACAATCATAAATGGAGGACAAAACGTACAATTACGTATTAATTTCAGAATACGGAAAAATATTCTGAAATCCGCATTCCGTCCGAAATTTCAAGCGTCAAATTCCAATTTAAATTTGAGGGTATTTATAAAAGGGAGTGTAAGATTTTGGTCGTAATTTTAAATATTTTTGTCTGATTTCCATTTTCTCGAATTTAATAAAATTTCCATCATACCCAAGAATTTTTCAAAAACTTGAAGCCACAATTTTAATAGTGAAAATGAGAAAATAGTTGAAAAGACAATACAATTTATTGATGGTCATAAAAAGACTTGTGCGCAGCATTTCAAAAGTAACTAAAAAGGACGATAAACAGCGTGTAGTAACTTGCATTATATTTTTTATAGATATTAAGATATAAAAGTTGATTGAGAATTTGGCTTATTTTTTAATCACTGATAAATAAAAAATGTTTAAAAATTATGGAAATATTCTATTTCATCATAATTCTGCATGAAAACACCTTCAATTTGAACCATTTCTGTGGGATGTTGGACTAAAAAAAGGGCTTAAAGTATATGGATCTAAATAAATAAATCATTCTCTTTTTATTATTTCTTAGTTTCTTAACTACTAACATCGAAGAAGTAAAACTGGAACATTTTATTTTTTGTCTAAATGCCACGTACACAAAGCTAGAATTTAAGCGATCAATTGGGCGCAAAGGAAAGCTTGCATCGTACGGTTCAACATTAACAAATTTTTCTCGTTTTCTTCTTTCTCTGTTCTTTAAAAACTAATATCACAAAAAACTGAAACATAGCGAATCTTTCCTTCTTCTTAATTCTATATTTTAATAGCTTCAATTATAGCCGTCTTTAAAGAAAACCGGACAAAAAAACTAACTTCCAGCATAAAAATCTTCTCACCCCTTTAATTCCTTTTCAATCTGATTAATCACTAGCAAAATACTATAAACGTTTCCGAGGAAACCCTTCAAAAGTTAGAAACATTTTGTAGCAACTTCAAAGTCACACAAAATTTCACTGGCCGAAAGAATGCTTATTTTAGAAAACACCATTCTCTACAATTTTGCTACTTCCAATTTTAGAAAATAAATGAATTAATATCAAACATTGCTATTTTTAAGAATGTAGTTTAAAAATGGTTTCAAAATTATTTTAGGCAATAAAAACGTGAATGTAAAAAACTGTATACGGCAAAGTTTTAGATAATTATTTTCTCCAGAAAATGAGCATTTGTTTTTGAAAATATTATTGATCTAACGATAAGAAGACAGCGATAGGAATCAATAGCTCGTTCGCAGGAATAAGTCTTTAAATAAATATTCCTTTCATCATAATTTACATCTTAGCACTGAAAGAATCACGCTTTGTTGCCTGAATTAGCCTCATTTTGGATAATTAAACGAGACAATATATTATATAATATGATTAAGGAAAATGATAGTCACTTGTTAGTCTGTTAACCACATTCTTCATTAACGCTCGAATCACTTTGCCTTATAATTGCAAGAATGGAGGTCGACAATACTCTGGTTTTTACTTTTATGGTCATCGTCAGGTCTATTGGTGAATATAATATTGTATCTATAATTTAAAAAAAGGTTTTTAGGCTTTCCCTAAATGACAATTTTATTGAGTGTAATCCGAAAAAATGCGGATTACGTTTGATATATGATCCTTCCCAAATAATATTAATTTGATAATGCTCAGCTTTCCCTTGCATTTTTTCCACGAGCAAATCAAATTATATTAATATACTTTATGAAAAATTGATCCTCTTCTTCATCTTGCAGAGTTCAGTTCACAATTTGACTGCTTACCAAATGGCGCTCCGATCCCTGGTGTTCCTCCTGCCGTCACATCTTCTTCTAACAAACAAAATTCTTTTACCTGGTGTCTTCAACCCGCCGAAACTAAGGGTGACCCTGTTCCTGATGTTCTTCGTGGCGAGCCATCTTCTTCTTCTTTTGACGTGCAAAATTCTCCTGCCAGGTCTCCGCTTCCTGCCACACCTCATTTTCCAATCAGGACTTCTGCTCCTGCCAAGAAGCCTCTTCGTATCAGGTCTAGGTCTCCTCGTGAAAGGCTTCCTTGTTTTCACATTCTTGGATATGGACTTGCCAAATTAAATTTTATTCGGCTGATTCCCATTAAAAATCCGAACACGCGATTTGAATTTCGAAGATACATTTTTCCTGCGGATGAACGAATTCAACTTCTTGAGAGGAAGAATCGCTTTGCGCCCGTGCCAACCCAAGAACAAATTGTATTATCAACGTTTGCTGGTGACGTCTTGGCAATATTGCAAAGTGACAATCTCTTGTCTGGAATATATGCAAATAATACTCGCACAAGTAACTTGTAATATTCTAACTTATAATAAAAAATCAATGTATTATGGATCCCAAGGCTTCAATTTTTATGCGATTTCCTAGCAAGTCATTTTTGGAAATAAATAAAAAAGTTCTGCTTCATTTACTCATGAAAATACTTGATTAGAGAATTTTTTAGATGCTTAAAATAATTTATCTATAATAATTCTTCTATAGAATGGTACTTTCCTTGAATTATTTATTGGACTAGAAATAAATCCTGCTGCAGTGAACAAAATTTCATTATTCACCAATAGAAAAGTCAAAAAGATCTGAAATAGACGATATTCACGAAAATACATAAATCTGCAAATTTTCGTTCTGTTTAAATATTGATCTAAATAATACAAATTAATCCAAAAAAAGATTTTACTGCACTAAAAAATGTTTCGAAAACTAGCTATTGTGAATATTGACTGTATTTGAATTCTGAGATGCGCGGTTACCATGCTGTTTTATATTTTTTAATTTGTTCGTTTTTCGAAGATGAATGTAGTTTTTAAACCTTTCGATTCGTTCATATTGATAAATTGGTAACACACGAATTTTCACCAGCTTTCTGGGCCTATAACTTGGAGAGAAAACTATAGAAAAGGTAGATTAACACAAAAAGACAAATTAATCTAATCAACTTGGATTTATTGAAGTTGATTAGATCAGTTTGTCTTTTCGTGTTACCCTACCTTTCCTATACTCTGATCTGCAACTTATAGGCTCAAAAATTGGCTGAAAATTCGTGAGTTGCCTAATACAACAAATGTGTTTGGTCGAGATTGTTTTTGTGAGTTAAAAGTGTCAAAGTCTGTTAATCGAAATGAGTGTATCGGGGTTCGATAGAATTGGTACTTTGAATAATGAAAAATTTTGACATTTGGAACATGCAAATAGAAGCATTGCTCGTAAAAAAACTATGCGTGGGAGTTTGTTAATGAGAATAAAATGAAAAAAAGCGAAGCTTGTGATGCTTTTAGGGAAGTCAAGGCCATTGTAAAGAATCAAAAGGAGATGACAATGAAATTTCTTCAATCGGACAACGGTACGGAGTACTTGAACAAAGAATTTAAGGATTTTTTTAAGGATTTTGCGGAGAGGAGGGATCAAATTCTCCTCGAGATGTCCAATGATCTATTGATGTGATTGACATGCGTAAATTTGTTTGTAAAGTTTTCTTTTGAAACAAAAAGCCTGGAACAGACAAAAGAATATAGGGTCTATAATCCGAAAGAGACAAAAATATAGTTAATACAAGACGTACATTTTCGAAATATCCTAATATTTGTGCAGAAAAATTTAACAGATTTATCTTAGAATTATTGTAAGCCCAACGACAAGAAGATATCCGAGAAACTGATCGCCGCGAAGTGGATATTAAATTAGTTCTGGTTTAGGTAACTTTAAAGCAGGTAGTCTCTGGTACAGATGAAAAAAATGGTGCTAGGCTGTTGCAGAGGAAAGAAGATCCCTCATCAAGAATGACACCTGGGAACTCGCAGATAGTTCAAATGATCATATTATGATCGGAAGTTGTTTCGTTTTACAAAGCAAATTCAAACAGGAATTGACTTTGGAGTGACAAAAGGCTCGAGTAGTGGCGCGAGGATTTGCCAGCGTCCTGGAATCTACTTCAATGAGATATTTGTACCTACAGCTCGCATTAGATTAATATAATTACTAGTAGCTCTGGTGGCTGGGTTTGGAATGCTGATTCAAAAAGTCAACTTCACTGCTGCTTATTTTAATGGTGTTCTTGAGGAGGAATTTTTAATGGAGGTTCAAACTTATGGAAGGAAGGGTTAGAAATTCTTATCGAAACAGAAGACAAGAACAGCGATTAATAAAGAAAGGCGAAAGATATGCTTAAAAAAACTAGAGACCAGAAATGAGGTTTGTGATCTAAAAAAGTCTAGATGTGGCTTGCGTCAAGCCGTCAATTTAGGAGTATCGAAGCTTACTGAGAATACAGTTTTCTATGCTCGAAGCAAGCATATTGATGAAAGGCATAATTTTTAACGACAAACATTATAGGAGAGCCTTATTAGCATCCTACATGTGTTTACTGAATATATGAAGGCTGATAAGCTTACAAAGGACTTGTCACGACCCAAGCATTAAAAGTGTTTCGAATTGTTGGGTCTATGAAGTGTTTTTTTGAGAGTAGATTACCCGCGTTTCAAGGTGAAGTATTGTGAATTTTATATTTCAATTGTACGGTACGCGCTCGACATGCTAATTTTATATGTTCACTTTTCTTTGTTAGTTTTTCGCAGCTTGTAAATCATCGCGATTCTTCGATTAATAAATCTAAGTTAATTAGATTAATTTGGCGATAAGAATCAAAACTTTGTTTAAGGACACTAGGTTGTTAATCAATAATATTTTGGCATGTTTCGAACTTTGTTTATGAAAAATAATCTTCTCTTTTTAAAAAAATACCATCAGTAACGACAACTGCCGTAAAAATGAAACTTATTGAAATTCTAAATAGCTGACTTCAAATCACTAAGTTCACAACGATATAAAATCGCGAGAATTTTTTTTTAGCAATCTGTGTCGGTGGCTTAATGCTTACAATTATCTGGCCCACTCTCATATATTTTTAACCACAAAATTTGATAGTAGTTGTTCCAGTTTGGCTCGAACTAAGAGTGAACTTCCATGAAGATGCTAGTCTTTAGCGACTTGAAAATATGCATTTTATCATTCGCAGAGCACCGTTCAACAGCGATTAGAGAGAAAATTCTTTTAGAATGGGCGGTTTCCTCGGTTTATAAAAAAAGAAATACAAATAGTATTAGAAACATTAACGCCCTCTAAAACAGGAAACCTTTCTATTTATTTCTGCCCAGATGGCAACAGTAAACAGTTGTTAAACGCATTTCCGCCCTATCAGCGGGCGGGAATAACACATTCCCGCCTATTTCTATGGCTTGATACAGGCACTTTTGAATTGCACATGCATTACCGTCATGGGACTGCCTTTTGTTACTTTCCGCCAGCTCTATAGGGACGGCAGTCGCGTGTATCGTGCACGTTGAAACAAAAATTTGTGATTAGCGAGTTAAATTTGTCCCTGGTCGGGCGACTCTTCCAAGCTTGTCAGTTGCTTTGTGACCTTAATCCCTAAGTATAGGTTCTTTGGATTATTTTGTACCAACAAATAAAAGTTAATATTGAAGAAATTTTATCAAGTGATAGTAAAGTTATTTTCTTAGTTGACCAAAAATAATGGTCCAAAAGTGATTGGCTCGAAATTAGATTGATTGGTTCAACGAGAGCCAGATACCACGTTACAGTACATATCTGGCGATCATATCTATCTCCGTAAATTTTAAGAGTTTCCTCTTTGCTGATCCATAGGCGATAACTCTTTTCTCATAAACATACATTTTAAATTTAAAGTTTTTAAATTTTTTTATTAAATAATGAACATTTTTGGCTCATGCTTCATCTCAAGGAAAAATTTAGGTTTCCTTATTATGTAAACTTAAAGTTAAAAAATGAAATTATTACTTATTACTCTTGAATTTTAATTGACAATAAGAAAGTTACAATGAAGAAAAATACCGTCAAACTAAAACTTCGTAAAAAGTAGCAAATATTCACTTCTTTTGTGAAGACACGATTCCCTGGAAAGCAAATAGTTTTTAGTAAAGTTAAATTTATTCTACTATACAATTGCTATCGAAGTGCTATCACAAGAAAAAGAATTCATCGTTCCCAAATTAGCGTCGGTTGAAGCAACCAAATTTCTTTCCTTAAATGATTTATGAAATATAAATACCATTATCTCAGAGAAAGAAGCTTGATGCCTATACTCTATGAGATAATGAATAATGCATATATTATGTAATGAAAGGAGGCAATAGAATAATCGCTAGTCAGACTGTTTACTAAATTCTTCATTAAAGAATTAATAAGTTTCTTCTCTAATTTCAAAAATGTGGATCGCTTATATTCTCTTATTTTCCTTGATGGTCATCCTTAATTCCATTGGTGAATATAATATCTATCACTTCAAACACGATTTTAAGGTTTCATAATAAATAATTTGTTTAGCGTAATCAGCGTTCAACTTGCAATTCTTTCCCGAAATATATTTTAGTGTCACCTAAAAAATGCGCACAGACTTTTTAAAACTAAAGGTAAAAGTATCGACAACAGTAATTTGGTGATTGTGAATTCTCTTTTGTTAAAGCTCCTTCGGTTTTAACGAACTCATTCTCACCACATATCTCGTGCTTCGCACTCGAATTTATTTCCTGAAATTTTATATTATTCTCATTAATGTATATTATTATAATTCGTAACTTGCTTTGTTAATAAAACAGACGAAATTTCATTGTCCCGTTTAAAAAATGCGCATTATTTTTGCAAAATTATCGTGCTGGCAGACAGACAGGTATAAATACAGACAGACAGATCGACAGACAGACAGATTCGTAAAAACCTATTTTTCGGATTCAGGGGGTCTCAAAACGTGAACATTTGACAAAAACTGGGGGAGGGTACGTGTTGTTAAATTTTACACATATCTAATATCTTCTCTCATAAGAATATAAAAAAACTATTTATAAATATTTTTTGCACTACCTTCGCTAAAAATCTTTTTTTATAAATAAAACAAAAACTACGTATCCTATAAAAAAGTTATTAATAACAAATTTGTAGATATTTTTTGGGTTCACAATGTTTGTCACATCATTTCTTTCCCTATCTTGCATAGTTTGGCGGCAAAATGCAATTTTTGATTTTTAATTAGTTTTCGGGCGGTTAAAATTTAAATTTTTCAAAAAAATTCAGAAAGTTGATATGATAATTTTTTAGGGCCATCGAAAAGTAACATTTTTCTTTTAAAATACTTGCAACAACTGTACACAGAATTTTTTAACAATGAAAAAATGTGTACTTAAAGTTTTTCAAAATGAGCCCACTTTTAGTATTTTTATCCAAAATGTTTGACTAACGAACTTAGTATTTAGCTAGGAAACTAAAAGAGTCTATCAAAATCCAATCTAATAGATTTATTTTTTTTAAAAGTTATCGTGCTCACAGACAGCCATAAAGACAGATCTAATGACAGACAGATAGACGTACAGATAGACACATTCGTAAAAGCCTGTTTTTCGGATTCAGGGGGTCTCAAAACGTGAACCTTTTGACAAAAACTAGGGAGGTCAAAGTTTATACAAATCTAATACCTTCTCTGATGATAATGTAAAAATTATTTATTAGTCACGAATAATTTGTTGATAGCTCTGTTTTTAATTTAAATCATAAAAAATAGCAACAAAAACATGAAAAGTTAAATTTTTTGAAACACTACACACGAGACGAAAAAGAAATTAAAAGACAAAAGTTGTGGTAAGAAAGGGCCCACGCAGCGGGCACATTTTTTACTGTAATTGACGTTTTTAATGATTAAAGCCAAAACTACGCATCCTATCAAAAAGTGGTTGATAACTTATTTTTAGATCTTTTTCAAATGCACAATTTTTGCAAATTTATCTTTTATCTATTTTGCACAGTTTGGCCGAAAAATGTAATTTTTTGATTTTTCATTATTTTGTATGATGTCAAAATTTGAATTTTTGATTTTTCAAGAAATTTCAAAAAGTTGTTATGATAATCTCGAATTTTTATCGAAAATGGCTGGCTAACGAACTTGAACTTTAGTTTAGGACACTTAACGAGTGTTCCAAAGGGCAAACAGGCACATTTGTAAAAACCTGTTTTTCGTATTT
Source organism: Belonocnema kinseyi (assembly GCF_010883055.1). NCBI lineage: Eukaryota > Metazoa > Arthropoda > Insecta > Hymenoptera > Cynipidae > Belonocnema > Belonocnema kinseyi. The sequence continues at coordinate 21,311,216 of NC_046664.1, forward strand.
AGGGGGTGTCGAAACGTGGAAATTTGACAAAAACTAGGGGGGGGGGGGTCAAATTTTACACAAATCTAATACCTTCGCTGATGAGAATGTAAAAATCTTTTCACTGCGGGGGGACATGCTCATCGTGCACTACGCGCGCGGCTCGCTAAACCCGCAAGTTTGTGAAACTCACGCTACGCTCTTGATTTTTGACAGAAATGTTTAAATTTATACATATTTTCTCAATTACCATAGCCGAGCAAAGTTTTTTCTGTTGTTTTAGAATACCACTGCATTTGTTTGAAAAAACATTACATTCTGTCAAAAAAGACTAAACAAAACTTTTTCAGGATCCTTCCTAAATAATATCACTTTTACAATGCTAGTCTAGCTTTTAGTATATTTTTTAGGGTAATATTTCCCTAATGTCCTCAGCATTCTCTTGTATTTTTGCCACAAATAATTGTTGGTATATCAATATACTTTATGTTCAATGAATCCTCTCTTTCTCCTTACAGACTTCAGTTTACAGTTTGAATGTTTACCTAATGGCGCACCTATTCCTGGTGTTGCTCGTGGCATCACATCTACTAAAATACAAGATTCTCTTGCCTGGTGCCTTTCTCCCGCCGAACCTAAAGATGTATCTGTACCTAATATTTCTCGTGGCGTGCCACCTTCTTCTTCTGACATGCAACATTTTCGTGCCAGGTCCCTTCTTCCTGCCAGGACTAATTCTCCGATAAGGTCTTCTGTTTCTTCCGAGTCTTCAGTTCGTGCTAGGTCTAGGTCTCCTCTTGCTGCTCCTCCCTTTTCTCACGTACTTGGATATGAACTTGACAAATTAAAATATATTCGGCTGATCCCCACTAAAAATCCAAACAGACGATTTAAGCTTCGAATATACACTTTTCCTTCGGATAAACCAATTGAGTTATTTGAAGGAGGAAATCTCTATAGGCCCATGCCAACTCAAAAACAAATTGTACTATCAACGCTTGCTGGTGACATCTTTGCAATATTACAGAGCAGTTGTTATTTTGATGGTATATATACACATAATTACTACACACGCAATAAAAGAAGGGCAAAAATAAACATGGAAAGCGGCAGGGTTAACATGTTGACCTCGACGGAAATTAGGGAAACTCCAGTAGGTCCTTCACACAAAATCTTCCGTCATTTTAACGTAGAGTATGTAAACCACAATCCTCCACTCCATTAAATCATTTACAAAAAAACCGTGAAGCTAAAATATAAAACTTTTTTTTATATCGAAGTCAGCTAAATGTGTTACAAGTAACTTGTAATATTCTAAATTCTAATGAAACTTCAACGTATTATGGTTCCCAAGGCTCTAATCTATAGGCAATGCCCTCGCGAGTCTTTTTTGGAAAAAAATAAAAAAAGTTGCGTTTCATTTACTCACGCAAATATTTATTTTAGAAAAGTTCTTATAGCTTTACACTGGTAGAAGGAGATAACCCTAATGCACATAGGAAAATTTCACTGGTGTAGAAAATAATGTCATGATATTGGTTAATTAGTTGTATTAAACACTTTCACTATATATACGCCGTCAAAAGTACGTTTCATATATCGTTTCTGGCATGACACCAGCAAATGATTATTTCACGGAAACTAAAAAAAATCTTTTATTTGCGACAAAAACCAACTAATTCAAAATTAATTAACGTTATATACAGCTAATGCAAACCTGAAAGCATTTTTAGTGAAAACAGTAGGGCCTGAACTTTAAAATTAGATCGTATTCTCCTGCCAGGTCTACTTCTCATTTTTACCCTCCCCTTCGTGCCAGGCCCAGGTTTATTCTTGCTAGCTATGCCGCTCAACCTGCAAGACTACCTTTTTCTAACGTACTTTAATATGGACTTAACCAGCTTGAATTTATATGGCTTCCACCCATTATTCTTCCCGCTACGCGAGCACATTCTCATCGCGCACTGCGCCCGTAGCTCGAAAATTAGATCGCGTCTAGAGCGCGCGACTATTGGTTATCGCCATGATTTAATGATTACTTTCATATTTGTTTCTTATTTTGCATTCAATTTTATTCTTCGTTACCCTGAAAAATGTATCATTTTAATAAATTAATGTTGTTACAATTAATAATATCCATAATTTAAAAAAGTGTACTTCCTATTGAATAAAAAACAAATTGGTTATTCAACATTTCATTGCACCTGGTCTCTTTTTCCCATAAATTTGATTATTTTACCTTTAATGTTATTTTTTGCTATCTGAACTCAAAGTACGCTTCCGTATACGATTAAACAAAATCTGAGCTTCCTATTAAAAAACTATTATTGAACAATTTGGAGAAGTTTTCACTCTTTCTTATAAGAGCAAATTTCGGCTACTTCTTTTTTCCATACCTTGTGTTGTTTATCCAAAAATTAATTTTTAAATTTTAATGTTTTTTTACGAATATAACAAAAACCACGCGTCCTGTAAAAAGTGATGAGGAACAAATTTATTAATCATTTTTGGTAGCACATTTTTGGTTGATTTCTATGTTTTTTTGTATATTGCTTAGTTTAACTGCAAATTTTTTTTTATTATTTTACGTGCAATCATAATCGAATTTTCAACTTTTCAACAAAATTAAAAAAATTTGTTATGATAATTCTGTGAGGCTTTCACAAAACAAAACTTTTATTTTCTTGACTATTCATACAAAGCAGCATTAGTTCATTTGCTAAGAAAAATTTGTCTTGGCTGGATTTTTTATTGATTATGCTTCTGTGACAAGCAGTAAAAAAATGCAGCAAGGAAAAAATATTAGACAAAATTTACAATATTATTTTAGGTAAATGTGTACACGTCGCATAAATTAAATACTTAAATCTACTTTTTTCAATGGGGCCCAACCGGTTATTTTAATATTCGCCCTTAAATTTTCGAGAGTTGGCAGAAAAAGCAATCAACTAAAAACAACATAAAATTTTTACAATATTTGCTGTATTTCTTTTGAAAAATGTAACATTTGAAACTATTTAAAATATGAAAAACGGTTTTTTTCAAAAAGGGTACTGTCGATTAATGAAATTCAAATGTTAAATGTTTCCAAAAATGACTCAAATTACTAAATTCAGGGAAAACAATATCTTAGAAAATATTTCATTTATGTTTTTGGCGAATTTTGCATTTACTATATGGTCAAAAAAGAGCTCTAATGATGTGTCCCGAAATCCTTGTTTTAAATTATTATTTTTACTATAAATACGTACTTAAAAAATATAATCTCATAACAGTTTTTAAAAAGACTTAACATTTGCTTAAGTTGAATTTTGTGTTATTTAATTCCACCGGAATTAACATTTAAAACATAAATCATGATCAAGACTCGCAACTATTGGATTTCAAAGATTAAGCATATTTCAAAAATGTTAGTTTCTCAGTTTTGTTATTGTTTTCTACCAGAAATTTACATTCTAAAACAAAAATAATTAGATTTTTCCGGAAGATAAGAATCCCAACTGTCAATCATTACTGAAAATATAATTGGTGAAAGTAATCCTTTAAAAACAAAAGATTTTTTTCTAGCCGAAAAATCATAATTCTGCGCAGAAAAAGTCAAATTTACTTTTGAGCCTGATTTTCGAAGGCAAAAGGTATTTTGAAAACAAAACATAAAGGTACATTCGTGAATACTATCGCTATCAAAACAACTAACTAGTGGGTGTCAATGAGGCCGTTTTTTTGGAACCGAACCGATCTGCTTGATACTGCCTAACATTGACATTCTTAGTATGCCTCATAACTCTGTGAAAAGAGCAAATAAATCTCACTATAATCATCCGCTAAGATTACAGATTTAAATGGGAATTTACGCATTTGGCTAAAATCTATTGTTTTTCAATCAGTTCCTGATTAACACAGGCCACCAAACTTTTCCCAAATTTATGAAGTTGAATATACGCCAGAATCCTTGTTCTATGCCCTGGGCCTGACCTTGAAGCAGGACCTACTTTTATTAAAAAATAAGAAACACTAAAGGTTTGTGCGGTTTTTCAATGGAATGGCTATTTTGAATTATCTGCACGGTTACAGAAATACCCTGAAAGTAGCTATTTCCTTGTTTTAGGCACGAAATTAAGTCAGTTATATTATAAATTATTTAGCTTTACCAAGAGCGCACTACCGGGAGGTATATTACGCTATTTACCCTACTTACTCTACAATTTACATAATATTTACAAAGCTATAAACTATTTTAAACTGTGTCTCTGTCTGAAGGATAAATCATTACGATGACAATATTCTAAGTATTTCTTGTTCGATCAGATATTTTTCTATTTGATTGTGAAATATCTGTTATGATGTCTCTTCGACAATAGTTATCTTCTGGCTGATATTAAAAAATGTTCAGCTAACAGAAAAACAAACAGCGGAAATGGTTTCTGCCTTATGTTGATGAAATATATTTCAATGATCCCTGAAAATTTGAAAATTTTTTCGATGTTCATGATGCAATATATTCAAGCGGAACATTAACCTTCGAACAATAATATAGCAACTGGATCTGATTCTGATGTACAGATATGAGAAGAGATCACGGTAATCCCGAGAATACAAGTTCAAGAGATACGATCGATGCTAAAAGTGCTGAATTTTCTGAATCGGCATGTTTCTGATTCGCAAAATCTTCCATCAGTTATTGAAACAGTTCTGTAACATATAAAAAAGGTATCATTTGTGGAAAGAAATGTGTTGTTTGCAAGAAAGAAGGTAAACTTGAAAGTGTTTCTACTGAGACTTGAACTCACGTATTTGTCGAAAGAGGATTATTTATTACGCAGTCTTTGAACACATACAGGAAACACAAACAGGGTGATTATTTTTAAACAGGGGAATTAATATTGTCGCAATGAAGTAAGATTTTTCTATTCTTCATGCTGAAAAAATCAGTAACTTACACCAAAACCTTCGATTATTAGATTTTAACAGGACTGTCAAATATTGTCTTTGCCTTTGTTGTTCAGATTATAAAAGATCCTTAAGATCAGTTAGTAGAAGATCTTAAGGCACGTGTTTAGCTTTTCTGTTAATGAAATTGCGGTAAGACTTGTTTTTATCTGTCTTATATACTTTGCTCGCAATATCAAAAAGAAGAGTAGGCAGACCAATTGCGTTAGCTCGAAATGCACTCATGGCATCCTTTGTTCAAAAATTTTGGGGAGTATGTCATATATATCCTGAGGATGTTATTAATAAACATACAAGCTTCATGGCAAAGAAACTTTTATAAATTGAGAAAACATGTACATTCTTGTAGCAGAGGGTACCTATGTTTACAAAAAAAAAGTTCACACTAACGATTTAAAAGGCGCTGTTTTTCCATCACTAAAGAAAGGCCGCTGGTAAAACTTACGATAATTTCAAGTGCAAACGGATACGTTATAGAGTTTTTCGGGCCATAATTCTCGGGCGACAAAGATAGTGATTCGAAAATTTTGACTCGTCTCATAAAAACATAAGCTCTTGATTTTTGATGGAGGCCACCTTCAGATAGTTTTTTTGTTGTCAATCTAGGTTTTCGAGATTATTTAAAACTTTTGAAAGACTCTGGTTTCATTACAAGGATGTCCTATTTTCTCACGAAAGGATCACAGCATACGTGTCTCGAGACTAATGAATCTTGACTGGTTGCAAAAATACGAAAGTTTATAGAGGTCGTCAACGGTTTTCTGCAGAAATGGAAAGGGCTAGACTGCGTAGTTCCAAACAATCAGATCCCGAATATTGGGGACTATGTACGAATTTTTTGTGCTCTTTGTAACATGTTTCCACTCTCACGTATCAGTGAAAACTCGGATGATCAGACAATTGCTGAAAGAATGATCCGCTTAGTAAAAAAGGCAAATCTTTTACATGAACGGGCTGCAAAGGAAGGTTTGTCAAAGAAGCGAGTGATCTGGCAATCCTTATATGCTAGCCCTGTCTCTGATTTCCCCAGAATAACTATGGATCAGTTGACGTAGCTTCCACTCGGCACTTACCAAATAAAGCAAACATGATTGTATACAAAGAAATACATAAACGAAGGTAGTACGTGCGAGTTATCTGTTTACAGGCATTGTCAAGGAAACGAATCCTATAAAATTACGGTACTCCCAGTGTAAGCAGGTGGATGAACAGTCGAATGTTGTGCGCATATTGCTGCAGTCCCATCGTATTTAAGGTACTATCGTCATAACGATTTATCTTCAAGACTATGTCAAATATATGACCCTTATATAGAAGATACGGCCAAAGATCTTTCCTATTGGTCCTAAGAATGAGAAGATCACGACCTTCCACAATAAGTGGTTTTATGTCGTTTTGTTCATAGTTTGTTTGTATTTGTTTATGCACCATGGGTAAAGCTAAATAATCTACAATACTGACTTCATATTGTACCTGACATGAACAGGGTAGATAATCAACCTACAGTAGATAATTATTAATTTAAAACTCAGTTAAACCTGGATTTAGTAATCCGCGATTTAATGTTTCTAAGAATTAACGCCGCACGCTTCAGATGAGTTAGAGGTGCTGCGGGAGGATATGCGATGCTCACTTTAACGTTACGAAAACAGAGAGAGAAACAAGAAATAGAAAAAAACAGGAGCGAGACAAAATCGTTCTGAGACTGGGTTTAGTGTCATGTTTAGTCCCACAATTGACATTAAATCCAGGTTTTATTGTATTAATATATCTAAAATAAATTAGTTGATGTGATTAATAGAGAATACACGATACATCTTGATATATTAGAATTAGAATTGATAATGATACTTACATTTCTATTTTTAATTTATGAATATTCACTATTATATCATTGTCTATTGTAGGGTGGCTTCTCCTAAGTAACAAGTATGTTTAAAGGTATTTCTTTAACCAAGGAGCTAATTGAAAATAGCCATTTCGATGAAAAACTTCGCAAATCCTCATTGCTTCTTGTTTCTCAATAAAAGTACGTCCTGCTTTCAGGTCAGGCCCAGGGGTTAGATCAAGGGTTCTGATGTATATTCTACTTCATACAGTTGGGGAATTTTTAGGAAAGTTTGGTGACCTCCGTTAATTAGAAACCAGATGAATTACACGGGACTTTACTCGAATGTGTGAATTCCTATGTAAATCTTTAATCTAAAGGGACGATTATCGTAACATTGAGTTGCTCTTTCAAAAAACTATTTCACAGAGTTATGCGGCACATTAGGAGCATCAATGTAAGACAGTATCACGCAGATTGGTTTCGATAACAAAAAACGGCCTTATTGACGCCCCTTCTTTGAAGGAATTTCTTTCTTCAATAATACAGAATACAAGTCTTAGGGCCGGTACAACCAACCTCGGTTAAAAATTTAATCCTCGGTTAAAGCAAGTTACGCGTTCCACCACTTTTTAATAGCCGGTTAACTCGCATTAACCACCGTTAAAGCTAACCGGTCAAGATTGGTCGGTTAGGGCGATTTAATCGTCCTTCAACCTAAAAACTGCAGCGTCGTTGTGAAATATGGAATTTTCTAGAGAAGTTCTGAGATCGTCTGATGATGAAGTGGATGAAGTCATTTTTGAATTTAAACGCAGAATACCGCGGATTTTCAAAGAAAGAGTGCATTTTTTGATAATTCCGACGACCTTGATTTTCAAACCAGACTTCGCTTAAGAAAAGCTTGTGTAAATGATCTGCTGAATCAAATCGAAGGAGCATTAGGAAGAAAATTAGGCGACCTTACTTTATTTTCCTCCATCTTATCACAGGTAACAGGAAGAAAACAGAAATATAACAGGAACAAAAAGCACATACAAATTCAATTTTTTTAGGTTATTGTGGGCACGAGTGTGGATTAGACTTTATTTAGATTTGGCACGCATGGCCATATTGCTTTGCTTTTCATTCGACTGACAAGTAGCCAATCACGCGAATCGTTAAAAGTAAAATAGTAATTATTTCGAAACGACTGTCTGGTTAGATAGCCGGGATCTCCAAAAACGTAGTGGAACGCGCGACAGGATAATCGACGCTTAACTATATCATTACATATAACCCGCTGTCAATTAACCAATGATTTAACTGATGTTGGTGGAACCGGCTCTTAGAAATTTAAAATTTCAATTTTTAACATTTTTGTTTCTTAACAACAAAAAAATAGATAAAAGTCTATATGTATAAAACATTGAATAAACAATAAACAATATGCTACAACAAATTTTTGGAAATAAATTATTTAACGACAAATTTTAATATTTGTTTCATGTCTTTTTCTTGAAATTAATTTTTTATGATTTTAGACATTGATATCATAATTGGGTGCTGATGCTGGATGCTAAAAATAGGAAAACATGAAATAAGAATAAAGCAATAAGAATCAAAAACTCTTTGAAATACTCGAGGTTTTCAATAAATAATATTTTTGAATGTTTCAAACTTTTTTCATCAGAAACATTCTTCTCTATTTTAAAAAATAAATCAATAACGAAAATTGCCGTCAAAATAAAACCTAGTGAAATTTGACATAGCTCGCTTTCTTTATTGAAGCACAATTTCTCGGAAAACAAATATTTTAAAACAAAACCAAGTATAATATACTTCATGATACCTTGGGAAAGATATTCTTATAGCATGTTTTGTTTGTGTTTGAAATTTATTATACACCTTCAAAGAGATGTTTACAAAATTGCTAAGTAAATGTTTCATAAAATTTCCACTTTATTTTACTAAACTGGCCTCAGTTGAGATAACCAAATTAGACTAATTTATATAATATAAGTATGATTATCTCAGAAAAACAAGCTCGACATCTATAAACCTTGAGATAACGTCAGCACAATACATAATAGAATTCAACGAAGACAAAAAATAATCACTAGTTACACTCTTAACCAAATTCTTCATTAACGCTTGAATCAGTTTGCCTTATAATTGCAAGAATGAGGTTTGACTATACTCTCGTCTTCACATTGATGATCATCCTTAATTTTATTGGTAAATATAATATTATAAATTATCTATAATCTTGAAAACGTTTTATGATTTCTCCAAATAACAATTTTTCCAACGCAATCCGCATAAAATTCCACTTGCTATTCTTTTTTAAACCATATTTCATTGTGTCCTAACCCAGTGGGTACAAACGTAAAAGAACATTATTCGAACGGCTCAAACACATCCTAAGTCAGTCCAAATAACGTTTCGTAAATATGCAATGTTCAGAGACGTTTTAATGTCGTATTTCGAACATGAAACGTTTTTAAAACATTACTTGATCTGAGTTAGGAAGATTTTTGAAAAACTTATAAATTCATTTAGGAGGAACGAAAAATGCGTGTGGGATAAAGAATGAAAGTCGAAAAAGCTTTCCTATTAATACGGAATTTGTTCAAATTTCAGAACTAGAAAGTACATTAAGTCAAAGTGAAAACGGAAATTTATCCGCTTTAAGCTGAATTTTTATATTTTGTTGATATCTCAGGAACCCAAAAAATTAAAACGCATTAGATTCTGTAAAAAAACATAATATAAAAATTGGCCAGTATCCTTCTCAAAAAATATCTCTTGAATAATGCTGGTCTAGCTTTGGATAAATTTCCCAGGGTAATCTTTTCTTAACCTCCTTAGCCATTTCTTGCAGTTTTTCCACAATTAGTTCATGATATATCAACACACGTTAAAACTAATTATATTTCTTTTTCTTCTTGCAGAGTTTAGTTTGCAGTTTGACTTTCAACCTGATGGCTCCCCTATTCCTGAATTTCCATGTGGCATTCCTTCTTCTTCTTTTTCTGACATGCGAAATTCTCCTGCCAGGTCTCTTCCTCCTCTCAGATCTCAATCTCCGATCAGAACAGCTGATCCTGCCGAGTTTTTCCCTCGTGACAGGTCCAGGTCTCCTTCTGCTAGGCTTCCCTTTTCTCAAGCAGTTGGAAATGGAAATGATAAATTTAAATCTATACGGCTGATTCCCACTAAAAATCCGAACAGGCAATATGAACTTCGAAGATACACTTTTTCTGCGGATAAACCAATTCAATTACTTCAAGGCCGGAATCTCTATGGACCCATGCCTACCGACGAACAAATTGTACTATCAACGTTTGCTGGTGACGTCTTTGCAATATTACAAAGGGATAATATTTTTTCTGGAATATATGCACATAATGCTCGCACAAGAAATAAAGGCAGGGCTAAAATAAATATGGAAAGCGGCACGATTACCCTATTGACCCCAGCGGAAATTAGGGAAACTCCAGTAGGCCCCGCTCATAAAATCTTCCGTCATTTCAACATAGAACGTGTAAACGACAACCCTCCACTCCATTAATTCAATTAAAACAAAATGATAATATATTTTTAATTCAAAGTCCTTGTCTTTAATTCATTTTATGGCAAGAAAGTTTCAAAGTTTCTAAAGGTGGTATTTGCAAAAAATATATTTAACGATTCTTTCATTACACAATTAATTACTGACCAACAGTTACAGCTTGATGTTCCTGTAATAATGATTTTAACCATATTATGATATCCAAACTAAACTACACAATAATCTTAGACTTGATGACACAAAAACCAAACTTGTTTAAAACTATGTATTTAAAACTTTATAATTTTTAATTGGAATCACATATATTTAATAAATAATAATTATAAATTGATAGCAATTATCCTTTGTCCGAGTTTTAGCAGTCTACTACTCAATAATATAAATATATTTTAGGCTAGATTCTGCCCTTTTCAGGTACAATAATCTTTTTAGAATTATGCATTTTTTCTGAGTGTTTAAAAAAGAAGAAAAGGTGACAGAAACGGCTCAATATCGTCCTACGATAAATATGTTTTGTTAATCAAATAACTTTGAAACATACAAATTATATTTATGGAAAAACTTTTACTATTGACCGAATTTTTATTTCTTATCACTACTTAACAAATATTTGAAAATAAATAAAGCTCAGGTATTAATTTTTGCATATTAAATTTCTTTAAAAACTATTTTTTGATTATTTTAAGAATGAAAACATAATGATAAAAAGTTAGATGCGGCAGAGTTGTGGCGAACATTTATCTCAATAAATGAGTTTCTAGGTATTTATTATCTGCTTATTATTTTAGAGATAAAAATAAACCGATACGAATCAAAACTTTGTTTAAGGACACAAGGTTTTTAATAGATAATATTTTCATACGTTTCAAACTTTCTTTAAATAAAAAATCATATTTTCTCTTTAAAAAATATAATCATTAGCGTCAACAAAATCACTTCATCTTTCCCAAAATAACGTCGGTTGAGATTAATAAATTTCTTTACTTGAATGATTTATGAAATATAAATATCAGTATCTCAGAAAAGCCAGCTTAACGCCTATACTTGATGAGATAAAGAATACTGCATATATTATTTATTCAAATAAAGCAATAGCATAATTACTAGTTAGACTCTAACCAAATTTTTCATTAACGGATCAATCAGTTTTTCCCATAATTGCAAAAATGTGGTTTGTTTATACTTTGGTGTTCACCTTGATGGTCATCCTTAATTCTATTGGTAAATATAATATTATATCTATCATTTTAAAAACGTTTTTAAGTTTTTACGCAAATATTAGGTGTACAAATAATTTTTAGGATACTTTTATTCTGTGTCATAAGATTAATTTAAAGTAATTCAAAGTTACCGCTCACACAGGATATGCTGAAGCTCATTGTACAGTATCGAAACCACGAAGTACTACAAAGAGCCCGCATGCCATGTATTTCGACTGGCGCCAGTTTACGATCGCCTGTTCTCGGAGTTTTATGCCTTCCTAGATTAGAGCGCCCCTTCTGTGAAAATAGAAAATTAGAAATTGTCCCAAATCACAGCCCTTACAAAAATAACGCGACATTATTTTATCACTTATTATGTAGGTTTTTAGCACATACACTTTGCACAACAATTTTTTTCCTTTAAAGACAAACAGTTTGAAATTGCACCACGGCATTAATAGGTTATGTTTATACCGGCTCGAAATTCACATCACATGTTCTCGTAGTTCCTAGAGTTTCCGCACGTAGCGCTATCATCTTGGAAGACATGCAAATTTGAGGATAGTCGATCGCGATTGTGGGATTTTTCCACCATATTTTTTATATTATCTTTCATATTATATTATTATATAATATAATTTATATTATACAATATTTTTATTTATTAATTTAAATTCATTTGGATGAAAAATTTTATTTATGGAAGCCTATTGTTTACAAAATTAATGATTTTATAATAATAGTAATAATAATACTAATATAATAATATAATAATAGTTGCAACTTTTAGCTAAAATGAAAGAAAAAAACATTAAACCCAAAAACTATTGTTAAATCAACAATAAAAATTATGAAATATTTTTTTAAAAAGTTCACCTCGAAGTCTTTTTCAAAACTAGTTGTAGTTACACTTAAAATACTTCGCTCGATTTTATAAATCATTTTAACAAATATTATTTTTTAGCTTGAAATAACTTTAGCGCATGATTAATTTAAAAACAAGTATAATGAAAATTGATTTTTCCTCTTCAAACTTAAGCTAAATTTGTTTAAAATATATAATTACGTTTATTTATTTAAACCTGAAAATTGTTTAAACTACAATTTTTCTTAAATTCTGCAAAATCGACATTTTTATCCAGATTTTTATAAGTTTTAAATTAACCGTTTTCTGGAACCTTTTTAAGATATCTAGACGTTCTAAATGTTTTTAATTTTTTTAAATTTCCAAAACATTATTTTTCGAACATTTTTTGAAAATACTTTGAAATCTTTTAGCACATTATCCTAAATTTAATTATTCAAAATAAAAAATTATGAAACATTTTTCTGGAAATCTAAAGAAAATTTTTTTATTTTCTTGAAAACCTTTCATGATTTTAATTCAGCTTCCTTTATCAAAATCTTTAAAATCTCCATTAGAAAAAATGAAGTTTTTTAGAAGTTTCGAATTATCTTCGAATTGTTTGAATACTTTTAAATATTCATTAAGCATAATAGAAGTATTTTTGTAATTTTATAATTCTCATTCAATTTTCTTTTAGTATCCCTAAAAAAAGATTCAAAAAGTTTTTAATCGCCGTAGATTAAAAAAACCTTTTGACAATAACCCACCGACTTGTCCATCAAAGAAAATTTAAATTTGATAAAACATTAAGTTTAAATATTTTGTGACAACAATTTTTAATACCAGCGGTTATTGTTAACTTTTCGATATTTCGGTGACTCGCAGTCATTCTTCTAATAGCTTGAATAATTTCCAGTTTAAACAAAAAATTCTATATTATGAAATAAAGATTAATATTCGATGAGGATCAGTATACGTCAGAAATACCAGGATCTGCTTTTGAGACAAAACGAAATCCTCTAAACCTCAAATTCACGTTTCGTCATTATTAGCCTGACATCTCGTTGAGAGTAAGGCTAATGTTTGTAATTATTAAAGAGAAGATGCCGCGAATAAATTGTTTTAATCCCTTTGCAAAAGGCAATCTGCTGAAGACTGCAATCTGCAATCTGCTGAAGACTCTCCTGAAGAAATGAATTTTGAATTGTTTGGAGATTCAGCTCAATTTAATGACGACTTTTTTGAAGAGTTAGAAGGAGATGTCGAAAGGAAAAAATTTCCTCCATTGTAAAGAGTAGAATTCTTCGAACAAAAACTGCACTAATTCAGAAAGTGAGATAAGGCAACTCTCAATGTACAATTGGAAAAGGTGTTTAAATACATTGAAGTTGATACTAGTAAGAGCGACATAGAAGATTTAATGAACGAAAGTAGAGAACAATAAAATAAAAAACCCAATAGATCCTATGCAGACCAACTTCCGACTATGGTACCAAAGGGTTGGGGAATTCAGAAAATAAATTCTGAGTTTGGAGTGTCATACAGCTTAGCTCATAGAGCTGTACAATTGCACACAATAACTGGTATTGGAACATCCCCAAACCCTAGGCCGGGTAAAAAGTTATCAGAAGACACAGTTAAAATTGTTAAATACTTTTACCATGAATGTGATGTGAGTCGATAATTACCTGGTAAAAAAGACTGTTTCTCGGTGAGACAAGGCGACGGCTCTAAGAAACTGATACAAAAACGTTTAATTTTAGGAAACCTGAAAGAAGTTTATGCAAGCTTTAAACAACATTTTTCAAAATTGAAAATCGGCTTTTCAAAGTTTGCAAAATTGCGGCTTCGTGAATGTATTTTTGCTGGCACAGTGAAACACATGTCTTCAATGATTTGCGATTTTAAATTAACTGCCCGTTATTTAGGATTATGTTAATGTTGTCCAGGCGTAGAACCCTAGATACGAAAAGTGCGAAAGTTTTTTGAAAACAACTTTATTGAAAGCGTTACGTACATTGCCTGGACTTCAACAGATCGTGCTTTCCTAGAAACTTTTTGCGATAAAAGTGATTTGTATTTAGAGAAACTCGCTAAACATCTGGTCGATCTTCTTAAACATGACTTTATTGCAAAAAGTCTAATCCCATTTTTGAAGGGCTTCAAAGATTCTCTTGAAGCGGAGGTATTTATAATACTCTTTGATTTTGCGCAAAATCACGAAACTACAATTCAAGACGCAATACAGAGTGAATATTGGAATAAACAACAGATTACTGTGCATCCCGCAGTAGGGTGCCTTAAACAGGATAACATAATTGTTTATGAAAGTCATGCAATTATTTCGTAAGATCTAAAGCATAATACTAGCGCAGTTCCTCTTTTTATTGAGACAATTATAGCTCAGTTGAAGGCAAAGCACGCACACGTTCAAAAAATAATTTATTTGACCGACGGCCCAGCATCTCAGTACAAGAACAAGAGCAACTTTATCAATCTCGCATACCATCAACGTGACTTTGGAATTAAGTCAGGCTGGGAGTTCTTTGCTACGCCTCACGGTAAAAGTCCGTGCAATTGTATTGAAAGAACTCTTAGACAAGAAGCTGGTCGAGCTAGTTTACAGCGTCCAAGCAACAAAACAAATCTTGACAGCCAAAGAATTGTACGAATGTGTCACTGAGGCTTTACGCAAAATAAAGTTGCTTTTCTGCTCTGAGAAAGATTGCAACAAAAACGCTCGAAATTTAAAGAGCCGCTTTGGAAAATCTCAAGCGACCACAGATACCAGAAGCTTTCATTGATTTATCCCAATCGGTGACAATAATATACAGTGAAGGCAATACTCTGCTTCCAGGGAATTATTTGAATTCGAAATAGAGAAAAGTCTTAAACGAAAACGTGATTAGTGAGACAAGGGGAACTTACTCAGAAAGCACTCCATTATATGAAAGACGAGGGGAAACCCCAATATGTCAGAGGCAAGGGGAAATCGCTTAAAAAGCACTCCGATAAGTAAGTTTCAAGAGGAACTCCCTCAGAAAGCACTTTTTTGTTTGTTAATGTAACCGACACAGATTAATTTTTAGTTACTTATTGCATCCATTTATGTCAGATTTTAATGAGTTTTAAATTCTTTAAATAAATCGTACGTGCCGGGCGATTTTATCTAAAAATGTGCTTTTTTCCAGTGTGCGACACTGGGAGAGCAGCGCGGTGGCAAGGCACGGTCCCACTAAAATGACATATTTCGTGATCTGGAAGTCACCATTATTTTTTTTAACTAAAGGTGAAATTATAAGGAATTGAATTCCCTTAACAAGAAAAGATAATTTTTTCCTCTTCTTGACGAAAAACTGAATTCAAAATTTTTTTGGACATTTTTTGGTAAAAATTGTTGAAATTTTTTTTTTTAATTTTTAATTCAAAGTGTATACTTTTATCTATGACTCCTACAATTTTTATTAAAATTTGTTACATGGTTTCAGAAATATAGATAGTAATTTGGAAAATTTTGAAAAATCCTTTGTACCCCAAATTTCTTTTATCTAACACTATAATTTTCCAAAGTTTACTCAAAATCAAACAATCACTTACAGATCCTGATATTCCTGACGTATACTGACCCATGATCAAAAATCAAAAATTAGATGAAGAAGTTATAATTATTTAATTTGTTTAAATAAATTGTCTATATGTTTACCTAATTAAAGTTATTGTAAAATAAAAAATAAATAATCACCATTAAATCCAATACAAAAAAGTGTGAAACTAAAATATAAAATTTACTGTGAACCAAAGTCACCTTACAAAGTGACATGGAACTTGTAATATTGATAATGATAATAAAAAGTCAATTTATTATGGTTTCTAAATCTTGAATCTTTTTCAATTTCCATGTAAATATTTTTCAGAAATTAATTAAAAAAAGTCATGTTTCATTTCGTCACAAAAATATTTTTGGAGGAAAAGTCTTATACACGTTGTCCCAGAACTAATATCGGCGAGTAAATTGTAACATTTGCCTTTCAAGCTTAACAACTGAACAAAAAAATGCTAGCGCAATAACAGAACAGTAATTGAAAAGCTTAAAGTGTTCTATGTATATGAGCTTAAAGATCAATGGAATAAACCTAAAAAAAAATATGAATACAAAAAAAATCCAAACTGTAATAGATAGGCTCTAGAATTATTTACAATCTCCCCGAAGCATATCATTGTTGTTGCTTTCGTGAAAATCGTGATATTTTCAGATGTTTTTTTTTGCTCGAAAGCAAGTGTCAAAAAGTAGGCTGCGCCTTTTTTTAGCTGCCGACTGCTGACCCTTTCTTTAACACGTGTTCTTCTGAACTCTTGTCCAGTTATTGTCGCCTCTTCCGACCGGCAGCAAAAAAGACACCCCCGCTGGTTTCTAACATTTAATTTCCCACAAAAAAATTGTTCGAAAAAACATTGAAAATGTAAACAACAGACAAAGGCGGTTTGAATTCTGGTTTCTAGTTTAAAATGCGACCGAAATTTGAAGCTTTGTATCTTCGACCTAATCCTTACTTTGCTGCGTGTTTTCTGTTCTCCTGAAATTTCAATGCTTCCTTGCATTAAATCGTATTACATTCTGGAAAACGACATACATAATGAAACTTTTCTAATTTTGCCACTAGCGTTAATGATATACCAAGATGCGTTAAAAAAATTAAAGTTTATTTCTTTTTTCAGAGTTAAGTTCATAATTCGAATGTTTACCTAATGGTGCCCCTATTCCTGACGTTCCTCGTAGCATAACATCTCCTTCTGAGAGTCAACATTCTCCTGCCAGGTATATTTCTCCTGCCAGGTCTATTTCTTCTGCCAGGTCTATCTCTTCTGGCGGGTCTATTTCTCCTGTCAAGCCTCCTCTTCGTGCCAGATCCAGATCACCACCTACTAGCTATGAAGCTTTACATGCAGGGCTACATTTTTCTAACGTGCTTGGATATGTAGTTGACCACCTTCAATTTATACGGATCACTCCCAATAGAAACCCGAACCGGTTGTTCGAGCTTCGAAGATACACTTTTTCTGCTTATTTACCAATTGAAATACTTTTAAGTCGGCATATATATATGCGCCTGCCAAACCAAAAACAAATTGTATTATCAACATTCAATGGTGACATCTTTGCAGACTTGGAGAATAATGTATAACCATAATTTGATAAATAAGCATTTTTTTTGTTGGAGTTCATTTGGCTGTTACGAACACATTCTTATCACGTATTTCGTGCGTCGTACCCGATTTTGTCAAAATGTGAACTTTGCTACATTATGTTCAAATCTATTATAACAAATGTGTATTATATTTACTTCTGTACATCAGTCTGTAGCTGCTTATTCAGGTAATGCAAAATTAAGTCAAAAAATTTTGGTAATGATTACTATAATATTTGTTTTTTATTTTGAAGTAATTTTATTTCAATATATTTATATTGTTACAATTCATAATATGTATTCGCATTGAAACAAAAGCAGTTAAATTGTCTTATTTTTATATTTTATTTAGGCGAAATGTTTTGTTTGATAAAATTGTATTGAATGTTATATCAAATTTTTAATTCCTTTTTGGGTGAACCACTTTTGTCTTTAATTTTTTTCCTACAATTCGTTTTTCAAAAAAATTCATTTTTTATTTTGTATGTTAATTTTTACGATTAAAAGAAAAACTACGTGTCATATAAAAAATTTATTAACGACAAATTTGGATGCGTTTTTACACTTTTTTGGAAGACTAACCTTTGTCTGTTTATGTTTTTCATAGCTTGTGTCATTTTTCCAAAAACTAAATTTCTTAATTTTTATTGTTATCTTTTAACAAAGTCGTTTGTCGAAAAATTTATTTTTAATGTAATCTTTTACGAATAAATTAAAAAATTCTTATTCTAAAAAAAGTGATTCTGAAAAAATTTGTGGATCTTTTTTGGTTGTACAATTTTTTTCGATTCATCTTTTTTTGCATCTTGAATAATTTGACCTCAAAATGGAATTATTAATGTTTATTTTTCGTTTGTCTAATCAATATTTGAATTTACGATTGTTTAAAAAAATTCAAAAATTTTTGAAATAATATTGTAGGGTCACAGGAATATATTTTTGCATTCTCGTATACTATACATAGCCGTTTATAGAACCTTCAAATATTTTTAAAAAGTGATTTAAAAAATTTTGAAAATGCTCTTTTTAGATGTTTGCCAAAATATAATCAACGCACCAAACGTGGTGATCCGTTTAAAAACTATAATGTTAAATTTTTGACAATTCGAATACTTTTTCGATAAAAAATTATCAGAATGTAAAAACTTTGAAACATATATACAAATATTATAAACCTTTAAAAATAGAATACAGCAACGTTGTAGGAATTTTTTTGTCAAGAAATAAACTTTCTTGAAAGAGATAAGGTTTTCAGTAAATAATATTCATGAATGTTTCAAACTTTTTTCATGAAAACAAATCTTCTTTTTTTAAATAGCATCAATAACGACAACTGCCGTGGAAAATAAAACTCTGTGAATTGTTACATGGCTCCCTTCCTTTGTTGAGACAAAATTATTTCAGAACAAATATTGTGAAACAAAGCGTAGAATATTCTACCTTATGATACCTAGAGAAAGAAGTTTAAACAAAAATCACATTACAATTTCATGAAAAAAAACTTTTTCTCATAGTAGCTTTACCCACAAGGCTTCAAAATCCTTCAAAAAGATGTCTGAAATATTTATACATGGTTTACAGAATTTCCACTTTAGGTTACACAAACTAGTCTTAGTTGAGATAACCAAATAAGACTGATTTATAAAATATAAAAGTGATTATCTCAGAAGGACAAGTTGGATACCTATAGTCTTTGAGATAACGAATATAAAATGTATCATATAATAAAATGAAGCAAGAGAATAATTAATAGTTGGATTGTTAATAAAATTCTACATTAACGCTTAGATCAGTTCCTTTTATAATTACAAAAATGGGGATCGACTATACTTCGGTTTTTACCTTGATCGTTATCTTTAATTTTTTGGTTAATATAATATTATGAATTATATATAATCTTAAAAATGTTTTAGGCTTTACCCAAATAACAATTTTTCCAACTCCAATCTTCAATTCCACTTGCTATTCTTTTTCAAACTATAGTTTGTTGTATCCTAAATGAATACGAATTAAATATGATTTCATTTAGGAGGATAGGAGAATGCTTGCGGTATATAAAACAACTTTCGAGAAAGCATTTTTATTTTGATAAAAAGAAATATTTCGGGTTCCTGTGCAATTGCATAAATGGGGCGTCACCTCCGTTTTGGCTGAAAAAAACAATATTTTTTAAGCAACAAAGTGCTAGGATCTTTCAATGAACAATACATGAAGCGATTTGACTAGATGAATGTTTAAAATTGTTCTTACTTTTTAAAATAAAAATGTCTCAAATATGGGTCTGTCACGATATCGCAATGATCATATTTAACTCACGATTTAGGTATTTTTAAACATACATACATACATAAACATTATAAATAATTTAGTTTCCATCGTTTTTTAGTTATTTCCATAGTTTTATTTTAAAAAGTAATAATAATTTACAACTTTTGCCTTGTTAAATCGCTTTATTTATCGTTCAATTAAAGATTCTAGCAGTTTTTTGCTGATGAAATATGTTTTTTTTTTAGCTAAAACAAAGATGACGCCCCTATTCTGCAATCTAACTTGGGATCAAATAGTGTAAAAAAGACGAATGTTGCAGACGTTTCGTGAAAATTGCAGTTCACTTTTTCAGGGCTGACCTTAAATTAAGGTAACAGGTTATGTTAATCTTATGTATACTTTCAACAAGTCCTGCGATTGACTAGAGCGCCCCACCCGAGAGACTGGTCGAACCTGAATTTTGTTCTTTATTTTTACGGAATTTTTTTGAATTTAAAACCCAAAAAGTACATTGATTCAGAATGGGAGCGAAAATTTATCCTTCTTAACCCGAATCATTCTAAAATAAAAAGTTAAATTAAGGTATACCAGGTGATTATATAAAAGTCCAAAATACGTAGAAATCGATGTGAAAGTTTATCTAATGTTGCAATAAAAAAAGGCTAATTCACAATTTAAGCCAATGTTCAATTTTTTCTCATACTGTTGCTAAAATTCTATTTGGATTCATAGTCCACTCAGTAATGAGTCATTACTAAACTAATAACGTGCAAAAATAATAAGTAGTGCTATTTGAATTGTTCTTGCAAATAAAATACTAAACAAAACTTTTTGAGGATTCTTTCAAAATAATATTACTTGGGAAATGCTGGTCTAGCTTTGAATAAATTTACCAGGGTAATCTTTCCTTCATGTCCTCAGACTTTCCTTGCAATTTTGCAACAAGTAGTTTATGGTATAGCAACATACTTCAAAAACAATTAATCCTCTATTTCTTTTTGCAGAGTTCAGTACACAGTTTGACTGCTTGTCTAATGGTGCTCCTATTCCCGGTATTTCTCGTAACGTCACATCTCATTCTAACATACAAGATCCTCTTAGCTGGTGTTTTTCACCGGCCAAACACAATGTTGACCCTGTTCCTAATGTTGCTCGTAACGTCCCATCTTCGTCCTCTTCCGACATACAACATTCTCCTGTCAGGTTTCTTCATTCTGCCAGACTTCATTCTCCATCTAGCCTTCCCTTTTTTCAAACACTTGGACATGGAATTGACCAATTTAAATTTATTCGGCTGATTTCGACTAGAAATCGAAACAGACAATTTGAACTTCGAAGATACACTTTTTCTGCGGATAAACCAATTCAATTACTTCAAGGCCGATATCTCTATGGACCCATGCCTACCGACGAACAAATTGTACTATCAAAGTTTGCTGGTGACATATTTGCAATATTGCGAAGTAATACTCTTTTGGCTGGAATATATACACATAATTTTCAAACAAGATATAAAGGAAGGGCTAAAATAAACATGGAAAACGGGACGATTGCCCTATTAACCCCAGCTGAAGTTAAAGAAATTCCAGTAAGCCCCTGGCACAAAATCTTACGTAATTTTAATGTAGAGCTTGTAAACCACAATCATCGACTTCATTAATTGAGTTTCAAGAAATGTAAAGCTAAAATGTGGAATTGTTTGCGTTCTGTAGTTGGTTTGAAATATTACAAGTAACTTGTCATATTCTAAATTATAATAAAAATGCAATGTATTATCGATCCAAAGGCTTTAATCTTTACGCAATGTCCTAGCAAGTCTTTTTTGGCGACAAATACAAAAAGTTTATTTTAAATTACTTATAAAAATATGTTGTTAGAAAAATTCTTATAGGTTTACAATGACTTATTTATAATAGTCTTCCTGGAGGATAAGGGAGAATACTCTAATGTGAATTAAAAAATTCCACTTCTATATAAAAAATTTCATGAAATAAGTTAATTAGTTGTATTAAAGCTCCAAGTCGCTTTACAAACCAACTCATTCAAAATTAATTAATTCTACATACAGCAAATTTAAATCTGAAAGCAGATTTAATCGAAAGAATGAAGCAAGATATTGTAAATTTTTGGCAAATTTATATATTACCGATAATTGAGGATATCTAAAGAGTTTTGGAAGAAATACAAAAGTTTCCGGTTTTTTTTGGGGAACTTTTTTTAAATTTTCTTACCTCAAAAAAAGATTAGTATTTTTTCCTCAAGAGTTTAAGTGATAAGAAAACTATTTTTTAAATTCTTTATTTATAAAAATAGGCGAGAAGAGATTTTTGAGGATTTTGCAATTATTTTGCAGATTTATGAGGCTCAAAAAACTTTTTTCTATCAAATGAATGCTTTCTAGAGTTGTTAATTAGACTAGAAAAAATATTGACGTTTTCCTTGAAAAATAATTTGTATAGTTATTGTTACTGAAAAAATATAACTAGTTACCAATTCATTACTTATTTACAAAAGTAACTTCGTTACCAATATCTTTACCAAAAAAATCCACTAGTTGTATGAATTTACGAAAAATTTCCGTCTTTCGGAATACAGTATGGAGGATTTAAAAACACATTATTCTTATTTGTAATTTTTTTTCTTAAAAAAAATAAGATCAATCGCCATGAAGTATAGAAAAATACGTAAAATAGTAAATATTATGTGATGAATTGATTCTTTCTTTCTACCATAATACCCTATAGGGTTGATTATTATATTGACATAAATGAAAATAATTAATAATTTATTTTGTTATTTATTCTTAAATTTCTTCCCAATCGCAATGCTAGAAATCTGGCAAAACTAGGCTAAATTAAAAAAATTTCCTCGTATCTGTCATTTTAATATTAAAAAAGATGCCAATCGTTTACGTACATAACTTAAAATCTTATCTGTCTCCATAAATGTTTTCAGTTTATTATTTGCTGATGCATAGCAGATAACTATGTTCTCCTACCCATAGATTTTAAATTAGAAGTTTAAAAACATATACTTAATTAAGTTTCTCTCTAGTTTAGGTTTCTTTATTTTGTAAGCTTGAATTTTCTTGAATTTTAATTCATGATAAGAAAGTTAAATAACAAAAACTACCGTAAAACTGAAACTTCGTTAAAAGTGGAAAATTTCACATCTTTTGTTGGGATAGAATTCTTTCAAAAACAAGTATATTTTAATAAAGCTTTATTTATTCAATTCTAGAATTGTTTTTGACGTGCTACTACGAAAAGTTGCCACATCATTCTCTACTTAGCCTCGGTTGACGTAACCAAATTTCTTCTCTTAAATAATTCATGAAATATAAATATCATTATCTCATAGAAACAAGCTCAAAGCCTATACTTTATGAGATAATGAATTCTGCATATAATATATAATCAAATGAAGCAATAGAATAATCATCAGTTAGACTCTAACCAAATTTTTTATTAACGGATCAATCAGTTTTTCCCCTGATTGTAAAAATGTGGGTCATTTATACTCTGTTCTTCAGCTCGATGGTCATTCTTAATTCTATCGGTGAATACAATACCATATCAATAATTTTAAAAACGTTTTTAAGCTTCCCCAAAACAATAATTTGTACAACGTTATACGCATTCAATTTCACTTGCTGTTCTTTCCAAAGCAAATTTTAATGTGTCCTAAATAAATACGAATTAGCTATGAATTCATTCAGGAGAAATGGAGAAAGTGCGTGTTGTGAGATAATTATTGCATCAGTATTCTCTGAATTATAATCAGTTTTCTAAGTGAATAGTGCGCTAAACTATTATTATTTTATTGAAAATTAGCATATTGAAGCTTTATACAGCTAATTTACAGTTGTGAGAAATCTTAGTGAAAATAATAAGACAGGGCCTTTGAAATGATATAAGATTTCTGAATAAAATATTCGAAATATTAGTATATTATTTAAAAGAAAGTACTAGAAAAATAGTGTAAGATGCTAAAAAAGAGCACATTTGTAAGTGATAATCTTATAAATCGCTTGCTGCCTGAATCGTAAAGATGAGAATATAAAAGGAGTCGCAGGCTACCCATCAAATACAATACTTTTTCCAAATCGGAAATGATTCCGCATCGATATATAAAGTTTCATACTGCCAAAATAAATTAAAAATATAAATAACAGGCACAGGTGGTTTCAAAACTCGGTCAATTTCCGTAAATTAGAATTTGTTCAAAATTTAAAGCGTGTTACCTTAGACTTAATTCGTAATGTGTGCACATGTTTTCTATATTATGTGACCCGCGCACCGTTGCGTAAAGTTTTTTCTATTCACCAAAAACTCCAGTGTGCGTATACAGGATGTAAAAATACATAAAAAATTTTACTTTTCCAGTTTCTCCACTAGAGTTCATGATACACCAATATGTTAAAAAAAATTAGTGCTTTGTTTCATTTTGCAGAGGTAAGTTCACAGTTTGATTGTTTACCAAATGGCGCGCCTATTCCGGTTGTTCATCATCGGGCACCATCTTCTTCTTCTTCTGAGAAACAAAATACTCTTGGCAGGTCTAATTCTCCCGTTGAGCCACATCCGCGTGCTAGGACCAGATCTCCTCCACCTAGGGATATAGCTCCACCTGCCAGGCAACCTTTGCCTAACGTACTTGGATATGGATTTGACCAACTTCAATTTATACGGATTACTAGTCGTAAAAATGCGACCCAGACATTCGAGCTTCGAAGATACAAGTTTCCTGAAGATGGAAAACTTGAAATACTCGCCAGACGGAATGTCTATGGACCAATGCCATCAGAAGAACAAATTGTATTATCAACATTCAATGGTGACGTCTTTGCAATACTGGAAAATAACCTTTTTTTCTCTGGAATATATAAATATAATTATCGCACTAAAAATAAAGCACGGGCAAAAATTAACATGGAAACAGAAGCGATTAGCTCATTGACCCCAACTGAAATCAATGAATCTCCAGTAGGCAGCTTACGCAAAATCTCAGCTTATTTTAAGGTAGTGTGTGCAAACCCCAATTTTTTAGACTTTTCATTTAATTAGAGAAGAATGTTGAACGAAAATACAAAAATCACTCTATTATAGTTCAAAAGGCTTCAATCTTTTTTTAATGTCCTATCCATTCCTTTTCGAAAACAAATGAAAAAAGTTTCTTTTCATTTCCTTATTGCTATTAGGTAAATACATTGAAATATTTAATAAGCTGTACGAAACATTTCTACGATACGGGGTAACTTTATTATCTAAAGTACTTTTAAAATAATATATTGTTTACAAGAGGGTAAGAAAAGGAAGTTCTATACGAGTATAAAGATTACTATAGGAACCAAAAAAAGCCAAAAACATACGGAAAATTTTGGAATTTTTTAATGTTATGCGTTCCAACAAATTTTTTAAATTCCGTAAATTTCCGCTAAATTTATGAATGACCGAAAATTTAATGTCCAAATACTAATTTTGGGTAAAAAAGTATTCTTTAAATTTTCCTTTAGAAACATTAAGATTAGAAAGCTATAAAAGGACATGCAAATTCCTATCGAAGCTGCGCTGATTTAAGGTTTTTTAACCGCCATTAGAAGAGTAAAAAATTATTGAACTGACGGATCAAAAATTGTTCGATTTTCAACCAGAGATGAATTTTCAACTCAAATAAAGAATTGTAATCTGAAACGTTCAATTTTTAGTTCGAAAAACTAATTTTCAACGAAAAAAACAGGAATATTCAACTATGAAATAATTATTTCTTTTTTTTGAGAATTTTAGAACATTTTCAAGGCCAAGATTAAGAAGAATTCCCATTTTTCTAAACTCTACTAATTTCTATACCCCTGATCGAAGTCAAGAAGATTTTTACCATAATAAAGCATTTTTAGAAAACTAGCAGCCACAATTTCAATACTGAAAATGAAAAAATATCTGAAAAAAACAGTGAAATTAATTAAACGTCATAAAAAAAAAACGTATGAGCATACGTAAAATAATAAACAATACGTAGTAACTTGCATTTTCTTTTTTTCTACCTTGTCTTCCTACAATATGTTTTTAAAAATTCTTATTTTCGTAATCTGGATATTTCCATCGATGCTAATTTTTAAACGTTTCTTATCTATCTCTATAAAATTTTACATTCTTTTCTTTACTGATTTTTAGAAGATAATTCTTATCTAATAGGACAGTCTGGAAATTGGCAAATATTAAGAAATAAAAAATTACTTCAAATTTTGCTTTTCTTATTTTTACCCAATGACATTAATACGAAAAAAATATAATACTAAAATTTTCTGTTTCTTCTCAATTTTGCATTCAAAGATCTTCAATTTGAGCTATCTCTTTAGAATTCTGGACCGAAAGAAAAGCTTCCGGCATATGGATCTACATAACTAAGTTTTTCTTATTTTTCTGTTTTTAGCCAACAATATAAAAAACTAGAACGTAAACAAATTTTATTTTTATCTCAATTCAGCATTCCAAGAACTTCAATTTAAGGCATCCCTGAGTGTATCAAATGTGTCAATCCCTGGCACAGGATTGTCACAATTTCCCAAGAAACCCAAAAAAATTAAATACATTTTCGAGATACATCAATGTATCACAAATAAATTCTCTAGACGAATTCATGCCAACCTACAAAATTTGGATCTAATAGGTACAATTACCACAAATCTTTATTATATCATGGATGGTTGTGAAATGAGTATAACTGTTTTAATTTTGTTTAATTTTTTATTCTTAGAATATCGGTCCGAGAAAACCAATCATGTTCTCAAATGGCTAATACATTGTATTGAAAATCAATGGATTTTCTGCTACTTTAACTTCCACCAGGAGGAGAAATATTTGAACATTTCCTTGTAGAAGCACCTAAAGCTCGTAATCTTACACGGTTTGTTAATGTTTGTTTGAAAAAACTGGTTTAAACAAATATCAATCAACCATTCGAAAAAGTACGGATATTCATTTTCAGTGCATCGGGGCATATCGTTACTGCAGTAGACTCTACGACACTTCTCGCTACGACACTTCTTTTTTCCCGATTTGTCCTTCGTTCGCTTACCCTCACTCCTTGTCTCATCTCACGCACACGCATACGTGGCCGGGTACGCCTACTGCGCTGAACGCGGCTTGATGCAGGAGAGAGGGTTATCTGACACTTCCTGTTCGCTTCCCCTACAGCCCCGAAAACGAGAAGTGTCGTAGAGTCTAGTGTATTTGTATGTCAACTTCCCATTATGTGACCTTAGTTTTCGTTATGAGTCCTTTTATTGAAGTATAAGCAGCATAGTTCTTGTAACGTTCAAGATTTAGGCTTACGCACCAACAAAGCAGCATTTGCGGAAAGCTTTGATTTTCTTTTTCAATTCGATGAAAAGTGCTGCTGAAAGTTATCGATTGATTTTGGAAATTCACGGGAATTATACCTTATCGATTAAAACGTATGACTCTTCGCAAAAGAAGAAACAGGCGTGATTTTAGACTTAATATTTAAAAATTTTTTTTAAAGAATCCCAATTTTATTGTTCGTGGTACTATTAAAAAAGAAAAAAGAAAATTTTTTACTGGACAAAACTACAATTTGGCTGGATCCAATTTTTGGAAATAAATAAATTAATGTCAAGTATTACCTTTTGTTTAATACATTTTTTAAACATTATTTGCTTATTATTTAGACTTTTAAAACATAAATTCTAAAAACTGGATGCGGCGAAGTTTGTAGAGAATTTTTTTCTCTAGAAAATGCGATTCTGTTGATTCAAACCTTATCATTTCAATGGGAAGAATAAGTATAATGATAAGAAGAAAGCGATAAGAATCAAAAGTTCTTTTAAAGAGACAAGTTTTTAATAACCAATATTTGAGTATGATTTGAATTTTTTTGATGAAAAATTATTATGATTATAAAGCAAATATTTTCAACAAAACTTGGTTTATTCTATTTTTAGATATATAAAGAAAGAGCTCCTAAATACTTGTAAATTGTTTCATAATGTCACGTTTGCATTCAGAGTTTTATCGTAGCTCCATTAGAAGAAATCGCTTTATGTAGCCTGAATTATTCTTGGCTGAGTTAACCAGTTCAGACTGATTGATATAATATAAACACGATTATCTAATAAGGACAAGCTTGACGCATATACTGTATAAGATAACAATTATAGCATGTATTAAATAATCTGATGCGCAAATAATAATCCCTAGTTATAAAGTTAACCAAATTCTTTATTAACGCATTAATCATTTTTCCCTTTAATTGCAAACATGGCAATCGTTTGTACTCTGGTACTTACCTTGATGGTCATCTTTTATTCGAATGGTGAATATAATATTATAATATATCTATAACTTTAAAAACTTTTGCATGGTTTCCGCACATGGCACATTATCCAACGTTTATTCCAATTGCTATTCTTTTCCAAACTATATTTAAGAGGGTTTCATTCTTTAGGCCTAAGAACCTTGTGTACTTTCCATATTTACATTATTATGAAAAGCTCTGATTTCGCAAAAAAAGCTTCATTAACAATTTGAGTCAAAGTTTAATTTTTTTTGCACTGTTAAGATTTGGTTTAGATTCATACTACTCCTAGTAATAGGTAATGACTCTTCGTGCCAGGTCAAGGTCTCCTTTTGCCAGGCTAATTTTTTTGTAAGCTTTGAATGTAGACTTGATCAACCTAAATTTATTCTCCGAATTTCCAATAAACATCCAAATTGGAGACTCTAACTTCAAAGATGGACTTCTGCGGATAAACCAATTCAATTAATCAAAGTTTCTTTGCGTCCAAATTTAAAATACATTTAGCAGTATTCTAGTCTTTAAAAGATGCACATGAGTTTTTTAGGTCACTAGTAATAAACTCAAGGTCAACATTTCCAAATGCAGCCACTGAAATAGCGAATTGATTGTAGCATCCAAATTGTATATAAAATTGTGTATGTTGATGCACGCTCTGGTCCCAAACATATATTCCTTTTTTTAGACCAAAGTGTTTGTATTCAGGTTTTGCAGTTAAAATTCGACCGCCTACATTCCCAAACATGGTCAAATGAAATTAGATTTTTATCTCTATCAAATCGCAATTCGGATAAAAAGACGGACAACTTTCGATTTATTCTGGAATTTAAAAAAAATCCAGAAAATGCAATCTGCCTGAAATTTCAATCATGAGATCTCAAAACCTTATCCTTATTGTGCGCATATATTTTCAATATTATGGTACCTAGATATCATCTAGGCAGAGTTGTGACACAACTGTCTACTGTTTTGATTGGCCACGATTAAACCGGAACCAGAAGTGATGAAAAGCGCGTGATTTTTAAACCAAATTTTATAATAAGTTTACAATTTTCTGGAATAGAATGAGAAAAATGGTAACATGAAATATAAACGTATCAAAACATATCTATTTTCTTAAAAACTCATTTTTTGGTTAAGAATTAATTCTTCAATTTAATATTAAACTGTTTCATTTTTAGTCCAATATTTATTCTTTTTAGCTGACCATTAGTTGCAAATTCAACTATTTGTTTAAAAATTTATTTATTTTGTCCAAAAAAAATTTCTTGGGGAGAAAATTAATGTTCTTGATTGAAAATTCATTCTGTGGACACAAGTTATTTTTTGTTGTTGTTAAACACTGAACTATTTTGTTGAAAATTCTATGTTTGTTAATTTTTATAATTATAATTATATAATATATTAATAATATTAATAATAATAATAATAATAATAATGTTATAATATGATAATAATATAATAAATTAATTTCGTCCGTAACTCTATAGAAGGTAGCTCTAAGTTTTGAATAAAAGCAATAAACTATAATAATTTCCATAACTAAAAATTAACATATTGAATTATTTGTTAAAAATTCTTCTTTTTGGTAGAAAATCAATCTTCTTGGCTAAAACTAAATATTTTTCGTTGGAAATTCGACTATTTAGTGGAAAATTCAACTTTTTAGTTTAAAATTCCCTTTTGTTATTTTAAAATTCAACTTTTTAGTTAAAAATCCATTTTTTCGGTGAAGAAATTGTCTTTTTTTCAAAAAAATCATGTCCTTGGTTGAAAACTCACCTGGTTACTCACTGGTTAAAAGCAATTTTTTAATTGAAAAATCATCATTTTAATTGAAAGTTCAGTTTTCTGCTCAGAAATGTATCTAATTTGTTTTAGAAAAAAGTTTCGGTTGAAAATAGTAATTCTTTTAACTAAAGAGTTAACTATTTAATTCTTTTTTTACATTTCAAACTTTCGCGCCCTTTACGAGGACTTCTGGTTTTGGAGTAATCGCGAAGCGCAGTGACAAGTCTGTGTGAGCCTGTGCGACTTTGTGTCTTAACTCTACCTAAAGGATCTCTAATAGTACCTGCGTAGTGCGCTTGCGCTAGTTCGTTCAGGAAGAACATGATGCGACAACCCATTAGCATGGAAATAATAAGCCGCGCCGTGTTCCTCTTACGCACAACTAACGCTAGCGCAGTACCTCTAAATGACAAAGTTGGGGTCCCTGCCTGCGAAAAGTTTTTTCTGGTCTCTTAGAATTCGAGTGCTTGTGTGCATAAGATCGCATTTAATTCTATAGAAAAACGTACGAAACAAAACTTTTCTAATTTTGTCACTAGAGTTCATGATAAAACAAGATGCTATAAAAAATTAATATTTTGTTTCTTTTTGTAGAATTAAGTTCACAATTTGAATGTTTACCTAATGGCGCTCCTATTCCTATTACTCCTCGTGGCAGACCATCTTCTTCCTCTTCTTCTTCTTCTGAAAGTCAACATTCTGCCATGTCTACTTCTCCTGTCGAGCCTTATCTTCGTGCCAGGTCCAGGTCTCCCGTTAGCCATAAAGCTTCAACTACAAGACTACCTTTTTCTAACGTATTTGGATATGGACTTGACCAACTTCAATTTATACGGCTTTCTCCCATCAAAAACCCAAGTCGCACATTCGAACTTCGAAGATACACTTTTCCTGCTTCTAAACCGATTGAAGTACTCGTAAAGAAGAATATCTATGGGCCCGCGCCAACACAAGAACAAATTGTATTATCAACCTTTGATGGTGACGTGCTTGCAATATTGGTGAATAATATGTATTTTGGTGGCCTATACACATATAATTCCAGTATTAAATATAAGGCGCGGGCAAAAATAAACATGACAAGCAGCAAAATTACTCCAATGACCCCAGCTGAAGTCGCAGAATCTCCAGTAGGCTCCTTACGAAAAATCTGTGTTTATTTTAAAGTAGGGTGCATATAGTGTTGGGACCCCCTATTCCTCACAATCTCCCAACAAAATGTTTTCCCCGCCCATATCCCAATTTGGGGCGTTATTTGAAAATTAAAAGTGATTATTATGCTCATACATGTTCAAATTAAACAAATATCAATTTGTAATATTATAAATAATTATAATTAGATATAATATTCTTAATGGCTTCAAGTGAAATTCGATTAAGTTTTTCGCTGCACTTAATATTTATCAAAGAAAAAATACGTTCGCAATACGTGTTATGCCATTATTACTTGATGAAAAAGTTTATTGTCATCGATTTTAATATTTTTGCACACTCAAAACATAAAAGTTTCTTCAAATTATTGATAATTTAATTTGTTTTCTGGTTTGACTTCACAAACTTATCGCAAACTTTATCGAGCCTTCGTTTTTGAGTTTGTTATCTTGACTCTTAACCGTAAATAGACAAAAAACTCCAATCATATGTGCTGAAATGACTTTGAAATGCCCCGAATTATGGAGAGGCTTTTCAACCCACTGTTCTGTTGCCTTTGTACGGCTCTCATTTTATCGACATGGATACTTGCTTTGCAATTCATCAGTAAAATGACATTTTCGTTTCTCACTTTTTCTCAACAGCATCTCTGATGACCAGATCAGCTAATGCAAAATTTAAGACTTGTAAATAATAAAGATGCAAAATTATATTCACAGCAACAGATCATTATTTATTACATTTTCATCATTTATGATTGAGAAAGTATTAAAATTGTTAGAAATTTTACATCACACTTTTTCAACGGATCTCCACGTTTCAAAACCCCCTGAATCCGAAAATTAGGTTTTCACGATGGCGTCTGTCTTACTGTCTGTCCGTCCGCCCGTAAACACGATAACTCTCGAAAAAATGAACGAATCAAATTCATCTTCGGCACACTTTTTTTAGGTCTTAAAGGAAAGGTCGAGTTCGTGAACCAGCCATTTTTGATGAAAATTTAAAAAGTGAGTGCATTTTGAAAATTTATGAGCAACTTTTTTCTGAATTTGAAAATTCTGTGTACGGATATTTATAATATTAAAAAGAAAAAACAATTTATCCTAATGACTTTTTTCGATAAAAAGAAAATTTTCAGAGTTATAGCGTTTTCAACATTTTTTTAATCAACCGAAGATCAAAATTTGAAGCCGAAAAACGCACGATAAAAAAAAAGTCAAAAAAAGAAAAACATTTCTTTTTGAAAGCCTGACAAGATTATCATAACCAATTTTTGGATTCTCTTCAAAAATCGAAAATTCAAATTTTGATTGCACAAAAAATAATGGAAAATAAAAAATTCCATTTTGTGGACAAACTATGTAGGATACAAAAAAAGATTAATTAACAAAAATGGTTATCCCAAAAAAGATCTACAACTTCGTTAAGAATTACTTCTTGATAGGACGCGTACTTTTTGTTTTATTCGTGAAAAATAACGTTAAAAAAATAAATTAAAAAAAATGTGTGGAAAAACGACTAAAGTTACGAGAAAAAAAAAACCAAAAAAAGCTGTTTACAAATGTCTGTCGGAAAACAAGCGCGCAACGCGAGTGTCACGATGAGAATGTGTACCTCAAAGCCTACCGAGCTTTGAGAAACCTAATCTTTCACTATACTTAATTAAGTAGACAATTCAGAATATGAAGACGCATACAAATACTGCCACCTAAAAGATATCTTTTTCATAAAGTTTTTTTCAAGCATCCCAAATGCAAAGAATAAATATCCGAGCGCGAAGCGCGAGGTAACCTATTATCGATCGCGAAGCGCGAGATTCAACCGCCGCGCGCCTCAGGCGCGTTCAAACTTTGCGAGCCGCGCGCGTAGCGCGCGATAAGAGTGTGCAATAATTGGGAGCGTATAATAATTCTGAGAGATTTCTAAAAGATGTGATTACTTGTAATCAAACATAACCTTGATACTTACGTTACTTTCGTACAATAACAGAGTCATCTGAACACTTCTTTACAGTCATTAGTATATTAAAGTGAACAACGGGAACGGGTAACATAAATCGAATATATACCAGGTTATGGCATTTTCATACGATCAGCAGTGGAACTCCTGAGCCTTTCGAAGTCGATAATCTACGTACCTTTTCTTTCTGTCGGCACAGTTAGAAAAAGAGGTCCGTTAGATTTTAGATTTTTGACACGGTTTCGGAGTCCCACTACAGCTTTACCACGCACAATTTCCATGAGAGAAGTGCTGCGCAAGCGCAAAGTTGACCAATTGGGTAACTCCAAGTGATTTCTTTATTGGTCAAACAGCAAAACGTTATTTCCCGTAACCCGACATATCGCCCTGAGAAACTGTGGAAAAAAATTTAGTCCCGTGCAATAAAATAAGCGAAAAATCGTGAAAATCTTGAAAAAGAAGGACATCAGACAAAAAAGGACGGAAAGATAAAAATCGAAAAAGGAACTTGTCCTTGCAAAGAAGGTTGGTCCGTATTTACTCTAAGTGGATTTTTTCCCTTCGAATTTCTTTGGTCTCATCCCCCTATTTTGGTTGAATGGCCAAAAAAATGATCTCCACAAAATTTGAGGGAAATCGGTTGATATTAACATGTAGCCCAAAGCACTGAGAGTTTCTCATGCAGTTAATTTTTTCGTATTTCATCGGAATCCTTTAACTCTGTACAATTATGATCTTCAGACTATGCTGAAAAAGTATACATGAATAATTTTTTTTAATACACTAAAGTTAAAATCGTGCCCCATCACTATTTTCAAAAGTTACATAATTTTTATAAATTTAAAAAAAAATTATGTAACTTTTTGAGAATAGTAATAAGGCGACATTTTTACTTTAGTGGAAATTGCGAGAGCTGTTTGAAGCCATGTACTTTGTAACAATGCGATTGATTTTTCATAAAAATTTGAAGATCCTTAGAAGAAAAGAATAGAAACAACATGTTTTTTTAAATTAAATTACAAAATAAATTTTTAACGAGAATAAAAAACCTTTTTGGATCCGAGGTCATCTGAAAATGTTGGACGTAACTTACAATTTAAAAAAATTATAATAAAAATTCAATTTATTATTGATTTCGATGATCAAACCTTTTTTCAGTGCCCTAGCAATTCCTTGTCGGGAACAAATGAAAAATGTTTCTTTTAATTTCCTCGCCAAAATACATATAGAAAAATAACATAAAATAATAAACTATTTACAGTAACTTGAATTTCCTTCTTACTAGCATAAAATTCTATGAACTTACTAATAATTCGCGTGTGCTGATTGTGAAAAATCAATCTTGTACTGTTCAACTTATATTAAAAAAACATTGGACTCAGATTCATAATCTGAAAAAACTAACAACAATTATAAATATCTGGTCAAATATTTTTGAAAGATTTTTATTTTCGTAAGTTTAATATTTTCAAGGATGCCAATTTTTTTACGAACTAGTGATCTCAACAGTCTTCATAATTTTTCACATTCTTTTGTTTGCTGATAATTATTGTGTAATAGACCCGTGTTATTCAGATATTTGTGTACCATTGATAATTTAAAAATAGTCGAATTTCAAACGTGTAAAAACGGTAAAAAATTATAAAATAAAAATTGACTTAAAGATTTCACTATTCGTATTTTGTATTTTAACCCTTAGTTCTTAAACAATTTTGAATAAACCTTTTCTTTAATATCTGAATTTTTAGGTTGAACCAAGAACATGTTTTTTTTTATTTTGGGCTCAAGAAAAAGTGTAGGTTTCTTCTTTTTGTTAACTGAAGGTTAAAAAATAAAATTATACCTTTTTATTCTTGGGTTTTCATTGATATTACGGAGGTTACAAAATTATAACGGATGCCATCCGAAAAAAATGCAATCAACACTTAATTTAATTAATAAATCACTTCTGGCCATTTTTTTACCATAAGTTGCATAAAACAATATTTTTAACCATCTTTTGATATTTGAACAAAAAATATTCGGAATTATTGAAAAGGAAAAAAATATTATTTTTAAAGAAGAAAGCCTCGAAACATACAAACATTATTGATGAAATATCTTTTATGATTAGTCTTACTTTTTTTCTTGTCGCATTTTATTAAATCATTCAAAGTGATTGGATTTTCATAGATGAAACATTGTTTTCTAGAAACCACGATTTTATATAATTTTGCTTCTTTAAATTTTTGAAAAAAAAATTAATTAGGTCAAACATTACCAGTTGCTAAATATATTTGTTCAATTATTTGCTCATGATTTCAGGCATTAAAAACATCATTTGCGAAAATTAGATAAAGCCAAGTTGTAGAGAATATTGTTATCTAGAGAAAATAAGCTCTTCTTCATTAAAATCTTGTCATTTTAAAGATAAGAATACAGAAATAAGATTCAGAAGTTTGTTCAAAGACACCAGTTTCGTAATCAACAATATTTTTATATGTTTTTGAATTTTTCTCAAGAAAAAAATCCGTTCTCTTTAAAATTAAATATTTTTAATAAAGCGTAGTTTATTTTTCTCGTAAATACCTACTGAAATATCTTCATGTGGTTAAAACATTTTTACATTTTCACTAAATTGTTACAAATTATTATTAACTTTTTGCAAATTCTGTAGTATTTCTTATAAAAATTATTAATAATGAACAATTTAAATATCTGACATGACTTTTGAAACAATTATGAACTGTTTCAATAAATTTAACTTATGTAAGCAATTAGTTATTTCCAAAAAAGAAAAGAAATAATCGCATTTTCTGAAAGAAATGTAATGTTGGTCATTGTTTAAAGTAGTAAATTTTTTTAGACATTTAATTTTTTAAACCTTTGATTATTTATTATTTTAAACATTTCTACAAATTGAGCCAGGAATATCCGCTTTTTTCTTAGATTGGTATTCCACGCTAATTTTTTTGAAATAACTAAATAATTTCGCTATATTTCTTCTAATGTTTGACAAATTTCTATTTTTTAAAGTAATTTTTATTTGCCCAGGCCGTTTTATTTGTATGAATTTGAAAAAAAATGAGACACAATATGCATAATTATTCTCCTGACTGTATATAAAAGAATATATTAACCATTTTTTAATTGTTTTAACAAATATAATTTCGTTAAGTTGTCGAAAGAAAACTTCTTCAGCAAATGAAATTTGTCCCAACGATTAGAAATTTGCTAATCATTAGAAACAAAAACATGAATGCTTACCGAAAAATTAATTTAAAAAAAAATTCAAGAATTCTTAACCAACAAATTGAATTTTCAACTAAAAAAGATGAAATATTGAACATAATTATTAATTTACTACCAAATAATATCAATTTTCAATAAAATTTAAGAATTCTCAGCCAAAAAGTTAAATTCTCAAAAAAAAAGAAAGATTTTTAAGCAAAAAGACTAATTTACAACGAAAATATGAATCTTTAATAAAATCCAGGAATTCTGAAGAACGTTGAATTTTCAACTAAAACAGAAGAATTTTAAACAAAAGGATTAAATTACTGCAAAAAAAATATTCGAAAAAGTTCAAGAGTTCTAAACCAAAAAATTGAATTTCAACTAAAAAAGATGAATTTGTATAGACAAAGATTAATCTAATACCAAAAAAGACGAATTTTTAACAAAATCCAGAAATTCTCAACCAAAAAGTTGAATTTTTAAAAAAGAAAGAAAAAAAACAGTTTTCTTATTTTGAAGATAGTAGTTCAACCTTGAAACCAAGTTGTTCAATTTTTAACCGAGAAGATGAATTTTCAGACAAGAACATTAACTTTTTACCGAAAAAAATCAAATTTTCAACCAAATTTAGGAATTGTAATCAAAAAGTTGAATTTTAACTAAAAAAGTAGAATTTTAAACCAAAAGGTTACTTTACTAGAGAAACAGAAAAATGGTTAACAAAATTCAAGAGCTTCAAACCGAATATTTCGATTCCAACTTAAAAAGATGCATTTTTTAAAATAAAGATTAGTTTAATACCAAAAAGATCGATTTTTAACAAAATCCAAGAATTTTGAAACAAAAAGATTAATTTTAAAGAAAGTAAGAAAATACACAGTTTTTTAATTTTTAATAAAGTAGTTCAACCTTAAATCCAAATTCTTCAATTTTTAATCAAGAGGATACATTTTCAAGTTAAAAAAAAAGTTAAAAAGAAACGAATTCTTAATCAAATTTAAACATTTTTAACAAAAAAGTTCAATTTTTAAAGATAAAGATTAATTAACTATAAAAAAGACGAATTTTCAAAAAAATTCAAGAATTCTTCATGAAAAGTTTGATTTTAAAACAAAAAAGATAAATTTTTAAACATAAAAATTAATTTAGTACCAAAAAAGGGCGAATTATCAACAAAATTCACGAATTCTCTACCAAAAAGTGTTAGTTAAAATTAGTTAAAAACTTAGTTAAATTTCTAACGAAAATGATGAATTTTCATATATAAATGTTCATTTTTTACAACAACAAAAAACGAATTTTAAACTAAATTCAAGAATTTTTAACTAAAAAGTTGATTTTTAAGTAAAAAAGATCAATTTTTAAACAAAAAAATTAATTTACTGCCAAAAAAGACGAATTTAAAATAAATTCATGAATTCTCAATCAAGATCTTGAATTTTGAAGTAAAAAAGATTATTTTTTGAACAAAAAGATTAAGTTACCACGAAAAACATTCATCATCTCGGAACGTACTACAAAAACATTACCAAATGTAATTTTGGAAAAAAAATATTCGTCTTAATTTATATATTATTTGCTTAGTTAAGGAGAAGGCGCTCTGTTGAGAGGCCCCCTATGGGGAGGCACGACGGTAGAACATCCTCCTGCCAGGTCCCTTCCCCCTACGAAATCTCATTCCCCTATTAGATATTCCCTTTTCAAGCTTCCTCTTTGTTTAAGGTTCAGGTCTCCTCCTGCCAGGCATCTTTTTTCTCCAGTACACTCGAACTTCAAAGTTACGATAAGTCCGGGAATCGGGAACTCCAAAGATAAGACCGTGAAAAGGGCACCCCGCGGAGGTTAAGCCTCGTCCTAAAAATTGAATACAAATATTTCCAATATGACCGCTTATGGACCGACACGTGCGCTCATGTGA
Source organism: Belonocnema kinseyi (assembly GCF_010883055.1). NCBI lineage: Eukaryota > Metazoa > Arthropoda > Insecta > Hymenoptera > Cynipidae > Belonocnema > Belonocnema kinseyi. Next base: position 21,349,381 of record NC_046664.1, read on the forward strand.
GACCTGGGGGAATTGAAATCGCAGACGGCTGTTCGGACGAGATGTTTAAATTTTAAATATTGTACTTATTAATATTGTCAGTGATTTGTAATACCGATTATTTATATCATTACATACGACAATTCAAGTACACAAAAACATCAATAAATGGAATTTTAAATGAGTACAATCGTTATACAACTATTGTTAATCAATTATTTTCTCTATGGTCGCTCGGTACTTTCTTCTAATTAAAAATGAAATAATATAATGAGATGTGAAAATTGTTAATTATATGGCTAATTTAATTTAAACATCCTATCACTAAATACAATAAAACTAGGGAGATCATTTATTTAAGAAATGTTCGTAAAAAGTAATTGCACAAATTATATAATTTGTGCAATAAGTTTTGAGGTTAGGTCTTACTTACGCTTCATCTTAAGCAGCATTTTACGGACATTTACTGCAAAAACGATTGTCCAACTTCTAATGCATTTAGAGACGGAATTTTTACATTCATTCAAACATCTGAATAACAATTTGCACTTAACTTATTATGTTATTATTCTATTTTTAAATTAAAATTTGTTGACACATGACTGTTGGCCCTGCTGGCATGGCGTTGCCAGTTCATAATAGCAGTGCTACCATACTACCTATTTCAAAATTCATTACACTATCGCAAACTCAATATTTTTAAAGTCCCTAGAAAGGACCCCAAATCGACCTGGGCGGAATTCATATTTGCTCCTGGAAGTTCCTATGCTGGCTTCACCCCCGTGGGGCGCCCACTCCTGCGCACGCCCCTTCTTTGGAGTCAGGACGCTCGTATCCATGGAGCACTCATACTTTCGTAGCTCGTATCTTTGGCGTTTGAATGTACTAAGATATGAACTAGACCAACTTCAAGTTATTCGGCTAACTTCAAATAAAATCGGCACGGGCGATTCCAACTTCGGAAACACAGTTTTCCTTCGGTTAAGCCAATTAAGTTACCAATTTAATTACCAATTAAATTCAAGTAATGCAAGAATTCGAGAGAATTCAGAAAATTTTAAGTATATCAGTAAATTCAGGGACTTTAAGGAATTTAAAATGTTTGAAGAATTTAAGAAATTTAATGAATTTCAGGGATTGCAGAGCATTAAAAGAATTCAAGAAATTCAAGCAACTAAAGGAGTTACTGGAATGCAGGGAATGTAGTAAATTTCAGGGACTCCCAAAAATTTAGGAAATTTAAGGAATCCAGAGAATTCCAAAAATTTCAGACGATTAAGGGAATTCAAGCAATTCATGCGAATAAAGGAATCAAAGGAATTTTGAGAATTCAGCGAATTCAAGAAATTACGAAAATTCAGAGAATTTCAGGAAATCAGAATATTCAAGGAATTCTGGGGATTCGAAAAATTTAAAGAATTTTGGGAATTCAGAATATGCAAGGATTTCGGAGAGTTCAAGAAATTCAGGGAATACTAAATATTCCAGAAATGCAGGAAATTCAAGGAATTTAACGAATCTCAGAGATTTCAAAACATTTAGGTAATTCAAGGAATTATAAGATTTCAAAGAATTTGAGGAATTATAAGCATTTTAAGAATTTAAGGAGTTTAGAATATTCAAGGATAATAGAGATGTCAGATGATTGAAAGAATTCTGACATCTTATGGAATTGAGGAAACTAAAAAAATGCAATTGGATTATATTTTGTAAAATTAAATGTTTTTATTATACGCGGAAAACTAAAAAAGGTGTGTCTGCTCATAAAATTTAATGATTATGAAAAAGGCTAAACAAAATTATTTTAAAAAAATCTTTTTTCATACTCATAAAAATTCAGGACCAGAACCACCTTTCTTAATGCTTCTTATTTAGTCTCCCAAATTTTCAATTCGATTTGGCATTCCGTGTGACAATAAGTTAGTAAATAAAAGAAGTGTCGGTAAGGTAGGAATCTGGTCACGTGACCCACTCATCACATGGCCGCAAATAACAAAACATAAAAAACTTTTTTTTAAATATGCCTCAACAACTTTATTAGAAATTTCATATGTTTTAATTTTTAAAAAAATTCAAAATCGGTCGAAAAGTTTGGGGTAAAAGTTAACTTGTCCACGGACGCCTCATTTGTTCACTGGTTCAACACACGGCCCTGATTGTTTGCGTTTAGAGACCCCGCTATAAGTCGAAGGTCAGAACCAAAATATTACTAAACTCGGAGCCTGACTGTATTATCAATTGAACATTATTATTTTCCTTTTACATTTATGTGCCTCTAAACTTCAAATAATAAAACGAGGTCATTTTAAAAAACAGTGAGAAAAAAATGATTATTAATTAAAAAATTGCATGAGTGGGATGTCAGAAAACCACAATCAACCAAAAAATCCCATTAGCATTCAACTTTCATTGAACTCTCCTGCACTCAAGGGGGTTTCAAGATTCAGCACAGTATTTAAAATGGGGTTTGTGCACAACTGAAGTTTCACGCAGGGGATAAATTCACTATGCCTTCTCGCGCCAAGGAAAGAAACTTTTTCGCGCTTATTACCCCCTGGAATCTGAGTGGGGGTGAGTCGAGGGGTGAGTTTTACTGGCTCGTTTCACGACGCCTTATCTGAGTGGTATGTACAATTTTCTGTCTCCACGGTACTCTGGAAAAGTCTTTCCCACTCCAAGTATCGCAATTCTCCCACGAAGGAAGGAGTTGGAGGGGGTAGGGGGGCATTCACAGAGAGACCCGATGTGTAATGGTTATTCGCTAGCGCCGTAGTTATTGTAGACATGGGGGTCGATACTTTTGCGTACACTCACACGAGAATAGAAATGCCTATGTGTTGGTGTACGGAGAGCCAGTTCCAATTACGATGTTTTAGAAGAGCCTGGGAAGAGGAAGGGTGAATAACCACCCCATGGCCTCAGGCCTCGACCATCCCAACCTCCAGATCTCGTGCAGTCTCGTTAGATTTTCTTATTCGGTTATATAACGGCATCGCCCCCACTCCTCATCATCTCTCCTCTCTCTCTCTCTCTCTCTCTGCGCTCTCTTTTGGCTTATCTGAGTCGCTTTATGTCTTTTTGTTTCAACTCCAACCGATTTCAGTATGTAGTAGTTCAGTTTAATACAGAATTGCCCGCGAGATATTATTAGGTAGATCGTAACTGCAATTTATCTATCTTATTTATTGCACACATTTAAATGGAAATCAAGGAATTCTTTCAATTCACAGATTTTACGGAATTCCTGGAATTCGCGGAATTCATGGAATTCTTCGAATTCACAGAATTTAAGGAATTCATGGAATTCTTGGAATTCACAGAATTTACGGAATTCATGGAATTTTCGGAATTCAAGGATTTCACGGAAAGGACCTAATTCAAGGAATTCACGAAATCCAAAAAATGTATGGAATTCAAAGATTTTACGAATTATATGGAATTCAAAGAATTTACGCAATTCACAGAATTCAAAAAATTTAAAGAATTCATGGAATTCACGGAAATAAAGAAATTCAAGGAATTTACAGAATCCAAACAATTCACGGAAAGTACAAAATTCGAGAAATTTACGGAATTCATGGACTTCATGCAAGTAATGGAATTCACGGAATTTATGGAGTTCGTGGAATTCACGGAATTCTCGAGATTCACGAAATTCACTAGATTAACGAAATCAACCAGATTTACGGAATTTGAAGAATTTCCGGAATCTCATTAATTCAACAACGGAATTCACGGAATGCATGGAATTCATGAGCATCTACGAATTCCTTAAATTTCTTGAATTTCATCAATTACGCGAACTTCTTGAATTCCGTGAATTATTTTGATTTCGCGGATTCCTTGAATTTTGTAAATTTTTTTAATTCCGTAAATTCCTTGAATTCATTTGTTTCCATGAATTTCGTGAATTCTTTGAATTCCATTAATTCCGTGAATACGGTGAATTCTATTATAACAGTCAACTTCGTGAATTCCATAAATTCCATGAATTTCGTGAGTTCCATAAATTCAGTGAATTTCATGAATTCCTTAAATTCAATGAATTTCATGAATTCCTTAAATTTCTTGAATTCCTTGCATTCTTTTATTCAAGTGAATTTCATAAATGTCGTGAATTCCTTTAATTCCATGTATTCCGCGAATTCCGTGATTTTCATGAATTCTGTAAATTCCCTAAATTCAGTAAATTCTATCAGTTCTAAGAATTCGTTGAATTCCATGAATTCACTGAATTCGTTTAAGCTTCAAAAATGAACTGAATTTTTTCCGGTTGAAAGTTTCAGTTCGAGGAAAGTCGGTTTATGTTCAAAATTCCTCTGTTAAAGTATAAATGTTATCTTTCTTTGATAAACATTCAACTATTTGTTAGAGAATTCAACTATTTTCTCATAAATTCATCCTTTTTGGATCTTCTTTGCTTAGGTTATCAAGTATTTTGTTCAAAAGACTTGGTTAAATCACGTTGTTAAGAAATCATTTTTTTTATAAAGATTTATATTTTTATTTAAAAATTCATCTATTTTTTGAAATTGTTGAAAATTAAACTGTTTTGTGGAAAAGCCTTTTTTATTTCTTTAAAAATAATTTTTTAACTGAAAATGTAACTTTTCCATTCTTTAAGATTGATATTTTTATTGGAAAATTCTCCTTTTTGGTAAAAAAAATTATTTCCTTGGCTTGAAATTTCATTTTCGTTGGGACTGTAATTGAATAGTCTACTATTATATTTTTGGCTTAGAATTTATCACTTTTGGTTAAAAATTCGACTTCTTGATTAGAAATTTAACTAATTTGTTGAAAATTCTTCTATTTCAATTGCAAATTTCTGTTGTTTACTAAAAATATGATTTATTAATTTTTTGTGGAAAATTGATCGTATTTTTTTGAAAATGAGAAGAAGTACAAAAAAAGTAGTAATAAAAATTATAAAATTGATCATTTTCATCATTTTTTGTTGTTGACGTAGAAAATGTAGCTTTTGGTTTAAAGTAACACTATATGAACAAAAGTTTAACTATGTGGTTAAAAATCGGCCTATCTTTAAGAAAACTTCAGTGTTTTATTGAAAATTCAACTATTTTATTAGAAAGTATTCTGTTTTGTTTGAAGATTTCACTGCGTTGTTAAAAAATCGTCTTTTTAGATTGAAATTTAATCTTTATTGGATTAAACATAAAAAAATTTGGTTAGGAAAGATTTTTTTTTAATTCGACTGTTTTTTCAAAAATTCATAATTTTGGCTTAAATATCTGAGTAATTTGTTAAAAATTCAACCTTTTTTGGTTGATGTTAATAATTTTTACATCCTCATCCGAGAAGGTATTAGATTTTCGTAAAATGTGTACACTCTTTTAATTTCGAAAACTGAAGGTTAAATTAATTAACCAGCCATTTTGGATATAAATTCAAAAAGTTATAACATTTTCTAAATTTTTAGACCAATTTTTTTCAAGATTTCAAAATCCTATATACGAAAATTCATAGCACTCGGCAACACGATCATTATATCCTTGCGACTTCGTTCGATACAAGGAAAATTAACACAGTTATAGAATTTTCAAAATTAAAAAAAAAGTGATGATTTTAAGCCAATTTTTTATTAATGAAGGTAAATACATTATCAAAAATTATCCCTCTTTATTGAACTTGAACTACTAGGCTGAAAGTTGCATTAAATTATTAGTAATTCTCTTTTTTAGTAAAAGTTCTATCTTCTTCATTGCAAATTTAACTCTTTATTTTTAAAGTTAGCTTTCAACTTTTCAGTTGAAACAAGGCAATAATCAATTAAATAATTAAATAAATAATATTCTCTTTGAATAATAATAGAAAGTTCCTGCTTTTTCTAAAATCATTAACATTTTTTCGACTTTGATCTAAAATTGATGTAGGAATTAATAAAAATTAACAAAAATAATTATATAAACAATTTTCTATTATTTCTGTCTTTCTTTCCCGTGCAGAAATTTTGGAGTGACCCTTGTCGGGGCCAGATCTACCGGAATCCGATCAGGGACAGCCTGTAATATCCATAAGGAAGGCCCGATCTGGCCCGGACCAGGCTCCTTCTAATTTTTATTCATGAAAATATTAGTTATTTCATTAAAAAAATATGTAAATAAGTCAACAGTTCTTGCTTTTTAGGCCTCTTTAACAAATTCCAATAAATGCAATGGTCGAAAAAGCTTTTGATACATTGTTTTCGATCTGGAAAAAAATCCAAAATTTGATCAAATTTTGCTGTACGATTAAATATTCTATTTCGTCCTTATGAATCAAAAAATTATTTCACTATCAATTACCTGCCCCCTACCCGCCCCATAAAAAACAAAAATATTAGCGCGTGGATCAAAGAAAAAAAAGTGAGGTTATAATACAAAAAGTTACAGCATTAAGTTCACATAAGTTTATAGCAGACTGAAAAGAAAAGTGAAGTTTATGCTCTGCAATTTTAGAAAGAACTCTAGTTTATATAAAAACCTCAACCCGTCCAAAAACTTTGCGTAAATGATAAACGAGGTGAATTGAGAATTATTTAAAGCGATTTATCCACATGACTTTACAGACTTATCTCCCAGTGGGCACACAATTTTGCGAGTTCTTTACATCATTACGACACCTTTCCGACAACTTTACGACATCCTATGTCCATGTCGTTTAGGTGTCTTTACCCTAGTAGGCAGAAAATTGGGCGACGTCTTTACGACATCGTGACGACATCTTTACGGCAACTTTACGACATCCTATGTCCATGTCGCTTCGGTGTCTTTGCGATATCGTAAAGGCATCGCCAGATCATATGACTTATTTACGATATCGTAAAGATACCTTAACGACATAGACATGGGATGTCGTAAAGTTGTCATCAAGATGTCGTAACGATGTCGTAAAGACGTCACCAAACTTTGTGTCCACTGGGACGATATCGTAAATAAGTCGTATGATCTGACGATGCATTTACGACATCGAAAAGACACTGAAACGACATGGACATAGGATGTCGTAAAGTTGTCGTAAAGATGTCGTAACGATTTCGTAAAGACGTCGCCAAATTTTGTGCCAACTGGGCTGTCGACTGTTGCTCACTTTTGGTGACTTTTACAAAGTTGTCTTTCTTTCATCCGTCCGTTCGTTTCCAAATAATCGAGCGGAAGACTTATCGAATATATTCGAGATTAGCGCGGTAAATTCAAATTTAAATACGCGTAAACTTTTTAAACAAATTTTTAATACCTAGAATTTACAATGGTAACTTGCTAATTGTATAATTTTCCACTTTTTGTTCACTTTTATTGAAAAGTTGACAAAAAGTGGAAAATTTCAAAAAGAATCGTATCTATCTAGATTACTATAGGAGAATATGGAGATGATAGAATGGTGTAATAATTAATTTAACTAACCGAAAGTAATTTTCGTACAATTTATTATTATTTTCAATACTATTATTTTTTATTAATGCTAGAAAGTTGCAGTTTAAACCATTTTTAAACATTTTATTATTGTTTATGATTAATAATTTTTCTGCCCTTATTTCCCCTAAATTCCTCCTCTTTTTTTATATCAGGTAAAAAAAGAGTAATTCAGGGGAAATAAGGGATGAGAAATCATTAATCATAAACAATAATGAACTGTTCAAAAACTGTTTAAACTACTACCTGGGCAATAAGTACAACTAAATTGTTTTTGAAAATACACGGCTGAGAAAATTTTTTAAATGTTTTTAACATAGAGGAGGGGGTCTGGAGTCGCATTTTACTGAATTTCACATAATTTTTTTTGAACGGGCAGTTATAGGATGAAAACCTTATTTACGAAATTAGTTTGTAAAAAGTACAATCAAAAATTTTCTAAAAATAAAAAGTTATTGTTTCAAAAAGCAGTTAATGAAGTTTTTCAGGCCGGGCTGAGGAAAAACATGGCATTTTGATGATTTAAAAATCAACTTTCGGTTGTTTCGAAAATCCTGGAGACACTCGAGGCCCTCGAGGGTTGATCGTCCCATGGAGAGTAATTTCAGCCGTGCGAGAGACTTTAATCGAGTTTCCTGCAATTGACGCGAGTGCCACTTTGGTAATGAACTTACAGGGAAACATGCTGATTAACGGGGCCGAGACAGTAAATATGTACATGTGCGTCTGGCACTGTCTTCACAGGTGTGTACATGAAGCTCTCAGTATATGTAATTGTGCATATCTACACTATACATTACACATATATACATATATATCCGAGCTGCAGTTTGACCAAGTTTGTGGATTTATGCAATTTAGAAAGTCTCGTTAATTCTATAGTCGAGTCCATCGCCAACTTCGTAATTTTCAAAACTTGCTTACATTTATTAAAACAAATGAATTAGTTTGGAGATTGTACTATTTTTTTAGTTAGTACAGTAGAACCTCGATTATCGAGGTGTTGTGGGGAGGAGATACCTCGGATAAGCGAAAACTCGGATAATACGGAAAAAATACAAAATTCCGAAGAGTTATCCATTTTATGTATATTTAAAATAAAAAAATTAATATAATCATTTAGAAAATAAAAGTAAACAACTTACAATTGTGGATTTATCTTTATTAACTTATTAATAATTGCAAACTACTGCGCGCATTCCGAATTAGCCGTAGCATCTTCATCTGTTTTATTAATGATTCTCCGTATTATCCGAGCATACACCTCGGTTAATGCGGAGTCCTCGGCTGAGTCCCGTTGCCTCGGATAACGCGGAGCCTCGGATAACCGAAGGCCGGGTAATCGAAGTTCTACTGTAACTATTTTCCTTTTTCGTAATTAATTTATAAATTTCGCTTCACAATATAAAAAGAGAAATTTACGATCTCAAAATTAATAAGTCATTCTGTCTTGATTTCAGAAAACATCGTTAACTGCAAAATGAAGGAAGCCGAGAAAATCGACGAAAACTGTTCGAATCTTTATTCGCCTGTATCCCGCATTCTAGTTATTTTATAAACTTTTTTTAAAGAAGCCTAATAGATATTAATGTTATCTATTTTGAAAATTTGAAAGTTGATCCTTTGTTTAAAAAAAACGGATAAATTTATAGGTTAGCGTCCATGCAAAGGGCACTTTAGAAAAAAGTAAATATAAAAAAAAATATCTATATTATTTATTTACGTAAGCATTAGGTTCATTACCATTAACACAAGAATTTATTCCATTAATTACGCTATAAATTTATTTGAAAGGCTTGTGTCGCCTTTTGACTTCAAACCCACATTTTATCTTTCTTATAACTAGAATTATTCCTAAATAAAGTAAAAGAAAGCAAATTAATTTTTACAAATGAGGAATAGTATAATAAAAATTACATGCTAGTTATATAAAAAATAATCATTTTTTAATAATTGAATAACAAAGATTTGTACTTAAAATACCCTAAAATAATTCAAAGTCTTTGGAATGCCCGCGAATCTTTTACCATACCCTCAAATATTATAAACCTAGTAGGCACAAAGTTTGGCGACGCCTTTACGACATCGTTACGACATCTTCACGACAACGTTACGACACCCCATGTCCACGTCTTTAAGGTGTCTTTACGAAATCGTAAATAAATAGTATGATCTGACGATGTCTTTACGATACCGCAAAGACACCGAAACGACATGGACATAGGATGTCGTAAAGTTGTCGTAAAGATGTCGTAATGGTGTCGTAAAGACGTCGCCAAATTTTTTGCCCACTGGGAATCCTTCTAAATCCTATTAAATGACTGGAATCCATTTTAAATTTCTTTTCAATCTTTTTAAATAACCTCAAATGTCAACAACCCTTTCAAATCTTCAAAAAATTTGTAAAGATCCTAAAAATGCCAAAGAACTTTATCAAATACTTTCACATATTTCAAATCCTGTCATTATTTTGTCAATTTCTCCTCTCAGGTTCAATTGAATAAAAACTTTTAAAAATTCAAAAATCCATTAAATTAGGTAGAGGTCAGATAATTTCAAAGCATTTAAGTGAACTTCAGAAATTCTAAATAATTCCAAAGAACTAAACGAATGCATGATAAATTAATACGAATTCAAGGAAAATTTAACTAAATCTACAGATTTGTACAACTTTCATAAGTGAAATGAATCGAAAAATATTTTTAAACTTACCAATGAAATAATAAATTATGTAATCTATACAAAAGTTATGTTTTTTCGAACCAGGTATTCAAAAATTTTACGTTAGCTCTTGCTTTTTTTGAGCTTTATTCTTTTCAATGAGATTTTCAATAATTTTTTCACGCCTTATCCTTGCGCCTAATTTCTTTTTTATATATTTTTTTAACCCTTCATCTTCTTTTAAAAATGTTGAAGGTTGATTAGATTTTTGACTTGTACTTTGGGCCATTTCGCTATTTATTTTTCTATCAAAAAAAGAAACAAAGTAAAAAAAATGTCAAAGCTGATAAACACCCTTTCGAAGAAAAATTTAATAAGTTTATACTTTTAATTTAATTAACAAAAGAAGCACAATTTCCACCGTTATAAACCTAACGTAAATCACAGCAACTTCTGTTGTGAAATAAAAAAGTCTTTTTGGCCATTTAAAAAATATATATATATTTACGAATAAACTTCCTAGTGCTTACACTCAAGACTTAGGCGATGAGTAGTGAGATTTTTTTTTTCAATCCGTCGTCCAAGCAGGACCCAAAAAGTTATTCCTTATTGTCAAACAACGGCTATTTATGTATCGACATAACCTCAAAAATATTTTCAAAGACACTCATATTTACAGGCATCGCAGTAAACGAAAATGGACTCAAAAGAATTAAACGTAATTGAAATCTGCAATTCCTTTTAAATGCTGTCTCTAAACCACCTTTTCTGAATTTGAAAGAAAAAGGATGATGTAGAATTAGAATTTCGTACTATTCGTGAGATAGAACTAAATTTTTAGGTTAGAACAGAACTTAGGCGCATGGAAAGGAATGGAATTCTATGCAGTCAGAGCATACTAAACGTGGAATTCAATCTTGCATTAAAATTACAAAATTAATGATCAAGATTTTACTTCTTGAGTCTAGCTTTCGGATTTTGAAACATAAATTTTAAAGTAATTCATTATTCATTTCCTACGTGACTCCAAAATTTACCTCTGGCTTATATGGACATCTGTTAAAGCGACCCAGTGGGCCCAAAATTTGGCGACGTCTTTACGACATCGTTACGACATCTTTGCGAAAACTTTACGACATCCTATGTCCATGTCGTTTCGGTGTCTTTGCGATATCGTAAAGACATCGTTAGATCATACGACTTATTTACGATATCGTAAAGACACCATAACGGCATGGACCTGGGATATCGTAAAGTTGTCGTAAAGATGTTGTAACGATGTCGTAAAGACGTCGCCAAACTTTGTGCCTACTGGGGATTTTTCGGGTATAATAATTTTAAAACAAATAAACTAATTTTAACGTATAAACGTACGTCGGTGTCGTGCAGATTACAAAGAAAAACTATTTAAATAATAAGTAATACAAGTAACAAATTTTTTAACTAAAATAAATTATGATTGTCTCATTTCTAATTCAAAGTGTTCAAAATTGATTAATTTTATTTTGTATTCAAAATCCTCAAAATTAAGTGATTTCAAATGAAAATGTCAAAGAACAATTTCAAAAAGTTCAAAATGAAATATTTTCCAATCAGTAACTTAAAATTCGTGGTAATGAAAATATTATTATTTTTAACGAGCAGAATTCAAAATATTTAACTATTTAAATATAAAATTATTAAATCTGAAACTGACTGAAATTGAATTGTTTGAATTTCGAAAAGTATAATTGACAATTTGAAAACTTTTTATTTCTGAACAAGTAAATTTACTTAAGTTATATAAATTTTTACGGGTTTAAAAACAAAAATGTTTTAATATTATCACAATTCTTTGCTGCTAAATTTTTTTTAGTCTTAAATGAACTTCGGATTTGTTTAATTGTAAGTGTCAAGTTTCAGTCGTATACATTTTTTAAAAATAATTTCCATTTGAAATTACTTTTTATTGTGAACGTTGTTTCAGAATTATTCAATTTTGAAGGATCAGAATTAAACATTTTATTTTCTTATTTTTTTGCGAAAATGAAGTTGAATTCATTTTTTTAATCTAGGAAAGTTCGTCTGATTCATTTTTTAGTTAAAGCATCTTTTTTAAATTCAAAAAATAGATTTCTATAATTTAAGAAGCTTTTACTTTGAAATATTCTATTTAGTTTTCATTTTCAGCCTCTCTCTAAAAAATTTTCCATTTTCCATGCGAACTATTGTCCAATTTCAATTTCTCCCGTCGAAAATATTTTGAATTAAAACGTTTTAAACTGAAAATTATTTTATACTTTTTGGAAAAATTAAAATTAACAATTCTTAAATGCTAAAAGTTTGGAATTTCAAATTATTTGATACTTCAATTTTCAAAACTAACAATGAAAAATTCTTCAATTTTAACGAATTACTATTAAAAAGTATCTAATTTTGAAGATTTACAATTGAAAACTCCTTAAATTTAAAAGTTTTATAAATAAAAATTCTTGAGCTGTAATGATTTTCAAAAGTCAAGAGTTTCAGTTATGAATCTTCCAAATGGATGAAATTTGAAATTTCAGTCATTCAAAATGACAGCATTTTTAGTAGTAAAATTTAAAACTTGCATAATTTTTAATTTCTAAATTTTCAAAATAAAAAATTCTTCATTTTAAAGGTTTACAATTCCAAATTCTACGATTTTGGAAAATGTACATTTTAAAATCTTCAATCTTAATGATTCGCAGTTTAAATGTTTTGAATTTTTAAGGATTCACTATTTAAATTTCTGTCATTTTGAGATTCAAAATTAAAGCTCATTTAATTTTTTATTCATATTTTGAAGGTATGTAATTAAAATTTTTTTTAATACGCAATTCAGTTTTTACGATTTATAAGGATAAATTCTGCAATTTTTGGGAGTTTCAAATGAAGACCCTTCCTTATTCAATGTGTATTATCGAAATTTGTTCGAAATATTACAATTTTGAATTGTTAAAATTAAAATTCGTTTAATTTTTAAGATTTATATTTTAAAGGTGTATAAGATTTTGAGCATTTTTACCAATATATAGTTCCATTTTGAAGATTTACAATGAAAAACTATTGAATTTTAACTATTTAAGATTTCAAACTCTTTAATTTTGAAGATTTACATTTGAAAACTCTTTAACTTTGAAAGATGTATAAATAACAATGATTAAATTTGGACGATTTTAAGGATCAAAAGTCAGAAGTTTTGTATATTGAATCTTCAAAATTGATGAAATTTAAAATGTAAATCATTAAAAATAGAGAATTCTCAATTGCAAAACATAAAAATTGTTTAATTTTTAATCGCAAATGTTTTAAATGACAAATTTTAATTTTTGAAGATCAAGAATTCAAATTTATTGAATTTTAAAGCGTTAAATTAAAATTCTAGAATTTTAAAAATGTGGATTTGCAGATTATTCCACCATTAGGACTTACATTTTATAAAAATGTGATTAATAATAGTTTATTTTTAACATTGACAGCTGAAAAAAACTTTAATGTTGACGACTTTCAATTTAAAATTCGTCAATTTTGAATATTTTAAATTCAACAGTCTCTATTTTGATTATTAATAATGTTATTATTATTAATAATGTTTGTGACCTGATCGTCAAAGCAGCTTTAAAGGAAGTCGGACTTTTTTAACGAAAATAATTATAAGAACAATATAGCTATTATTAAAATTTATGAATAACGAATAATACGAAATTCTACATTCCTAGTAGAATTATTTCAAGTTTATTTATTAAATTTTATGAAAAGATTTTCACCATACTTGGCTTATTTTCAAAGAGATTTAACTAAACGAATACAATATTACAAAATAAATTTTTTAAATGTTAAATCTGAAGAAAATCACTATATCTTACATCAATTTTAATATTAAATAATATATTAAACGCATTTTTAAGCTCAAATAAATTATGGTGAGATCTTCTTACAACAGGTAATTATGTAGATCCCGAGAAACACCGCTGTTGGTCATTAATACAATTTTATTAATTTCTTTGGAAAATTTCCAAATATTTTATTATTGCTACTTTACATCTTTCCCAGGTTATAGAGTAGAGCGTTATAGAATAAGTTAACGTTTTCTGAATTCAGCAACACCATGCAAAATACGAGGTCTATTCAAAAAATACGCGGACTGTTTGAATTTCGCGGCCCGAGTTGGTTTCAGGAGAATCCGCTTGGTGTCGCTAAGTTCGTACAGATCAGCTGTTTAAAATACGGTATTTCAGTCACAGATATCTTCATTTCTTGATAAGCTACACGCTTTTAAGTAGAGTGTTTTCTTTTTGTTTGCCGGATTGTGAAATGGACAGCCTGAAAGAGCAACGAATTGCTGTGAAATTTTGTGTGAAACTCGGGAAATCTGCAACTGAAACATTTGCCATGCTCAACACGGTCTACGGTGATGTTGCCATGAAGCGTACTGCATGTTTCAAGTGGCATGAACGTTTCAAGGATGGTCGACAGTCGATTGACGATGGTGAGCGTCCTGGGCGTCCTTCATCGTCAACTGACGACCCACACATTGACAGAATCAACACCCTGGTGCGCGAAAATCGACAGCTGAGCATGATCTTGTTAGGAGATTTTGACCAAAAAATTAAAGATTCACCCATACTCACCTGATCTTGCTTCTTGTGACTTCTTCAATTTCCTAACACTAAAAAAACCCCTCGCAGAAAAAAGATTTGAGACGATTTCGGAGATTAAGGAAAATGCGACGAAGGAGCTGAAAGTCATCACAAAAGAAGCGTACCAGGACTGTTTCAACAAGTGGAAACACCGTTGGGATAAGTATGTGCGTTGGGCAGGAGAGTATTTTGAAGGAGACCCAGACGTGTAACTTCCAAATAAAGTACATTTTTTATGACCTCAATCCGCGTATTTTTTGAACAGACCTCGTAAGGGAAAGATCTGGAACCAAACGCTTTTCTAAAAAAAAGTATTTGAAAAAAACTGTAAAACTGCGTCTTCTTTTATTGCCAAATAATGATAAATTTTACCAAGAAATGTAAAGTCTACTAATAGGATCACCAATATTATCAGCTTCATCTAATATAGATATGGACAATGTCGAACAAAAAGTGTTAGAATCATTTACCTATCCCATCATCTTTTACAAAAAGGGCCTTGAAGATTTTACCATCAATAACTCTTAATCAGAATTTTATTGCAACAAAATTATTTATCTAAAATAATGAGGACCTCAGCTAATAAAAGCAAAAAATTGTTGATAAAAACAAAAAAGATTCTATTCATAAAGTTTTATAATCATTAAATAATAAACAACATACAAAGTTCAATCCATTGATCCTACAAAAAATGGTCAAACTAATATAACTAAACTATTAGCTAATTATAATGTGAATAATTCCTGAAAATAAAACCAAGACTATAACGGCCAAATTTTAGATGTCAGGGAGGGCATTGTGGTTGCGGTGCTTTTCCTGCCTGCTAACAATTTTATTTTATTTTATCTTTTATGCCTTGATGAGGGTGCTGCGTAAGTGCCGAAACGTTAGTCATTGTTTTTTTACAAATGTTTTTTATTTTTGTTATCTAATAATAATAAATTTAAAAAGACGAAAGAAATGAAAAAGAGAACGAAGGGGTTTTGGTTGGTTGCCTTCTCATTTTTCTTTCATCTTCTTTATTTTTGCTCAAAGAGGAAATAAATTTGTTCTTTTCTTTCTTGAGGGGAAAAAAAGCAAAATGGTTTTTTTTAGATTGCAATAGGAACATTTTTTGGTGGTTGTCCAAATATGGTCGTTAGATTCTTGGTTATATTTTCAGGAAAAGGAATTTTCTCTTAAATTTAAAGTAATGAGGATTTTAATTTGTGTTAAAGGCATCCTGCTTGGATTTTGTTTCAAAACAAAATTTTCCTCTGAATGCAATGAAAAATAAATGTGAAAAAACTATATAACTATACATATAACTCTCTCATTTTAAATAATATCTAAAATAATAAACATTTTGTAATGTTCTTGGGCTCGTTTTAAAAGCGAAATCCCAATGAATCATAGAAACTTATAAATATGATTTCAATATTTCTTTCGTGCATTGTAAGAGAAGTTAAAGTCGAAATAAAACTGAAAAGGATTTTTAAAGAAAATTAATAGCAAATTATTTTTTATATATATAAAACAATATTGTTTTCCATTAGAAGAGATATTAATTTTTTTTTAATTTTTAGTTCTAATTTTAATGAGTTTCTCTTTTTATAACATGCAAGGAAACAATTTTTAAATTCTGCTGATAAATCTTTGGGAGACCATAGAAATTGGTCATTAAAATAAGCATATCAATTTTTATTTTATTTTTATTATTTTTATTATTTTAATTATTTTAATTTCTTTTTATCTCAATCCAACTTTTTAATTGTGAGAGCTAACAAATTTTATTTTTTGCCTAAATATTGATTTTTCCATAGTACTTAATATTTTTCTAACAATTTGCATGTATGTGCAAAAAATGTATTATCTTTTAATATCACCAACGAATGTTATTTTCTTAATGCATTTGCCTAATTTATAAATTTGAAGGTAAAATTATTTTATTTTATATGTAAATTCATTTCTCAAACAATTTGTAATTGTTAAAATGCAACTGTCGACAGGAAACAGGCAGATAAAGATTTTCTTTGTTGCTATTTTTTTAAAAGATTCAATTACTTTTTCCTTATTCTTAGATTCTAAACCTACAGTTAATTGTTAATACAATATTTAATTGTTCAAGAAATTTTAAGAATGATAATAATTAGTCTTTGATTGAAATAATGTTTATTTGAAACAAAACTTTATAACAATTAAAACTTTTTTCATTGATAATCTTATAATATCGCAAATTCCGAAATGACAACACCTATTTTTTAACATTTTTAAATCAATTTTTAAATAAATAACATCAATTAAAAATAACGAATATGTTCAGAAATAGGTATTTAGAATTATTAATTAGGCTATACAATTCGGAAAATACCAATAATTTGTGATATTATAAAATAACCATTTTTCTTTAACAAATAAAAATTGTATTAACTTCATTTAATTGTCTCAAATTGTATCAATTATAGGTTAAAAAATCTGAGAATTAGAAGAAAGTGACAAAACTAAATTTTAAAATAGAAAATAAGAAACGTTTGTCTACCTTTTCCTGTAAAAGTTGCAATTGTTTAGTTGCTTAAATAGTTGTAAATTTATTATTAAATAACTAATAAAAAATACGCAACTCTTCACATTTAAAAATTAGGCTAAGACATTAAGAAAAAATCATTAATTCGCGATATTATAAGATACAATATTTTTTAAACAAATAAAAGCTGTCCAAAAAATATTATTTATTTTAAAAAAGTTAATTTTTAGGCTAAAATGTTAATGACAGTTTAAAAAAAACTAGCAAAAAGTAAGATTTTCCAGCCTTTTCCGTTAATAAGTTGAATCAGAGAATAAATAAATTGTTTAAACAATAACATTAATTAAACAATTACAATTAACAATTAATTAAATATCCTCGGAGTGTACAAAAATAAATTTTTCCCTCAAATTTTCATTATAGGAATTCACTTGTTTGGGAACCTAATAAAATTGGG